>NC_059433.1:86734764-87043418 GCF_021028975.2 Sphaerodactylus townsendi | reverse complement strand
AGTAGTAATAATGGAGGCATCCGACCAACCCCATTTTTAAAATTCTCCCCAGAAAAGAGGGGAGGAGGGCGGTGAGTCACATTTGATGATGGCCAAGATGAAACTAGGTATTTCTAATAGTATAACCACATAATAGTACAACCAAATCAGTAAAATTTGATATAATGGTAAAAATTAATCCAAAATTTATTCTAAAACTAAAACCTTCATTTGGTTGTAAATATTAAGATTATGCCAGCAAAAAAAAAAAATCAAATCTTATTAACCACCTTGTGGATGTGCATATAAAATGCAATCCCTACCTGTAATCCAGAGGCCTAGCAAGGGGGGAAAGCGCCCGGTGCACTGGTGCATCCTCCGCCCCTGCCATGCCAATGTCCGCCCCGGAACACCCCCGTCACATCCCCACAGGGGCATGCGCCTGGTGTGTCGTCCCCCTTGAAGCTACGCCTCTGCTGTAATCTGAAGCAATACAATCCAGAATTCCAGCACCCCGTTCTGAATGATGTTCAGCACAAACATTACGGTTCAGTCTGACTTAAACTCCAGAGTGTGTGTCAGGCCTGCTCTCCTAAACCAGAATTCAATCCTTTTTTAAAAAATCCCCGCTAATGGCAGGTGGGGGCATACAAACAAATACAGTTTGTTCAGACACCTGCATTCACATGTTGTGGGGAAGTGGTGTTTCAACTGAAGACGTTATTCACACACTAGAGGAGAAGAGAACAGGCCTGACAAGCTGCTTGTGTCCACTGTAGCAAACTGTGACATCTGATTGTGACCAGTATGTGAGGAAAGACAGAAATGTTGTTTTTTTTAAAGTAACTTCAGTTTTCCAAGCGTCATACCAGGTCAATTCAAGTACTCTGCTTCACGAACAGGACAGAAGAGTGATCACTAAGCTTCAGAGAAAATGGACCACAAACCAAGCTGTCCCACCCGATGCAACAAAAGTAACCGCTGGTTTTCTTTAACTTAAAAAACCAACAACCGTCAAGGCATCTTCAGACTAGCTTTTCATACAAAGGTGAGCAGATATCTACAGAACAGATTCTTCTTATAGCCTCAAATAGCCCATAAATCCAAATTAATTGTAAACCTAAAATGTAACATAAACGGAAGGAAAAACATTTACTTCTGACCTTGACAATGATCAACTTCTGGACTTTGATTTGATACATAACCACGTAAGTCAGCTTAATACAGCAGTAGCTATCAGAAACCTAAGAAGGGGGGGATTGGTTTAACTACTGTTTATAGAGTATCATCAGCCTCATCATAGAATGGGCTGAGGTTCTATATAGTAATTAACACTGACCTATGTCACACTGACTCAATATAAATTTTACTACATAAGCCACCATACGCAGAATCATTAAAGCCGGTTCCAAAGCCTTCAAAGATTTTTATTTCACTTTACAAGGTTGCTTGGAATCAACCCCACAGCAATTTATTTTAAGTACAATTCTGAATTGCTTTTTATAGCCAAACAATTGGCCACGTGAGGCAAAAAAAAGCAGCATTTCTTACAGTTAAATACTCAATATACATTATACCGAAGATTAGCTGTGTGGCAATGAAGTAGGTGAAAATCAAATCCTACTCAGAAACTGGCAGTTAGACAAGCAATAGAAACCCTGCCATAATGTCATGCATAGATGCCAGATATCATCTGGTCATGTGAGGAGATCCAGCCCACTGACATAACAGGAAACGGGGGGGGGGCTCAGGGGGTTCTGGGGGGTGGAGCCAACTAATGTCGGCTTCTACCCAGGTCCTGTAGCCAGGTTTGCCAGGCTAGGAGTTACGCCGCCTAAATTCCATTTAGCCCTATGGAGAGCTTTCTGCCTCCCCTTGCCACCGGAAAGCCCTCTAGAGGCGATGGGATGGAGTGGCGGCAGCGGCAGCATCCCCAGCTGCCTCAGACAGTGAATTGGGCTGTATGACAACTATGATACAACTCAAGCTTTTTGCTCAAGATATGCTATATGCATATGCAATTCTGCATCCGCTAACAATATGATTTAGGATTAAGCGACGTTATGGTATCATAACGGATGAATTAAACCCCAGATCGCTTTTGTTCATAACTTTTGTGGACGTGAGTGAAGTAGACACTGAAGGCTACATAATTTTTTAAAAATAGTTTTGAAGGTGGGTGGCTGATGTTGGGAATTCTCAAGCTTACTGCCTATCCTGCTACTGCGGAAGATGGTCTCGGGCCTTGTGATCAGGTCACCGAAGCTTATTTTCCTGGGAATTTCAGGTTACTTTGGTGGGGTAAAGAACTCTTGAATACGGAAAGCTGCCTCAACTACTTAATATAACCACTGCTTAAAATTTATACAGCACTTTAGAATGTTCAGAGAGGTACATACACACTAATCCTTCCAATAAGCCTGTGGTCTAGGATAAATACGGTACCTTCTGGTGAAGATAGGCTATTGAAGCCAAGAGGTCCCTTTGCAAAAGTGAAAGATAACAAGGCCCAATGCATAATATCAGCCACTATTCTCCACTAATATACTCTTCTCTTCATATATCAAACATGAACATAGACGACATGTTGTGACACACAAAATTAACTGTTCTTATTACAACCAGTAGTCAACAGAGTTTTATAGCTCAATGCAAACTTGATTTTACAATTAAGGAGAGAAGAAAAGTTATTTTATGATAGTGAAGATGAAAATGTTCAAAAATACAGGGTCCCCAACAGGTAAAATAGTGAGCCAACAGAGTACCTAACAGGTAAAATAGATGCTTAAATGTGTTTCGTACCTTCAGCTTTATCAAACAGAGGGGAAAAAATCCAACTTTCTCCCTTCCTGTAAAAGACACGAACTATGTGATATTTTGTTTGTGTTACAATTACACTAATTCAGTGCAGGTCATTTGCTTTTTTACTGAGTCCAGATGACATTTACTAAACTATATATGGAACAATTTGCCTTGAAAAAGTAAGAATCCTGATTGCTGTTGGGTAGGGCATACAGTGCTATATAGTACTATTGTCTTCATTAAAACCAACCAAAACAGTTGAAAGGAACTAATATTTCTTCACTGGGGTGGGGGTTCTCTTTTTTTTTAGGTTTCAATGTCAGCCAATAGGCAAGAATGGCAGCTTTATAAAATATTATCTTTCCTACAGCTTGGCTTTTAAAATGCACTGTTAGTCCCTCTGGGACAATAACAATGCAATTTGCACTTCTATTCTAAATGTCAAATGACTACCCAACTTACTGGCCTGTTCATCTGAAGCTACTGTAGCGCAAGAAAAACAGAGGTGGTAATTCAGTGACCATTAAAAACAGGAATGATCTAAACCTGTCCTGCTTTTGTAACATTCTCATTTTTCAAGTGAACTTCAACCACTACATTCATTTGAAATGCAATCAGTTTTACTAAGGCCAATTATAGCCAGGAATAGGGGAAGGGATCTCAACAAGATCTGTTACAGCAGTGGTTCTCAACCTTCCTAATGCCGTGACCCTTTAATACAGTTCCTCATGTTGTGGTGACCCCCAACCATAAAATTGGTATATATAAAATATAAAAAGACCATTTTCTGATGGTCTTAGGCGACCCCTGTGAAAGGGTCATTCGACCCACAAAGGGATCACAACCCACAGGTTGAGAACCGCTGTGTTAGAGCAAGTTAAGCGATAAAGGGATTTTAAAGCATACACACTTTGTCTCTTAGCTTGGTTACTTTTACCCCTGATATCACTTGACCTCTCTGGCCATAATTGGAAAGACTCAGTTAGCTTTGGAAAATGCAGCTCCAACCTTGTGGTTCGGTTCAGGAATTATATTCATGTGAAGGCAGAAATGTAAGATTCATATTGCATTCATGCATGAGAACTGCTCCAAGCCCCTTGAGCGTGTCTGTACATCAGCCACTGGGTCTAATTTGATGTTTGTTTGCTTTTTGTTGTGGTTATGACAACCAGGTTATCTTTATATTTATTTTGATATTGCAACACCTTTGGCGCAGCTATTAATAAAACTGTGAGAGCCAGGAGAAGGATCAGGTTTTGTGGTCGCAATAATCAGAAAATGTTCTTTAAAATATTAAAACTCTGGCATTAGCCTACATTTTACAAAGAAAAGACCCATCATACATCTTTCCAAAAAGTTTCATTGCAAGTTTTTGATCTTTCCCTTCACATTTTTCTTCGCTTGCCTTAGAAGTTACACCCTTCAATTGGATTATGCTTTTTTAAATATTGCCTTCTTCTTTTCAACAAGTCATTGCAAAATGCCACTTATTCACCAGTGGGGGGGGGGGGGAGATCAAATGAGCTCCTTGTCCTTTTCACATTCAGGGCTTGTTTATACAATCCAAACCAGAGATTAATATCCCAGGCCTGTCACTATGGAATAATCCCCTGGCTCTGTGAACCAGGCTCTTCACCTATACTCCTCCTCTGAGAATTCTTAGATAATTCAAAGGTCAGTATTTGTCCACAAAAGACCCAAGAATTCTACCTGCCAAAAAACAACCACATTGCTAAAAGTCTGCATGAGAAAGAGAACAGAATGAAAAACTTTAAACTCCCAAAAGATTGCTAAGTATCTTTGTAAAAATGAGGCAGAAGTTCAGAAGTTGGATTTGCTGTTCATTCTGAAATAGGATCCCAGTAGTCCATAATTCAAACAGCAACCTTGCTGCTGAAATCTTATATATTGGATAAATTCTGCCACATATATTTAAATTTCATTATAGAGCCTCATTCAACTGAAATTAACCCATACTACGAGTACACAGGGATTAATCAGTACAAGAAACCTTATGGCAGTTCACTTCAGCAGATTAGGTGATGGTTATAATGACAAACTTCACCATTTATTAATGTACCTCTATTGACCAAATAGTGCTTTCTCATTACATTCACAGAACAAGGCCAATTTTCCAGTAATATATGGTTTAGAGCAAAAACTAAGTGCCCTTCCGACGTTTTAGATTCAATTTAGATTCAATTTGCAATCAACACCGTTGATTAGAATTATCTCTGAAATTAAAGTCAGGCTTTAAAAATAGACCAGCAATCTTATGCAGAGATACTACAGTCTAAGCCCTGAGTTACATTGGAGTCACTATGTACAGTGCTATACTTAAAAAAACAGCAGAGTTTTGCTGTTCATCTATATAACACATCTATAGAATACTGCACACAGTTAACTTAAAAGAGTTTATTCTGGTTTCAGTGTTATGCCTCTTTGATGCATGGACCTCACAGCTATCAGAAAGGAAAATGTGGGCAGATTCTTCCAGTCTGGAGTAGTCAAGCTATCCAAATCACATGCACAGGGTTCCTCTCAGGTCAAGACAAAAGGGTCACCTCCTCACGGAAAGGCAGAGACACACAAGCACGCATACAATAAAGGTGATATTGTTCAGATGAAGATTGGCTACCATTTTTCAAAGCATTTGATTGTGGAGAAGGCAGTCAACGGTTTCCATAGATTTGGTACTAATTTATAACTTGGCTTGGAAATGGCACCCACAACAGCTAAAATTTCACTCTTTGGCAAACAATATCCACACCTAAAGCAAACTGTCATTGAACAAAGGAATCTTTTATGTGTGATTAAAACAATAAAAGTGTCAGTATCTTATAGCCTGATTATTCTCGCACCAACTTTTGAGTAAAAATGAAACCATCCAAACTCGACGCTGACGGATCTTTTAATATGAAGTACAATATGTGACAAAAAGGATATAAATTCGTATTTTGCAACTGCCATTTTAAAAATAAGCACATTATGAAATATGCTTTTCAAGATCTAACATCCTGTTTAAATGGGCTGTCTCAATAGAATTGTAAGTTGAAGTACAATTATATTTTTAATGCTAAATTCAAGAAGCACTCATTTTACAATTCTGCTGGTTAAATTTCAGTATGTCCCACAGAATTAGATCTCTGCCATTTGGAGTTAATAATATCTCCTAAATGATCCTCAAAGAGGAAGGAAAGGCCATCTTTGGTTGACTGTCATTGGAATGGTTATTTAAACCTAAGCAATCACACAGTTCTTTCAAATTCTTATCATATTACCAAAATTTCATCAGAAACACATGTTTAGCAGCACAATGTAGGTAGAATTATTGAACAACTTTTCTTTCACTTTCATAACAAATTAGGCAATGCATAGTTGATGCATCTGAAAAAAGTTACAGAATCACCAGCCTTAAGGCAAAGCACTGGGTGTCATAATCTAAACCATCACTGGCTGAAATTCAAAGGCAAAGGAAGCCAATGTATTAATTCGTACACTAAATTACCTTTATTGCTGACCATGGTTATTTGTTAATCCCCAATGGTAAACGATAGACTATCATTTGAACATTAAAAGCTTAAAGGTATCCTGAAAACCTAATGCAAGATTAAGTAAGATTCATAAACAAAGGCAGGGGGATATTTACCCAGTACTTTAATAGACAGCCCACAAGCTATGCAGTACAATAATGGCTGCAAACAGACCAAAGAAATCCAAATCATTTGACACCTGCCAGAGTTCAGCAAATCCAAGACACCAAGTCACTATGGTGTCAGTGTGGCACCTCGCCTTTTCAGCAATGATTTTAGTTAATTAATTAAATTGAGCTTTTAAAAAAAATTGAGCTTTAAAAAAAATAACAGATTGGTAAGTACTTGTGAAAGAATTGGGACAGGAAAGGGGGGATATAAATCCAAACTACTACTACTACTACTACTACTACTCCTTCTTCTTTTACAGCCCTGGCCCCTACTTGGTGGAACAGGCTCCCAGGTGAGATCAGGGCCCTGCAGGACATACAGTGTTTCCGCAGGGCCTGCAAAACAAACTTGTTCTGCCAGGCATTTGGCCAGCTGAGGTAACATTGAAAAGTTGCTATACAACAACATCTGGCCTTCCGTGGGCGCAAGAGGAGGTTCATTTAGAGACCCCATTGAAGGAAACCCAAGTATTAGGACAAGTGGGCTTTATGCATGTATACAAGGCACCTTCCAATCTCAAACTGGCCAGACAGCTGCAGTCTCTTTTCTTCCCTTCCTGGTGAATTCACAGTGGGAGAAGGTTTGAGGGTTGATGGGTAGGAGAAGTGAAGAAAGACAGAAGAAAGGAGAAGTGAAGAAAGACAGAAGACAGACAGCTAGTCATAATACAAGAGGGTAGACATGTTGGACATTTTGTGGGGACTCTACATGAAACGTACACAGGCAGTAATGTGAGGTGAACAGAACCTGAATAAGAAATAAGAAACCTGGAACCATTACGATATATCTGCCTATCTCTTCAACAACAAAGACAAAAGTTTAGACTTAGAGAAAGAGAACTACATTTGCAGTCATTTCAGCTGTAGTCTTTTGCTGTTTACCTGCATGCTTTTATTTGCTATGTCCACTTAGTACTTCTATACTTAAGGTTAATTTTTTTATTTTTTCTGACGTCACAGTTATTTGGTCTACAACCTCTGGAAAAAACTCACGCTTTGGCTCATGCATGTCAAAGTGTATGAAAAAAACTTGAGGAGTCTGTCTTGCTGGGAACATCTCTAACTGGTGAAATTTTAAGGGCAGAAAGCTAATAAATATTTTAGCAGTGTTAGTAGTTAGAGATCTTGGTATGGAGTGCGGAATAATGAATCTCAAATAAACAAAACCTGTAACCTGCTTTTCACTCCAGCATGAACTTTTAAGGATAAGAGCTCACTTCCTCAAATGCAAGGAGGTTTATACATGAATGAACATGTGTCCCTTGTGCCACAAGACTCCAGCTAGCTCTCTGGAACTGGTTCTGCTGCCATTTTGAAAGAGACATTCAGTGCTACAAAAGATTCAGTTATATCTAACTTTCCTGTGGCTAACTACAAGAACCATTGTTGCTAATTTTGATCCTCTTTATAAGGAGAAGAAATGTTTGTGATATAAAATCCCTGTAGGCTTCAAGACAGCACAGTGTTCACAATTACGCCAACTGTATTATCGCAGTGGTAAAAAAGATTTTGTTAAAAGGATAGCTTTTCTGGTTCACAGAGGGGCATCCAATACTTTCCAGGTCTTATTGTCCTTTCCGACTTTGAAAACATACCACCCAAAACACATAGCTAAGGACTCTTAATGCTTAAAATTCCATACACATCTTTAAACATTTTAACCAATGCTCACAGTCAATGTAAACTTACTGACACTGTCAAAAAGGCACAAGAGCAAAAATCTGGAGGTAACATTTGTGTTGGCTCTCTTCCTTTCCCATGGGAATCTCAATAATGAAAACTAGCTCACATCTGGAAACAACCTTGGATTCACAGAATGTTAAAAATAGACCATGCACGCTAAAAATATGAACTTTTAGGTCCTCTTCTCAGGAAAAGAACAGCTTATTACTTTAAAATACGCGTTCTTATTTCTTGCCTTGTAAAATGTAAATCATGTATCAACTACTTTTTCAGAGTACTAAACAGTCTTTTTAAAAAATCGAGATTAAATTTAAAATACAATTGCAAATTATGGACCACAAAGTCTTGCTCTACAGCTATGTCACAAACTATAACAGATGTGTTATAGCTCTGTTTAAATATTTAGTCAGCAAACTAAAGGGCAAAAAAGGAAAGGCCAGAGTGATTTCATTCTTTGCTTGAACCAGGGTGGTCTACTGGTAACTTCTGGTACCAGTGGTGTTGCTGTGGGAACAAAAATGAAACCAGGTGTTATCAAATTCAAATTAAAGATTTTGTGCTCTTTTAAACAATCCCCAACCAAGTTTCCATAAACTCCTTAACTGATACTACTACAAAATCTAACTATTTTATAACAAGAAAGGAATTATAAGTTATCCTTAGACCATCAAATTTTAGCTGCAAACAAATTTAGATTGATTGGCACCTCTCCTTTTAAGAAAAAACCCTTGCATTAAATATATATCCTATCCGTTGAAACATATCTCTGTATTAGGCTGCCTTTGAGCAAGCACTAAACACAGAGAGTTTTTGTGTACTGATTGTTGAGAGACTTTATTCCAACCTCATATTTTACCCTAACTTCTAGTCTAAATAATCTTAAGTTTCTGCACAGTCAATAATTACATTGGATCTGTAAAGGCATTAGTGGAGTGGAAGCTTAATATCCCTCAGTCTTTTTGCGACTGTGCATTTGATAATTGTCTTCTAAGAAAAACAGGAGACAACGTGCTACTGCGTTTTTAAAACACGATGTGTTGCAAACGTAGATGCTTGCCAGACAAGTAGCTCCTCACCACTTTCCCAAGTAAATCAATTGTAATGAGAGAAAATATGGTAGGGGAAATATGCATATTTTACAGGAACGTCTGATTAAACACTGAAGAGCCCCCTCCGTTTTCAGCTTTTTGTGCGTATTTAAGATACTAATTACATAAATTACTATCATGTCTCTGCTAACTTTCAAATACCATATTGTTTAGTGGAGCTCCTACAGCAACTGCACCTGGACAATTTGGAATTAATGAAAGTTAATTAAGAGGTCACAGATAAAAGGTTACATATACCAAATATACTTAAGTACTAGTTTGGATTCTGGCCTTGCGCCCTTCCCCAGGAGAGAAGTCAACAGTGCCCACAGCTGTGACAGCAGAAAGAGCAACTGATTCACACATGCAAGTATATCATTACTTAATGACTCACAGATGAAGCCGTCTCCATTGAAAAAATATCAGGCTTCAGCCAACATGGGCCAATGAGAGAACTCTGGCAGTGGTGATTGATTTATGAGGGTTGCTTCACACATGCAAGCCATCGTTTAGGACCAGGGAAGGGAGAGGAAGAGAAATGTACTTCTACATTCCAAGGGTCAATGAACAAAACCTGCTCAATGTCTTCTGCTGATACAGAACCAAAGAGTAAAAGAAAACTGAAACGCAAGCAGAACATCTCCATATCAGGACTGCAGGTAGGGTGAGTGGCTTCATTTCTTCTTCTTCCATTCTGACCCCAACTCTAGAGCAGCCAGACTGCCTTCAATATAACAACTTGGGGCAGTATGAATCTGGAGGGTTCGGGATTCGGCCAATCCGAGCCTATTGGCCTGAATCTGGACCGAATCCGAATCGGGCCGAATATTGTTGGTATCGACCAACCCTAATAACAACCTCAAGGATTTCACAGTATCTGGTTGGAGGCGCAAGTGAGCAGGAAGAACATCTGTTCTGCCCTTGCCAATCTGCAAAGCAGCCACAAGCGATGCTCCAGAAACTGCCAAGAGCACATCTGTAGAAAGAAATGCTGATCAGCAGATGCTTTGACCATTTTGGGACCTTTCACAGATCTTTAAGCTGAAGTATAGCCTCGTCTTGCACAGAAATATTTTACTCTCTCACATCACAAGCAATCATGTTCTGTAGCAGTTTAAAATTCTTTCGGTGAGTTCAGAGTTTTATTTTTAACCTTTCTCCAGGGAAAACCAAGCCAGCACATTACCATAAATAATAATTCATGCCAAGTTCCATTTGTTGAATAATTTAACCATAATGACTGTTCCATCAAATGTATCTTCAACAAAGCTTAAAAGTAGTAGGCCTTGATCTAATGTGTGCAAAGTACTAAGGAGAGACTTGTAACAACATTAATGGAGGTTGTATAAGGCCCCCTAACTATTGCTAGGATTCCTTTGAAATTAATATTCCCAGCTCAAACATTTTCTTATTAAAACATCCTGAAAATAAATGAATGGAACCATAGAACTGCTCTCTTTTTTCAGATTAGCACTCGTAAGTATTTGAATTATATAACAAAAATATACAGCATCACATGAAACTAACCATCATCATACTTCCTTTACAGTTATTTTAGTTAAGGTTTCAAGTTAACTCACTGGCGTGTAATTATGAAATTATTGTTCTGATCCTCTGCTTACTTTGAAAGTGATTAATCAAAGTCAGAGAAAGCCAACCATCAAGTCAAGTATGTTTCAAATTTCCTACTCAAGGATAAGACTAAAAAGATGAGCTAATTTTACTTTAATTAAATCCTCATTTAGAAGTCTGAAATAAATGTTTTCTATTTAAATTTCAATTACTCTTGAGTTGTTGTCCAAATTTCGTATATTCTTTCCTTCTGCTACTTTATTACACACTTCCAATTAATGTTTCCTACTTACACACTCAACTACATAAGAAATTTAAAATATTTCTCCCTTGACTTCATAACAATACAAAAACACATTCTGCAGTCTCGCAGGCGTACCAACACCCCCACTATTTTTGGAAGCCTCTTTAAACTCCATAAGGAGTTCCCCCTGAAATTCAGTGGGGGATCTCTAGACAGTGTCTTGAGTACCCATTTTCAGACTGCTACATCTCTTCCTATCAAGACAGGAAAGCAAGGGTGGAAAAGAGACCCCAGACTATCTCAAAGGGGACAAAAATTACTGCACTAGGCACATCTGGGATTGGACCGCCTGGTTTAGCTCAGAACAATCCTCTTCCTGTGTTTCAGACAAACGGGACCTCAAACAGAAAAACCAATATCAGCACAGGAAAAGCGATGTGCTCTTCCCTTTCCCTTCCCCCTAGTTTACAATGCTGCAAAAAAAATCTTTCTTCGATCAGCATAAAATATAAGCAAGACCCATGAGACAAGATGCAAAGTTTCTCTCACATATTAGGTATGGAGAAGTCCTTTCCCTCAGGCACTAATGACATCTGTGAAGGAAGCCAAAATAGAATCCCCTCTCCCTAAAGTCTGGAGAAAAAGCTATGGGTAAAAAATATATATGTCCAAGTCATGGGAATGCACACTGACTGTAATCTAAGCAAATACACACAATCTCCAGTGGAGATGTTACAGTAGAAGTACAAATGGAACACACAAGGAGGCAGAATACTAATTTGCCACTATGAGCAGGCAACAGAGGTGTCTTATTAAATTTCCTACAGATTAAGAGGGGGGGGGGAGTTTCTTTGCATAAAACTATCCCAGGATTGCTCAACCTGTGTAAGCTGCCTCCCCAACACAAAGATATGGAAAAACCACAACTCTAGGCCACCCACAGTCAAGGTAAGGTCTCTACGTCATCAGGGGACTCCCTCAGGTATGCAGAAAAAATGTAGTTTTGTAAATTAATGCACTCAACCCCCCAAAAGCACCCTGATGAAGACTAAAAATCCTCCCAAAGGGACAGATGGTTGAGCATTGCTGAGTGACAGTTGAAGATTGGAAAGGGGGAGTGGGGGGTTTGAGAGAAAAAGAATCAGCCTGATCAGACCCCTGAGCGTTTATTCAGTCCTGGAAGAGGAGATGGAGAACGTCCAAAGCCTACAAGCTGGAAGCCTGCAACAAACAGAACAAAGAGACCTTACATTCATTTGTACTCCAAAAATGAAAATTCATACCCTGCGTATCTAAGTTCCTGGCATTCTATACTGTGGCATAGTGGTTAAGAGCAGGTGTATTCTAATCTGGAGGAACCGGGTTTGATTCCCTGCTCTGCCGCCTGAGCTGTGGAGGCTTATCTGGGGAATTCAGATTAGCCTGTGCACTCCCACACATGCCAGCTGGGTGACCCTGGGCTAGTCAAAGCTCTTCTGAGCTCTCTCTGCGCCACCTACCTCATAGGGTGTTTGTTGTGAGGGGGGAAGGGAAAGGAGTTTGTAAGTCCCTTTGAGTCTCCTATAGGAGAGAAAGAGGGGATGTAAATCCAACTCTTCTTCTTCTTCCTTCGGGATGGCAGACCATTCTTTAGGAGTGTGTACCATTGTGGTACACAACAGATTGGTACCAAATCATAATGCTAACAGTTTAGCTTCTCATTCTGTCTGCTGTTCTGAACAGAACTGTGTCCTGCTCAGTCATTTACAATGGAAATGGACAGGATATCATCCCCAACTTGAAATGAAGTCCAAGAATGTGTGATTACATTGACTCATAGGCACTCTTCTCTGGTCACTTTGCCCCCTTTTCTCAAGGCCTGGCTGAGTTCAGAGAGCAAAAAAACCTCTTCACTGCTTGGACCTGTCTCTTGCTTGTGTTCTTCTATAGCACCACATACATTGAACAGATTATGGGTTGGATCCAAGGGATGCCTTCTACTGACAGAGAGCATTTCCTGTCAGCAGAAAAGAACTCTCCCACTTCCTGCTGCAGCCCACCTGAATTCATAGAAATAGTGTTTCTGACCAGCCGGAGGGGGGCGGGGAAGGTGTTGACAGCAGGGTGGGAGGTGGACATCTGGGCTTTGCAGAGTTTAATTCAATTCCGCAGGACCTGTAAAACAGAACTGTTCCGCCAGCCTTTTTCCGCCGGGCCAGCCGGGCATCCCTTTTTCTAAAACTATTTCTGGTCCTCGTCTGGATACGGCGCGCACATCCGTTTTTATGCCCCCAGGTAGTTTTTTCTAGCCATCTTTTGTAATCTGTTTTTAATGCTTATAATGTTTAAATGTATATATTTTTATATTATTCATTGTATTGTATGGTTTTATATGCTTTTATTTGTAAGTTGCCCTGAGTCCTATGGGAGATTGGCGGGATATAAGTGCAATAAATAAAATAAATAATCAGCTAAACTCTCTTCTTCTATTACTGGGGTAAAACAACCTTTGGTTTTTTTTATCCCAATAGGGGAAAATTAAAAGTTTAATTGTTTAAAAAAACTTTTCTGAATTAAATTTGGTGCTGTAGTTGGCTGAAATTTTGGAATTCTGACCATATATGTATTGACAGAATCTGGTTCCCGACTGCAATAAATTGAGGGGGGGAAACCTTTGGATTTTTAAAAATTATTATTATTATTTCATAGAATAACAGAGTTGGAAGAGACTCCAAGGGCCATTGATTCCAACCCCTGCGATGAATGAATACACAATCAAAGCACTCCCAACAACTAGCCACCCAGCCTCAGTATAAAAAACCTCCAAAGAAGGAAGTTTTTAAATTTATTTCAATTTATTTCCCATCCTTTACAATAGTCCCATACACACACTTTATAAAAAGGAATTATAAACAAAAGCAAGGTTCAATATGAGCCAAGATTCAGCCAAGAAATTGGTTTTACAATTCTAGGGTACAGTTTCCAGCCTGTCAAATGAATTAATAATTTGTCTGTGGAGACAAATGTAAAGATTTTTGAGCTTGTTCCAGTAATTTAGCTGTACATCTAGCAATGGCTCTATCACCTGGTCAGTTGAATGAAAGGATAAAAATGGAAACATGAAAATAAAGGTTGCATGTTCTATTGTATACTTGTCATGGAAAGCCCTTGCCTTAATAGTTTCCCTCTAGTACTGGTACTTGGGCAGATTTCAGGAAAGCAGTGATGTAATTAGTTTGACAGCTGTTAAGTTTAATACATGACAATATCACATATCCCAATGCATAATAATATAGCTGTCAGCAATAACTAAGCAGTCTTCAGTTCACAACTTTAAGTGGACAATATAATATATCTATCACTAGACAAGGTTAAGAAATTTCTGTTTATGTAAATACACTTCAATGAGAAAGCATTCACTGTGCTTTGTTTTCCAGAATAATGTATTACTAGAAGAAGGCATTTTCTAGTACACTTCTTTGCTACATGAGAAAAAATACACATTGGGATAGGTATTTATTTATTCAAGTTTTGATAAGATCTCTCAACTGGATCAGCTGTTTGCTCTTTCACAGCAGCAGCCCATTAACACTTAAATCCCATTTCTTTTTAGCCTACTGCTGAAATAAATCTTAAGACAAAAGAAAGTATTGGGTAAAAGATGATGTGCCCCGCATCAGCCTATTAACAGAAGCCCGGTATTCCCAAGTGCCACATAGAACACTTATTAAAGAGGGGGGAAACTCCATAGGTTTTTCTGTCCACTACATTTTCTGTAGAGTTGCCATGAAATATAAGGTTTAAAAAGAGGCAATCTGGTGAAATTTAGAGGAAATCTGCATGCATTCAGATTATCTCAGAGACAGCCAGTGTGATCTCGTGGTTAAGGTGTTGGACTAGGATCTGGAAAACACAGGTTTGAATCTGCACTCCGCCATGGAAATTTGCTGGGTGACCTTGGGCCAGTCATACACTCTCAGTCTCAAAACTTAGCAAGCGTTTGTGTGGGAGACTGCCAAGGAATGCCGGGGTTGTGACGGAGGCAGGCAATGGAAAACTACCTCTGAACATCTCTTGCCTTGAAAACCCCATCAGGGGTCACTATGCATCAGATGTGACATGACGGCAAAAGGGGGGAAGGGAGGGAGGGAGGGAGGGAGCGCACTTCCCCCCTTAGGGTTTATCATGTTTCTTTATAGCGTGGATAATATAGTCACAAATAGAAAACTCTGAGTACTCAGTTACAACAAACTCCTTAGAGGATGTTTGTTTGCCGAAAAGCAGGCTAAACACTGAAATGTAAATAAATGTTTAAAATACACTTTCCCAAGAGCCCCAATTCATCCCGTTCTAAGAAACTGGATCCTGATGAAAGAATTGGTGCGGATATTAAAGAAGCAATATGAAGGGAACTTCGCAGATGCCTACATTTCATCTACATACATTAAAGTAAAATTGGGTAGGGTCTTTCATCTTTTTCTTAGGCAGTTATGTTGTCTATTATTGTGAAAATGTTGGAGAATATACAACTGCCAACTGTGCCCCCGCCCGTCCCTCAGCTGTTGAGGGGGGAAAGGGAAAGGCAACATTCAACAGCTAATACTGCTCAAAGCCAAGTTCCCTCCGAGTCTATTGAGTTCATGTGGTCACTTATTTCCCGCAGAACACCCAGTTCTTGACCAAGGTTATATGGCAACATAAACAGAGAAAGGCAGCTGGTTATAAGAACACTGGAAAGAAACGGGTGATCACAAGCAGATTAGTCCATGGTGGCAGTGACACAAGCTAAGCAGGAGGTATGGATAATCTGGGTAAATGCCATGGAAAAATAAATATCATGATTGGACTTAAGGCAAATGGAAACAGTTCAAATTGGCTTCCTACAGTATTCTGTGGAACATATGATGTCCACATGTCCATTACCAACCACTCGAGCACAGAAAACAATAAAGGAAAATGCTGTATATGTTTTCAAGATCTTGCATTACTAGCCTCTCCCAAGACAAAATGGCATAAATTAGAGAGGGGGAAGGGGGGAAAGAGGAGAAAGTATATGTGAAGCTAGCTTGCTTATTCAAACTGCTGGCAGTGTTTCTTGGAGTGCCACCAGGACTGAAGCCTGCTTGGAAAGCATCCGCGGGTGTAATCTGAAGGACAGAGGAAGGAAAAGGGAAGTCAGTCCAGAGGTGGGTTCAGCTGGGCTTCAGGGGCATGTGTTGTTCTTAAAGACTTGTTGGATAACACTAGGTAAAGATTCCTTACTTGTCAGTGTGAAGAATGGGTGTGACAGGAATTAAGCAGTGGCAGCCCAAATCGGCTACACTGCTCGGCTGCAAATCCAAGTGTCACCAGCTGTGACAGGGCAATGAACATAGAGTGCAGTATTCGTGTAGTCTTGTAACATGTGACGTCTAGCTCTACAAAAATAGCCTCATCCTGCTACAGGTTTTCCAGACCCTTTAGCGTTTCCATAGTAGTTTCGTTGATGGGATTTTTTTGACCACCCTCCCCTGCAATGTGGGCTCAGAGCGGTGCACTTCATTTAAAATACAATAAAGCTGTAACAATAATACAATAAAACCACTTACTAGCCTAATGACAGTAGATAAGTACTGTTACTGCAACAGTATATATTACTGTATTAGTGTACATGGGGCGACTTCAGAGGGGGGAAGCGTCACATTTCCACAGACATTTGTCCATTACTTTTCTCCTCACTAATCTCTATTGCTCTCCCTCAAGGCAATCTGGATTCTGTGAAAAAACGGGTAACTGAAGAGTTTTGAAATGTTCCACAAAAGCAAGCCCACCTACAGATGGTGTCATGCATGTTCTCCTCAGCCCCCCACAGCCTTTATTATTATTATTTCCAGAGACTACTTCAACACGTTTTAGTGCAGCCGTGGTATGCAGCTAAGAACTTTGTGGCAATTCCTGAAGAGATGGTAATCTGTCAACAATCCCAACCAAATCTTTTCCCTCAGAAACTTCCTGCCACAAAAGACTGCAAGTCAAGTTAAGCTTTAATGTCTACAAAGTATTCATTTGAGGTGTACCAGCAAAGCAGGTGGCCCTTGGAAGAAGTGCAGAAAGAACCGCACGGCACCTTACACAGATTTAATATACACTAAACAAGCACGCTACATTGGCTGATTGTCACCACCTTTCCGACCACAACAAGAACAGGTTGGTTTTTCACAGAGATCTGACAGACATTACATATCCCCAGCTACTTAGCCCTAAAGTACTTTTTATTGCAGTCTTTCAACCTGAAATCCTTTCCGTACCTCCTCACTATCACAAAACCTTAGGAAAACTCCCCGAGTAGCTAGTGTGTGGTTAGAGAGAGGAAGCTATGCTTGTTTGCATGGAATCTGCCATTTCCTCCCTGCCAAAACACTTGTTTAAAAAGTCATGTAATATCTCTATTAGACTGTAAATGCAGTTGACAAGGAAATGGCCTACTGGCGAAGCATTACCTTTGTGGCAGTGCCAACCGGCCTGCAGCAAAATAGCTCACAGAATAACTTCAGCATGCATTCCCAAGTAACAAAACAGTGTTTTACGTAAATACCACAGAATTTAAGCAAGATCCAGAAAAAGCAATGAAAATTTGCCCAAGCTTTCATGCTTGCCTGTACCAATTGAATGTCTTAACTAAAACAAAAAAGAAAAGTATCTACATATGTCCAGAAGTCTTCTGAAGCTGGATCGTATAACACTGAGAAAACTATCACAACCAAAATCTGTGTATTTCTTCTTAACCACTGTAACAACTCACTAATAAAAATTAAGAAGAACTGTGGGGTATCAAATATACAAAAGAATAATAACTGCATACAAACCTTTAAAACCAGGACACAAATTATTAACGAGAACATATGTTCCACATAAGCTAGAATTGTTCTTTTATAAATTATTTTGCCCTTTGATATCATACATTTGATTACAGGAATTAAAAAAGTTCACAACCCCTCCACTTAAAACAATGACCCTCGGTTAGTATGCAACTCTTTTCATGCTTGTAAAACCTTCGTTGCTAATTTAGCTCTTGCCTTTCATTTACCTAGTGCAACTACAGGCAATTATGGCAAAGTTATCCCAGATGTAATGCGAATGATATCATCAAATTAAAAAACCAATGCCATCATCATTAAATACAAGTAATCCCTATCATTACGGTTCCCAAGGATGGCCATGAACGCAAACTAGACCTAATTTTCAATAATCAATAATCTGTTTTAACCTGAAGATCAAAAAGGTTTAGCTATTTCATACTATCAGGACATAAGTGTATGAGAATAACTTTAAAACATGAGTTTAGTAACCTAGCACTAATTGCCAAGTATTAAAGAAACCCATTTAACATGAATCATGGGAAGTGCCACATTCTTGTATTTTAACTGTTATGTCCAGCAATCAGCACTGCTTGTTTCTTAAAAAGCCAGCACAAAACGCCAGAAAGGCAAGCCAGACAAAGCATTTCAATGGTACCAGGAACAGTGCCATATCTGCATGGCTTCAAAATCAAAACTACCAAGGTTAATAAGGAACTGAAGCCAGTTCCCACAGACTGGAAGAAGAGAAGAAGAGTTTGGATTTATATACCCCCCCCCTTTCTCTCCTATAGGAGACTCAAAGGGGCTTACAATCTCCTTGACCTTCCCCGCTCACAACAAACACCCTGTGAGGTGGGTGGGGCTGAGAGAGCTCCGAAAAGCTGTGACTAGCCCAAGGTCACCCAGCTGGCGTGTGTGGGAGTGCCCAGGCTAATCTGAATTCCCCAGATAAGTCTCCACAACTCAAGCAGCAGAGCTGGGAATCAAACCCGGTTCCTCCAGATCAGAGTGCACCTGCTCTTAGCCACTGCTCTTAACCACTATGCCACTTGCTGCTGGAAGAGAGCAAGTAAGAAGTCATGTCCACCAAAGGCAACATGCAGAAGGAAGGACTCACAGGCACTCTTACTATTGGGGCATAGAACCACCCCAAGGCCATTCTCTAAATTGGGGAGACGTTTTGTTCTACCAGTCAGAAGGAAGTTCTTCTCTCCATGCAACCCAGTAGGGCAGAAATAAAGCATCCAATGAGGCTCTGCCTAAGAAGAGATTGGGTGTTTTTGTTGTTTTTAATATTACCTTTCTATAGAGCACAAGTCTGAACTACGCAATGTTGCAGTGATCTTATTCAGAAAGGATCATCTCTCTAGTTTTAGACAGGTGCCACATCTCTAGATTGCACACTTGCATAAACAAATAAAAAGTATAACACAACATTATGCGAATTACCTGATAATTATTATTTATACAGCATGCAAAAGTTCTACAAAATACTTTATAGCACAGAAAGGAAGCCATATCAAGGCAATCCGATCCACATGGTGGGACCTCTCTGAGCTCAACGAAGATTCCACAGAAGTCAAAAAGCACTGAATAGACACGAGAAGTCAAACCAATACAGAATATCTATTTAATCATTTATTTATATTCTGCCTGTCTCGTAAAGGAGACCCAAAGCAGCTCACATCATTCACCTCTCCTCAATTCTGTCCTCACAACGACACTGCGAGGCAGTATATTGTTGAAGGTTTTCACAGCCAGAATCAACTGGCTGTTGTGGGTCTTCTGAGCTGCCACGTCTCTAGATTCATTAAACCTTCATTCATCAACCCACAATGTGAATCCAAAGGCGCATCTGGAGAGTACCAAATACACCAAACCTCCATCTGGAGAGGGATGGTAGCAAGTTAGAACCACTAGAACAGGAGTGTCCAACTCTGGCACCTCAGATGTTCATGGAGTACAATTCCCATCAGTCCCTGCCTGCATGGCCAATTGGCCATGCGAGCAGGGGCTGATGGGAATCGTAGTCCATGAACATCTGGGGCGCCAGAGTTGGACACCCCTGCACTAGAAAGACTCAGCTGTCCCAACTCAGCTGTCCCTATTCTAATTACTAATTAAGGAATAAGATTGCCCCCCAAAAGAAGAGAAGCTCTAGCTGATGGCATACAACAGTTGTTATTAAATATATATCTCCACTAAATATATATATCTCCACTAAATATATATATCTCCACTAAAGCAGACCCAAATGCATAAATCTCTTCATCTTCCTAGAAATGGCTTGCTATACGGAACTTCTACTGAAGCAAGGATTACTTAAATACCAAAAAACACAGAAAACCAAGTAGACAAGCTAGTATCAAAATATCTCCAGCAACATTGAGCATTATTTTGAAAAATGGCTTCCATTTCATTAGAGGCATGACTTTAACAGCTGCCTTCAAACAACAGCTTAAGATGCCTTTATTCTTTTATTGCCCAGTGGAAATAATCACCTTATACAGGATAAAACACGATGCATCAGATTAACATAGCTTTACTTTTGCTGAACCAGGTGAGGGCAGTGTCACCTATATCACGCTTCACCATAGCTTGTTAGTTTTAAGTCCCAGATTTAATTAGGTGTTGTACACCCAGCCACAGTTACAATCATTTTAGGACGAACATCTACCTACTTTCACTCTCCCAAAGACATCGGCTGGACAGAGTTCTCGGAGCACATATCTCCAAGTCTAAAGTTAGATACAGGATTCTTACCCGCATTGGATGGATATCAGCATATGGTGGTTTTCCTTCAGCCATCTCTATTGAAGTAATTCCCAGGGACCAAATGTCTGCTACACAATTATAGCCAATCTCTTGTATTACCTCCGGAGCCATCCAAAAAGGAGTACCTATGACGGTATTACGTTTTGCCATCGTATCCTGGAATTAGACAATTAACAAGTTCAACACACGAAGGGACCTTCCTTTGGCTTGAAGTACTACTATTATGCAAAGCCCATCTAACCCAGTAGGTGTTGACAAAGTTCAGAAATAAATTGACTTAAAAGGGGGGGAAATTCGACCCTGAAACAGCTGATATGGCACTGCCTACTTAAAACAGGTAAAGATAAACATTGTCCAATTGTTTTTGGAGTAAACTCTCTGACTTCTAATTTCAGGATGCAAGTATATATATATAAACCACATATTTGCAAGTGTATATATTTATTTATTTTTATTTATTTATTTATTCGTTTCATAAAACACCCACCCCCAGACGGCTCTGGACGGTGTACAACATAAAGGAAAACACAACATACAGGAAGAGAATAAGCAAAATTACAAATATAAAATAAATATAGCTCTATAACATTAAAATAATAACTAAAACCAAATAAAGGCAGCGCACATAGATTAAACAGCGTCCGACAATTAAAAAAAAAAACCCTGGAGAGGGGAACGGAAGACCCCATTGATGCAATAGGGCCTCCTAATTAAAGAGGGGGGCCACCATCAGCGGCCAGCCTCCCCAAAAGCCCGGTGGAACAAATCAGTCTTATAGGCCCTGCGGAACTCACCAAGATCCCAAAGGCCCGGACAGTTGGAGGGAGAGTGTTCCACCAGGCAGGGGCCAGGGCTGTAAAAGCCCTGGCCCTAGCAGAGGCCAGCCGCATCATTGAGGGGCCAGGAACCACCAGGAGATTGGCCTCTGCTGACTGCAGAGGCCGCACTGAGACATATGGGGTCAGACGGTCCCGTAGGTACGAGGGTCCCAAGCCCATGGAATGGTAGGTAAAAAATTCAGTATACACATACGGTAAGGAATGAGCATGTTTGTGAGAGAATGTACAAGAAAACTGGGCTTGGCCTACCGTGTGAACATGCAGAAGTGAACAGAATCAGGGACGTAGGTTTTTTTATGGGGGGTTCAGGGGGCCACACCCCCACACACCCCTAGGGCATGGCCACGCCTCCCCAAGCCCCGCCCCTGGCCTAGCGCTTATAAAAGCAGCTCTCCGAGGTTGGGGATGGTAGACTCCCCTGCCCTGCCCTCCCCTCTGGGCAGAGGCATAGAGGGAAAATGGAGCCTGGTGCAAAATCTGAGTTTTGCGCCGCCGCCCCCGGGCAGCCGCTGTGATGCTGGAATCCACCCCCAAACAACATCACTTTCAATGGTGTTTAAACTAGAGAGCTCAAATTCTCCTTTTAAATCCACCTTAAAGGGAGAATCTGGGGTCCCTAGTTAAACAACATTGAAAGTAATGCTATTTTGGGGTGGATTATCCCCCACCCTGAAAAAGCATCACTTTCAATGAGGTGTAGTAGTTAAGAGCAGGTGCATTCTAATCTGGAGGAACCAGGTTTGATTCCCTGCTCTGCCACTTGAGCTGTGGAGGCTTATCTGGGGAATTCAGATTAACCTATGCACTCCCACACACGCCAGCTGGGTCATCTTGGGCTAGTCACAGCTTTTCAAAGCTCTCTCAGCCCCACCTACCTCACAGGGTGTTTGTTGCGAGGGAGCAAGGGCAAGGAGATTGTAAGCCCCTTTGAGTCTCCTACAGGAGAGAAAGGGGGATATAAATCCAAACTCTTCTTCTTCTTCTTCTTCTAAACTGAGGACCTCAGATTCTCCCTTTAAATCCATGCCGAAAGGGGTGGATTTAATCAGGGGAAATTTGGGGGGTGCCTGCTGTCAGGGGGGCAATGGTTAAGCTAGAAGCACCAAACTTTCAGGGTATCTTTAGGAGTCTCTCCTAATGATACCACCCAGGTTTGGTGCAGTTTGGTTCAGAGGGTCCAAAGTTATGGACCCTCAAAGGTGTAGCCCCCATTTCCTATTAGCTCCCATTGGAAACAATGGGGGATGGGGCACCCCCTTTGGGAGTCCATAGCTTTGGACTCCCTGGACCAAACTTCACAAAACCTGGGTGGTATCAATAAGAGACTCTCCTGATAGTACATCCCAGGTTTGGTGAAGTTTGGTTCAGGATGTCCAAAGTTATGGACCCTCAAAGATGTAGCCTTCATCTTCTATTAGCTCCCATTGGAAACCATGGAGGATGGGGACTCCCTTTGGGAGTCCATAACTTTGGATCCCCTGAACCAAACCACACCAAACCTGGGTAGTATCATCAGGAGAGTCCCCCAAACAATCTCTGCAAGTTTGGTGCTGCTAGCCCAAACAATGCGCCCCCTGCAGGCCAAAAACCGAAAAAGCACTAAAATGTTTTTAAAACCCACAAACGGAGGGGCGGAGCTTCGGACATGAATGGGGGGTTCAAACCCGAGAACCCCCCCTTACCTACATCCATCAACATAATGCACAAGTTAATATCTTCAGAAGACATGCGTACATAGCAGGTACACATTCAAGTAATGACATTTTTAAATGCAACCTTCTTGACACAATGACTCAGCAGGACATGTGTCATTGTGACCGAGAACCCTACCATACATACACATCCACTGGAGATGGTTAGGATTGAGACACATTTCAATACGCAAGCACCCCACTGCTGAAAACAGAAACTTTTTCTCTCTGATTACAGCAGATTCTCATCCCATCTCATAAGTACTAACTATGGAATCTTCTTTATGATGGGTGCCTTGTAAGGCTTTGCTTACGAAATATAAGAACTTCACCCGCAGACTTCACACTTACAGTTAACTGTCCAGCCACTCCAAAGTCAGCTAACTTGGCATGCCCTTCTGTGTTTAAGAGGATGTTCCCGGCCTTTATATCTCTGTGTATTTTTCTCATGAAGTGCAAATATTCAAGTCCTTTCAGTGTGGATTTAAGAATGGTTGCAATTTCATCTTCCGTAAGCTACAAGGAAACATAAATAACCAGCTGGTTTTTTCCCTTCTGTTTGTACACACACACTGATTGCACGCTTGCATAAACAAATGAAAAGCATAACACAAAATTATGTGAATTACCTGATAATTATTATTTATACAGCATGCAAAGGTTCTACAAAATACTTTATAAGCACAGAAAGGAAGTCGCATCAAGGCAATCTAATCCACATGGTGGGACCGCTCTGAGCTCAACAAAGATTCCACAGAAGTCAAAAAGCACTGAACAGACACAAGAAGTCAAACCAATAGAGAATATCTATTTATTCATTTGTTTATATCCCACCTGTCTCATAAAGGAGACCCAAAGCAGCTCACATCATTCACCTCTCCTCCATTCTGTCTTCACAACAACACTGCGAGGCAGTATATTCACAACAACACTGCGAGGCAGTATATTGTTGAAGGTTTTCACAGTCAGAATCAACTGGTTGTTGTGGGTCTTCTGAGCTGCCACATCTCTAGATTCATTAAACCTTCATTCATCAACCCACAGTGTGAGTCCAAAAGGGCATCAGGAGAGTACCAAATACACCAAATCCCCATCTGGAGAGGAATGGTAGCAAGTTAGAACCACCAGAATAGGGGTGTCCAACTCTGGTGCCCCAGATGTTCATGGACTACAATTCCCATCAGTCCCTGCTAGCATGGCTGATGGGAATTGTAATCCATTAAAATCTGGGGCACCAGAGTTGGACACCCCTGCACTAGAAAAATTCATCTGTCCCTATTCTAATTGTTAATGATGGAATTAGGTTGCCTCCCAGAAGAAGAGAAGGTCTAACTGATGGCATACTATGGTTGTTTTAAAATATATATATATATATATTCACTAAAGCAGACCCAAATATTACCTTGATGTGAATGCATAAATCTCTTTATCTTCCTAGAAGTGGCTTGCTATATGTTACTTCAACTGAAGCAAGAATTACTGGTACTTAAGTACCAAAAACACAGAAAACCAAGTAGACAAGCTAGTATCAAAATATCTCTGGCCATGGTCTGGTAGTTTTTGATCCTCCTGTTTCTTTTTAAGTGCCACAGAGAGAAACACAGCTTACCATGGCATGTCTCTGAAGATGCCAGCAACAGACATGGGAGAAACATTAGGAGCAAACACTGTCAGATCACGGTCACACAGCCCAGAAAACCCACAACTGCCTACTGTGCGGAGGTTACGCTGAGTCTGTGTGACCAGCCCAAGTTCACACAGCAAGCTTCCCTGGCACAAGTGGGGATTTAAACTGGGGTCTCCCAGATCCTAGCCCACTATTTTAACCAAACAAATCAACATGAAGAGCAACAGTTTAAAAGCCTTCTGTTTTGTGTGATTTTGTTACAAATGCAAACTAATCAGTCGACAAGACAGAAAACTGTATTCATTAAAATATTTACATACCACCTTTCTCCGAATGCCTAACTCCCCCTCCCAAGATACAGACATAATTAGTTTATAAATACACTGTGACAGCTGTTCAACAAAAACAAAAGAGGTTTAATTCCCAGCAACCAAACAGGAAACATTAATGATGAAAAACAGCTTTATACATGTACTGATGCTTGTTAAGAACATTACATTATCAAAAATATATTTCAATGTTCTATTTTATATACATTTTATTATCATAAACAGAATATAATATTTGTGCTCCTGTTTCCTTCAAAACAACATTTCCATGCATAGGTGTGCAAAAAACAGCTGTATTTAGTTGTCGTTGCCTTCAGTTCTTAAACACAGTACTCTTCTAGGATCATTTCTTTCTGATGTAACAGAACGTGGTTTGACACTTAGCAGTATGGAGAAGGGCAAGGGGCCTGAACCTCCGTCTTGCATCTACCTATTTACTCAACCAAGTGACAACATAATTTATGCCCTCTCCAGCAAAGTGTGCACTGTCTCTTGGGACCCTTGGTCTGAGGAACAGCCTAACGTTCCCAGCCATATGGGTGCCCCTAGCCTGAAAGTCCTTTCAGTCTAAAAGGTCATGAAGAGAATCTAAATCATGCCCCACCTTCCAATAAACAGGTGGAACCAGTAGCCAGGAATGAGTTTTATCCATTAAAACTGATACGCCAGCTGTGACCTCTCCTGGGCAGCAAGCATCATACATGTTTCTGCAACTTCACACGCTGGTTACTGCAACATGCTACTCTTGATGCTGCTGCAGCTGCTTGGCTCTTAATGGGGAGAAACTGCTCCAGAGAGATAACTGACATAACCACATGAACATCAATTCCCTGCCAGCTTGCTTCAGGATCCAACTCAAAAGTCTGAGTATCTTCCTTAAAACCCTTTAGAGTTTGAGCTCTCTGTTCAAGAGAGAGACTCTCTGAGGCCTTGTTTTCCACTCAACAAGTGCGAGAGGCTGTGGTATTATTGTTATCTAACAATACAATTTGCCAGTAATATAAATAATAAACTTTATCACAGTTAATTATGCTTCTTAGAAACAACAGCTAACAAAACCTATTTCTTAAGCTTTTATGGTTTTTTTGGTCTTCAGCTTGGTGAAGATGTGGCTTGGAAAAGGCTGGTCAAAGACTTGGGAAAGTAAAACAGAAGTCCAGTGGAACCTTAAAGACTAATATCATTCGCTTCAGCAGAAGTTTCACAAGATATGTGAATGGTTTCTCACAAAAGCTTCATACTGAATATATGTTGTTAAAAATCCCACTGGATTTTTGTTTTATTTTGCTAAACACAAACACACAAAATTTGCCAGGTCAGTTGTTACAGCAAGGTATGGCTCACTGAAAATTAGGTAGTAATTAATTAGTTTGTGGAGAAGCAGTGCATACGCACAAGTTCTTTTCAGGCTCATTCACATAACATCAAATCCAGATCTGGTTTTACATCTTAGCCAATCTATGGTCTGAAGAGATTATTGGATTCCACCATAAAACACCCTCATGTTATACAGTGAGCGACATTGTAGGGGTTAGGATGCAAGATTAATACCACCACTTCCAGCTAAATATTTTTATAGTGGCTTAGTCTGTATATGCAAGATCAGAGATAAGAGAAGATTCTCCTGTCAACCTTTTAATCCAGAAGGAAGTGCTCGCAGCTGTGAAGGAAACCTTAATCCTTTATTTAAAATGGGCATACAACCAAAGACAAAATGCCTCTGAACGGGGCCTTCACTTTATGCTACAAGCAAACATTTTGGATTCACCCCAAAGGGAAGCCCAATCTCACTGATATCAGTGAGCACCAGGAAACATTTAAGTCTCGTTTATTAATTGTGACAATGTCCATTTAACCAAGACAATACACTTCAATCAACATAGCACATTTAAAAGTGTCTCATTACTTCAAAATGATGCCTTTGCAGAGAAATCTTCTACAGGAATATCACATCTCGATGAGAATTATTTCAGATGCCACGATATATCCCAATGTCATGTTGATCCATGACCACATTCCACAAAAGTAGTCAACTTACTGTTTTATTCCGCAACCTAATTATATCCGAAACAGAACCAGCTCCACAGTACTCCATAACAATCCACAGGTCTGTGTTCTTAAAATAGCTGCCATAATACTTGACGACATAGGGGCTAAAAAGAAAGAAATGTGGTTGTCAGAATCCAGAAACAAAGTACCAAGAATACTCGGAAGAAGAATCCAGGGACAGTTCTCCTAGAACCAGAGGCTGGCAGCTATTTTCCCAAGCAGCTGGATAAATGCTCAGTTCCAGTCAAATCTTCAGAATGAGGATGGGGAAGAATTAAAAAAAAGTTAGTGTATAATCCAATTGTTAAAAGCCCACATTCATTGATTCAGCCTATACTACATACAAGTTAAAAAAAAACTTCCTTTCACAGTAAATAACCAAATGGATGAAGACAAATAAGAGAAGTTTCCAAAACTTTCACATATCTTGTGAAAAGGGAATTCAGATTAGCCTGTACACTCCCACACACGCCAGCTGGGTGACCTTGGGCTAGTCACAGCTTCTCAGAGCTCTCTCAGCCCCACCCACCTCACAGGGTGTTTGTTGTGAGGGGGGAAGGTCAAGGAGATTGTAAGCCCCTTTGAGTCTCCTGCAGGAGAGAAAGGGGGATATAAATCCAAACTCTTCTCCTCTTATTCTAAATTCTTCTGTGGTTATGTTCAGGTTCATTAGAATCAAAGATCAACTTTTTCTTTATAACAACTTTAGGAACGAGGTTGGAACAAGCCATGGCGCAATAGCAGAGTATCTGCCCGGCATGCGGAAGGCCCCAGGTTCATTCCTTGGCATTTCCAGTTAAAAGATCAGATAGGTGGTGGATGGAAAATCTCAACCTGAGACCCTGGAGAGCCACTGCCAGTCTGACTTTGATGGACCAACAGACCCAATTTAGTATAAGGCAGTTTCACATGCCATGTGTTCAAACAGAAGTAGTAAATATTTTACTTGATTGATTGATATTGATACAACTGCTTCCCAGACTCTTTTTTTCACATGCTGGAGTGTTTCTCACATGATGATAAAATGAGATGTTAGCCAGAGTATTTGTTACTATCAGTCATGCATGCTGCACTGTTTGTTTCAACATTGGCAATACAATTAGTTCCTTACTGTCCTTTGTTTTTATTTGTTCTGTATGGCCTGCCTTGAGAACCTGCTCCTCTTTTCGCCCCAATAAAGAGAAACATGCACATGTCTGCAGCTCCCCAGAGACCGGGGTGTAACTCTGTGCCTGAGCAGTCAAGTGAAGTCAACTGGCTGCTCCCATCATACTTCTGAAGATGCCTGTGAGATCAGACCTAAAGATCACAGACAAAAAAAATGGTACTTTCATTTTAAAATTTTGTAATATCCAGTCAGATGAAGAGCTCTGGTGAGCAAGAAAGTTTGCACAATGTTTTTGTGCACATGTGGTTGATCCTAATGAATGGAATCACATTCTCATTTTCGAACAGACGAAGCTGACAGTATCAACCATTTGTCTAACGTGGGGCATGCAGTACCGGGGAAGCTCACGGACAAGCCCACTTTTATCTGTGCTGATCCTAATCAGGAGGAGATCCACCCACAAAAAGCGGCTTCACTCTCTCAATGAATCAAGGAAATAATGTCCAAGATGCCCTCACAAGAGAAGTATTTAACTACTCAAGGCAACACTAATAGTGAATGTTTACCTCCAAGGATATGATACGCTTAGCCCCTGGTGCCACCACCACACTTAAAAACAGGATCTTAAAACACACATAAAAGCTGAAACCTTTCTTTATCTTTTCCAAGTTCCAGTTTCAGCGCTAACTTCATCCTCCACTAGTGAGCTAAGGACAAATCTAACTTTTGGAATATTAGCATCATTCAAACAGCACATTTCAAGTAGTGTTCAACCAGCATCTAACGCCCACTTTACATATATCAATTTCTTGAAGAGATGACTATCATAAATTCTGCTTCATCCTTATCAGATAGGTGTGATGGACTTTAAACCTCACTATGCCCAGGAGACAATATTTTGGGACGATCGCCACAACAAATCCTGAAGAACTTATGGTAAAGATTAACAAGCTACCATAAAAAGGAATGATTAAATGCACGTGAAAGCATTATGTGCTGTTTGAATCTTCAGAGCCAAGCAACCTGCTTGCAAAACCTAATTCAAGTTCTATTAGTCCTGCTTTTACTACTGTGTGTGTGTTTTTAGACATCTGCAATGCGTCTATAAAGATCTTCATTGATACGGAAGGAATTTTTAAAAGTGGAAATGCCTCCATAAACAAACATTTTACAAAGGGCACACCCTCTTTCTTCAGCACCTGTCTGCCACTGTCCATTTTGGTCATGGAAGGAAGCCTATCTTCAGCATTTGCACTTCACCTGCAATGAAGGGTACTGTGGGCAATCAGAAGAATCACGCAAAAGTTTCCTACATGTGCTAAGTTTTGAAGTAAATGCAAAACTATCGTTTGGCGATAGGTGAACAAACCTCAGAAACCTGTATGGCGCCCTTCTTCCCCTTCTCCTCATGTTCTCAAATCCCCTCCTGCTCTTTCTGTTTGAAAGGAAACCAGAATTTGACAGGACCTGGTGTGCTTGTAAACTTGTGTAAAAATCACAGTTTGTCCCCTTGACACATAACAGTTGGCAGTAAAATAGGAAAGGAGGAAACACACACAACTCAAAAGAGGAAGAGGATGGAATGTGCAGGGCTGAGACCAATTTACAAATTGGAATTTTAAAGTGGATCTCCTATGGGGCATTGTCCTACAGTTCAAACAGTCCCCTGTATCTCAAGCCCCCTCCCCTCCCTAAAATAAATCTGGGGGAAGGAGAGAAGGATAAAAGAGGGAGGCCCTGGAAGTTTTACCAGTATCCATTTATGCCCGGATCCGTAAAACAGAATGGATTAGAAACACAAAGAACATTTATGAGGAGCTTTATATCCAGACAGCTCAGAATTAGTTCATCCGAATTCCCGATTTCTCCGGAAAGAGAAATTTGTCTGCACTGAATATTCGGTCTCCCGCCCTGAGGCACCACCCGCCCCCCTGCCAATAAGCATGGCGATCTTACATGGGCTAGTATCAGAATCACAGTGGTAATCCCAAGGGCCAGAGCCTACCCAGCAAAGGTTACAAGCAAGGTGCAGCAGACCACGGTATATAAATGACACAGCAGGAAGGAGGGGGGGGGAGAGGGAGAGATAAAAGAAGCACAGCAAGGATGTAACCCAACAACATGTACACTTTCATACTTTAAACTGCAAAGACTTTTAACAGCTACTTTCAAACTTCATCTTGCATTAATTAAAAAACATACTAATGACAAAAGGATTTTAGAGATTTCAAAAAAAGTGTCACGGTACTCAAAATAAGCATCATGCATACCTGTCACATTGTTGCATTATAGAAATTTCTTTAATTATTTCCTGCAGGTCTGATTCAACGGGGACTTGCTTAATTGCCACAACCTGCCCAGATTCCTTGTGGATTGCTTTAAAAACGCTGCCATAAGACCTAGAGTAGGGGAGAGGGGGGAAGGCAATACACTTTGAGGCTCAACCAACAACAAGAAGAACCGTACTATGTCCATAAAGATCAGTATTGCTAAAGGCTAATTTATATCTAAGCAGCAGCTGCAATTAATACAACAACACAGCAAAGCAATTATGTTGAACTCATTTGTTATGAAGGCCGGATATGGCATAAATGTGACTTGGTTGGGTTGGGCCCAGCACGGGGGCGGGGGGGAGCGGGAGTGGCTGGCCCAAGAATGGCATTGGGGGTTGCCTGGAATGGCAAGTGCCAGCAGGGTCGGGTCGCTGCTGGGGTCGCCAGGCCAGATTGGGAGTGGGGAAAGTTGCCTCAGTTGGCTTGCAGGCCTGATAAACTCACTCAATGCGCTGCATATTTGACACCCCTGTACAGTGGCATAGCAGGGCAAAATGGCGCCCCCCACCCCTTCCATGCTCCCTACCCCCCTGCACCCCACTTATCTTACTAGGTGGCGGAGCCAGGCCGAGGGGAGCCCAGCAGAGCCGAGGGGAGCCCAGCAGCGGTCTCCGTCGGGCCTGACAAATCTGGTTCACAAGGTAAGACTCCACCACTCATGTGGATGAGTGGGAAATCAAACCCGGTCCCCAGGTTAGAGTCCACCTGCTCTTAACAACTATACCAATGCTGACTCAAGGAAAACTTCTTTAGAGACCCATATCCCTCCAATAAATTATTTAGGAAACCCAAAATTGCTCTACAGCTCTAAGGAAAACCTGTTTCTCAAACCTACTGTACCAAGATTAATTGTTGCCATAAATGAGAGCAGCTTAAATAACCTTCTAAAAACTCACCGTGAGACCACTCTGTCTTCAACGTGAGAAAAAATAAGCAGATTTTTTTCATTCCTAACTTGTGTATACTTTCTTAGGATGCACCAATTTTATTAGCATAGCCTTTATTGGCATAACAAAAAAAAAGACTAACATAAATAATATTAAAACAGGCAATAAAACTCAGGTAAAAATAAATAAATTACAAACTCTGGATTATTTCCAAGATGCACCAATTTCACTTCTGACCAGACACCAATAGGTGTCACCAGAGTCTACTCACAAATATAATTTAATTTATAGACACAGATTTGAATTTGCACTCTGGTGTGTATAACTAGAGTTCTCTAATTGTACATGTCTGATTTCCATGCTTCTCCCATGGCTTAATATTTCATAAGTTAATCTGATTTGCCTAGTAACTCATTCTATATTTATTAGTTTCTCGTTTTGCAAAATTCCTCTGATTTCTCATAGGACACATGAGTAAATAAATGGAACATGAATACAGCACTTATTTTTCTGCTTCCTGATAGGCTGCTGCTTTGGTGTCTTAAGTCATGTTACAGCTCCTTCTGAAAGGCACTTAGAACCGCATGCCATCATTCAGTGTAATTTCCTTCCACATGACTGAACTACTTTCAAATGAGTAAGTGGGTCATACCTATTTAAATGAATTAAAAATAATCACGTTACCAGAACAGGAGGAATCATGTTCTCCTTGACTATTAAGAAATGTCTTCATTCTTTACTTCATGACTTCTGAAGACTTTCACTTGTATTGCTAAATATCATAAAAGCTGCTACTACTATTTTCTTTTCTAGAACTCCATATGTGACATCTGGCAGGGTAATACAATGCAGATTTATTTGTTCAAAGAAAATAGCTACCAATCACCAGTTTTAGCAAAGCATCCCATTTTATCAAGAAGGACTGATAATTCCAAAGCATGCAATTTTAAGATTAGCTGTTGGGTTGGGGACAAAGGGCAGACCTACCTCTTATGCTGACCTTGCTTATATTTAAAAAAATGTAATAACAGGAATCTAGTCACCTATTGCACAGCTGAAGTGCCATTTCTGCACATTCTTACCTTTTAACTGAAGCAGTTCATCAAGATTTTATGTATCTACATGCAACAGACCAAACTTCAAGAATATTTGTGATGTTTAAGAACCTAATCAAATTGAAACTGTAAGGATTGTGTAGTAGTGCACTGCCGACCCAGCAGTGCCGTAGTAGAACGTTGGGACGCCAACGGACCTGCGGCCTTGCCGGTCGCATCGCACCCCCACTCCTCATCCCCCCATGAGTCACGGGTCGTGAACTGTCTGGCTCAATCACCGGGCGCAGGGACAATGGTCTTGCCCCCAGGTGAGGATTAGGCTCAGACGCGTACGCTCCTCTCCGCACGTAGCCAGATGAGATCATGCATCACATGATGATCTCCCGACCTCCCGCTCTCCCGGAACTCCCCCCAGTCCTCCCTCCTACACGCCCCCGATAGAGTAACAATAAAAGGTGCCAGGAACCGGCAGACGGGAGACTCGCTAGGAACACGGACCTCCGGTCTCCCGCTGCTGGCGATCTCCACCAGATGTTATCTCCGCGTCTCGTCTCGTTCTTACGCTGACCGCGTGGGTCGACTACAGATTGTTTTTTTAAAACTACAGTATAAGCACCCAGCAAAATTAGTGCTTTGCTAGATCTAAGTGCCAATAATGTTTTGCTAAATCTAAGGCATATTTACAAGCACAATTCAAGAAGTGTTCTGCTGAAGGAAGAAAGCACTTAAAGTTTTGCCCTCCCTCTAATGAATATCGGTTCCTAACAGCTACAGATGCACTCACCACACATGAAGTACTACTTGTGCTTTTCCTTGTATGGAAGTGACAGCCATGCAGGAAATCGCAGTGGGCCTCAGCAGCACACAGGGGACAGCATCACTTGCTGTGAAGAATGTTAGTTGACCTGTACTGCTGGTGCTCCAAAGGAAAGAGCAACTGGGACCAGTGGGATGCTTTCAACCCTGAATGCAACACAGCGGAGCTCAGAGGCAAAACTTGTATCCAGAACCCGACAGGGGAAAGTAATAAAAATAGATGGCAGGGAAAGAATTAAGGTTTCCCTTAACCATCATCTAAAATTGCACCGTCCAAAACATTTTTCCTTATTTTTAAAAGAATGTTAGGCCTTCTACAACACTTGAGTTTAACTTCTAGTTTATCTTTCAGTCCATTAAGAACATAAGAAAGAGCCTGCTGGATCAGACCAGAGTCCATCTAGTCCAGCATTCTGCTACTCACAGTGGCCCACCAGGTGCCTTTGGGAGCTCACATGCAGGATGTGAAAGCAATGGCCTTCTGCTGCTGCTCCCGAGGACCTGGTCTGATGGATGATGTGGATGAGATGGATGTTCTAGGAGGGTGCCTCTTACAGTGCTCGGCATGTGTATAATGAGTGCTATATCTTTATAGTCTAGTAAAACATGAATGTAGGAGCACCTTCATATTATTGCATGATGACACATTGTCCTCTGCAGTTCTTGAAGGCTTATATTACTTGGTTGTGGGCACTGGTTCAAATAAGAACTCTACCGATCAGTGTGCATTTGTCTGATATTTGTTTGTAAAAACACACAGGTTGAAGCTATTGGTTTCCCTTTGGAATCACTCCTTATGCTCACAAAGGTGGAAGCCTTCAGACTAGTTAAGAATAGGCTCTTGGATCTTGATTTTTTTTAATAATAAGCCTTTATTTGGCATAACAATAATCATAACACAATAAAAACCTGAGATAAAAGGTATACAAATACAAAGGTTTAGGATAAAATATAAATTATTGATTGTGCATCACCTCCAGTAAAAATTGTGCAACCAATTCACAAGTTTCATTGTCAGAATTGTCCAGAAGGAAAGGAAGTCTACCTGATTCTCCCATTTCACTAGGTATCCTAGAAAGAATATTGGAATATTTTGATCTGATATTAGCAGATTTAGGGCAGCAAAGCAGTTGATGTGCCAATGTTTCAATTTGTTGTTCACCACAAGAGCATACCCTTTCGCTCATTTCCAAGTTGTTAAATCTACCACGCAATAAAGCGGAGGGGAAAACATTGAAGCGAGCAAGTGTGAGGGCTCTTCTCGGCATAGGATTAGTCAAAATACAAATAGGGAGCCATCCTGTTTTGATATAGGGGTATTGAAAGATGTAAGGGTGAACAAGTTTTCATAGCAGCCCTAACTAAATTAATCCATTCGCTTTCCAACAATTTTTGTGTTAACAAGTTGTAGGATTCTGAACTAGATAGCGGGAGGCGATTAGCCTAGAGATATACCAAGTGATTCAATCTTTCTTTCGATCAGAGAGAACCATGGATTAGCCTGAGTATCAGACAAAAGTAGGTGAATCAGCTGAGTGCTCATCATGCGAGAAATGCAGTGAAGCCAAAATTTAAAAGCTCTCAACCATGCCCTATAAACTAATGAATTTTGGCCCAGTTCTAAACAGAGGGCCGTGATCACGCAATACACAATTTGGCAGGCCCATAATTTTACGGAAAAATTTGGATTGGACAGTATTCAAGGAGTCGTCAACTGCTTGGAGCCAGATAGGTACTCCATAAAGTAACTGCGCTTCTATCTTAGAGTTAAAGATTTTTAGTGCTGCTGGGACAAGGGAGTGGCCCTTTCCATAAAAGAAGCGTGCAATGGCAGAATAACTGATGGTAGCAGCTGCAATAGCAGCTTTTTTGTGGGGTAACCAGGAGAGGTTATAAGAAAATGTAATTCCAAGATATTTGTATTGGTTAACCTGTTCCACTGGCACTTTATTAATCGCCCAGTTATGTTTTTTGTATTGTTTGGCAAAGATCAAAATCTTGGTCTTTTGATAATTGATGACTAGTCCGTTATCTGTACAGTACTGCCCACATCTATTCAGCAGTCGACTAAGTCCAACTTTTGAGCGAGATAGAAGGATGGTATCATCAGCATATAGAAGTATTGGAATATGCCTGGAGCCTAATTTAGGGGCATGGTTATTAATTTCCAATAAGGCTGATGGAAGGTCACTCAAAAATAAATTGAAAAGGGTTGGTGCTAACACACAGCCTTGCCTCACACCTTTAAAGGTAGAAATAGAATCAGTCGATCTTGATTTTCATAATTTGACTCTTGCAGCCAAGACAACCTGCTCCCCGACTACATTATTAATCCCATGTGAGCATGGAATTATGGCAACATATCTTCGTCTGCTGATTAATCCCACCCAGAGGAGAGCTTTGGCTACTGCAAGATGTAATGTGTTGCCATCAGCTCTTCTATCTATCTATCTATCTATCTATCTATCTATCTATCTATCTATCTATCTATCTATCTATCTATCTATCTATCTATCTATCTATCTATCTATCTATTGGTTTTATATACCGCCCAACCCCCGAAGGGCTCTGGGCGGTGCACAACATAGTTACATCTTACAACCCATACAAACAAACCCCCTTAAGTTAAAAATTAAAACACAGCGATAAAACTAACAGAGACGGTGTCACGCAATAAAACCCAATTAAACCCTCCCAAAGAGGGGGGAACAGAATGAAGAAGTGGGTCCCATAGATGGTAAGGGAACTCCAACCGGAGGAACAGAATCTAGAGCAGGGGTAGGGAACCTGCGGCTCTCCAGATGTTCAGGAACTACAATTCCCATCAGCCCCTGCCAGCATGGCCAATTGGCCATGCTGACAGGGGCTGATGGGAATTGTAGTTCCTGAACATCTGGAGAGCCGCAGGTTCCCTACCCCTGATCTAGAGGGAAGATTTAAGAATATAGAACGTTCTAAAAGGGTTTGTTCTTGTGATCTGGTTACAGTTGAAACACTTGACCATTCTCTGTGTATGCCCTAAATATGATAAGATATGCATGAAATATATTAATTCTGTTTTCTTGCAATGTTCCCAGTGGCAAGAGTGTTACAAGATACCCAACCTCCTGAACAGCTCTGATGTGCTCTTTTGTGAGACTGTTGCAAATTTTATACTGGAAATTAGTAATTTTAACTGTGTTTTTTAATCTTGTTTTACTCTGAAATTTTGCCCTGTTTTGTATGCAATAAAGGCTTGTTGTTGTTGTTGTTGTTGTTGTTGTTGTTGATATTTGTTTGGAGTCTTCCAAGCTGCCCCACCCGCTCACTCTATCACACACACATGACACATACCCTTCGCCAAGCTTCTCCAGGACATCGAAGACTTCTTCAGGCTGCTTAGTCAAGCTGTCTTCACTCAGCTTTTTCAGCTTGCTAATAAAAAACATTTGACAATTAGTCGTTTGCAATTGAGTTAACAAGGTTAAAAACTTTCAGCATTAATTTTTCTGCAAACTCTTGGATTTCACTGGGCAACAAGGGATAAAAGAAAGTGGGGGAACCATCAGAACAACGTCTGATGATCATCTATAAGGTTACAGAATTTTAAGTGTTTAAGGAACTAAACAGAGATTATCTGTACCTTGCAGGACATTTAAAAAACAATCACCAATGGTACAAATAGAACTATGGTTCAGTGAAGGAAAAGGTTAGCAAAGGAAATCACAAAGTGTTGGGGGCATCATGTAGGTAAATAAAAGTGCTGCACAGGAATGAACACCCCGGGCACATTCAGTTGTAATAGATTTCCATTTTTAATCCTTAACAGACCTACTAGTCAAGAAAATAGTCACTTCAGCAATCAGGAATGGAATGGTATGGAAACTGGGACAAAACTGGGCGGGGGGGGGGGAATGTGTGGCCCCTCATCCATGTGCCATGAAAATGACTGGAGTAAGTACACCGAAACGAGTATACTGGCTTAGAAGTTTTTGTGAAATGAAACAGGAATTCAGCAGGACCTTAGAGACCAATAAAATTTATTCCTCCATCAGTTTTTCCCAGGCAGGTCCCCTTCATCAAATGCTTGAAGCATACATTCACCAGGCTGAAAAGTTTACATTAAGAGCTGCAAACAGAAGGGGGAACACCAAGTGTGACAGAGAAAGGCCAGTTTATAACAAGATCCGATCAAGATAATAATCAGACTTGATAACACTATGAACCATAAAAAGTTGTGGATGTGCATGCAATTATATTCCTGTTGCTTCATGAAGCATTCCCATCAGCGTGCCAGTTCATGCCAGTCATATGAGGCCTTCTTACACAACACGTGCCCTTGCTGAAGAATTGGGCAGTTATAATTTAGCTTTGGTAAAGAAGGTGTGTGTTTTTTAATAAGAGAAAGAAAGAGAGAGTCTAAGACCCACAATGTCCCCTACTGATTTGGTGGCTTCTGTTTAGTACCCAATACCTGAAGGCTCTAACATTCCAATTAAAACCTTATAAAATATTCAAGGCCGGAAGAAAGACTGGTCTTGCTTTAAGATCTGCCATCTTACTTCCAAACTTAACAGAGCACACAGCCAATTGTGCAAAATGATTGGCCAACAGGTCAGAATGTTAGAAGGTGGGGATTAATTGCCACGCCGGAATTAAATCAATTTGAATGCCGGCTCCTACCAGATTTTCTGCTGGTGCTAAAGAGAAGTCTCGCTCTGACCACCAAAAACTTATGCAAGGACAAAAGGCACCAGAAAATGGAATAAAGAGGAAAATTAAGTGAGGCTGAGTGAAAAAGTTGGTTAGATACATCTCTATGACTCCCCTCCAACAGAGAAATACTTCCTTCAAAACAGAAAGGCTCCCTACGATGGAAGACTTTTCCATCCAGAAAAATTAAATCATTCTCCACAGAAGGGAGACTTAGCAGAAGGGTGTCACATGACTGAACTTAGCAAAAAGGACTCTCAGGATTCTAACCTGAAAGTTTAAAAATATACATGTGTATTCATATTATACAATTGTTTCAAAAGTGCAAAGACAAAGAGGGCCTTTGCGTTTTATTGATGCAGCATCGTCAGCTTCTTGCAGACTAGCACATTCAAACAGAACAGCACTGCCCACACATTAAAAGAAATGTCAGTAAATGAGAGAAATGTCTGTCCCAGTAAAAGCCAACACAGTGCAACAAGATGTCCCATTGATATCACTTCCCTTCCCTATATGTGTAGTATCGAGGCTTTTAGCCAAATATTTGCTTGCTGTGTGCGAGGTTCCCTGGTGGAATTAGGAAGTCAAATCGTTCTCAGAATCAACCACAGAAAAATTTTCCTGAGGTCTCCCCGCAAGATATGCTCACTTTGCACATTTGAGGGAAGGGAAACTACACGGGACTAAGACTCGGTGATGCAGTGCAAGCCAATTTTGACAAGAAGACCAGCCTACTGGAGAACGGGCTATTATCACAGCATGTTGCAATAGAACATATGGCAAAAAGAGACAGAAGACACTCAACAGTCACTTGAAATATGCAGTTCTCCCTCACATAAAAGTTTTTGTTGGCTAAATATAGGTCTACATCTCCGCTTCCAATATGAATTTAAGCTGTACTCCAATTCAACTCAGACTTGAATGCAGGAAACCCAGGTCCACATACTTGTGACATTAACATTTATGGACTGAACAACACTCAAATCTAATTTTCACAGAGTTGTTATGAGGCTAAAATGTTGTACTGTATCCTTGGAAGAACGGCGACTGACTACACAAGCGTGGCCAATAATGTGAAAGTAATATCTTACTACTGGGGAGAGGGGACTATGACTTGGGTCCAACAAGGCACAAGCAGAAACCGAAATGGATTTAGCACAGTTCCGCTTGTGGAAGATCTTGTGCAACGCCCAGCTCTTCTTGTGCAACGCCCACAGTGCCCAGTTTGCAGAAGTTAAAACACAAGTTGTGGTGGATTGTTTGACATAGTCCTAGTGGCTACCATTTCCTAGCATTTCTGCTTTCACAAGTGCTCCAGTGGAAGAGGGAATTTTGCACTGGATCCAACCCTAATACTCTGCCCCATTAGTGCAGATATTCAAAGCAGGAGATCAGCAGAGTTCAATGGAGTTAGAAAGACATGACTGCTTAGGATTGCTCTGCTGAACCCCTCAAGGTAACCATTTTATCTCGCTTCTTCAAGCAGAATTTTGGATTGGAACGGCAGCTGCAAATAGCCTTTTGCTGAAGGGAATGAGGAAACAGCGGCTTCTTTCTCCCCCACCCCGCCCCAATACCATAAGAAAACCGCCACAAAAAAAGGCAGCACCATTTCCTTGCAAGTAGCAAGCCACCAGAGGAACCCTTTCCTCTCTACTGATATTGTCTGAGGGCAAGATAAGATGCGGGGTGTGGTTTTCCTTCCATGTTTTCTTAGCAAAATCCTGACAACAGATGGAGAAAACACAGCAAGCACTTCTACCCGCTGGCATTCCTCCTCCACAAGAGTGTTGAATTGGTAAAGAAGGTCCAGTATTTTGTTTCATTTGTGTGTTCTTAAATGACTGCTGTATCTCAGCACATCTTATGTGCACAATAAATAAGCTTTATAAGAAAACTACAAGAGACACTGTGTTCCAGTGGACAGCTACTGATGGCCACATTATAGCAGCCAAATAAGGTTGCCACCAAGCTTACATTCGTCCAAGGAGCTGGAGCAGTGGATCCCAAATAAAGACTAGTTTGCAAACAAGCATGTACCAGTGTTTAGGATTGCTCTACTCCATGGTCCCTAACCTTTCTGAATCTACAGGGCACTTTTGCAATTCTAACACAAGTAGGTGGACACAATCACAAATCAGCTACCACAGCAGGAGGATTCAACCACACAGAGGAAGCCCAAGTGCGGGGAAAAGATCAATAATTTAAAAATCAAGAGATTTTAAATCTCTTTAAAATTCTCTTTAAAAATCAAGAGAGAATGAAACCAATACTGTGGGCAGTAGCTGCTGCTGAAACAATTTTATTGTACCCTACACAAACAATCAATTCTCCACTGGCCAATTGGAAGCCTTGATAAGGAATATTTATCACTTCCTAAAAATACCTGGTGAGCATTGAGAAAGGTGTCAGTAAGAACATGGCACCCACAGGTACCATTTTGAGGGCCCTTTGGTCTCTGGAAACCTGAAAATGTTTCATGTTTCTTCAAATTAATGAAGTCTACATAAGTATATGAAAGATTCTGCAGGGTTGTTGTTTTTTTTAATGTAACACATAAAGTGCCCCAAACAATGTAGGATGTGTATTGTCGAAGGCTTTCACGGCCAGAATCACTGGGGTGCTGTGTAGTTTCCAGGCTGTATGGTCATGTTCTAGTAGCATTTTCTCCTGACATTTCACCTGCATCTGTGGCTGGCATCTTAAGAGGATCTTCACAGCCATACAACCCGGAAACCACACAACACCCCAATGAATCCTGTATCTGCCACAGATTTGTTACACTGACTTGGTGAAGTCCTGACGGGTCTCCATGTGTTTTGTGGGAAATAGTTACCAGAATCACAACATGGCTAGAAGGGGAAACGTCAACAAAAATATAAACCCGGTTTAAATTCCCACATGATTAGCAGCAGCAATTTTGAAGATCTTGGAAACCAGCAATCTTGGAAACCAGCAATGAAGCTTCGCAACACCACTGTTCGCACATTATGATGACTGTTATAAAGCCATAATGTCTGTGGTACAGAGTGTACGGACATGGGTTGCATGAAGGGAGCTATTACAGTACTGAAATACCATTTTTCTGCTAAGCTTACAAAAATGTAGGACTTGTCCAAAGCCTGGTGGCCAAGAAATCAATCTCTTCTTACAACTCGATCCCACACTATTAACAGTTCTCTTTTCCCCTTTGCACATCTGATCCTCCGAATGTGCTTTGGCTACACTTGTGTATTATAACTAGCCGGAAAGTATGTAAACTGGGACACAAGTTCTTAGCTGGTCCCATGTGCCAAAGCCAGTATTGAATACAACTGTATTTAGTTTTTAAACAAAGCCAGGGAATTTCCATTAATTGTCATGTTGTCTCTTTGCTTGTTACAATGATTTGTTGCAGACATTTATCAGGCCTGGTTCATTTTAAATTAGAAGTGGCACCTGACCCTAAAAACAGAATTAAGAAAACTAGCCTGTAAGAGAGCAAATTGCTTATGAACGCTTGAATATTTATAGCCACATGTAAAAACAAACAGCTTCCTTAATTTAAAAACGTAGGAAGAGAAGAGATTATATATGAAAATCGTAGGCAGTTCTCATGTTTAGAGAAGTTGGGAACGATAGCGTTCCCCTATCACCACTACCTCCCAAATCTTGTAGAGGCTGAGATGGGGCAGGGGGAACCTATGAATTACCAAAGACCAAAACAACCTCTTGCTCACAATTATTCTTATGAACACTGTACTGCAGTGGTTCTCAACCTGGGGGTCGGGACCCTTTCACAGGGGTCACCTAAGACTCTGCATCAGTGTTCTCCATCTGTAAAATGGATAAATGTTAGGGTTGGGGGTCACCACAACATGAGGAACTGTATTAAAGGGTCGCGACTTGCGGCATTAGGAAAGTTGAGAACCACTGCTGTACTGCAAGAGGAACATTTACACATTTCCAAGTTCACTTTCCGTTCCTACTGCATTGCTTGACATGGGAGCTGACAGTTTAATTCCCATTCAAAGAAATGATTAAAACAAGATGTAAAGGACAAAGACAGTAGAACCAGACTCCAATTTTAAATTAACTTTTTTTTAATATGAACATTTGCACCAGTGCCTTTTTCTGTGATGCCAGCGCAACAAAAAATATTAGAAAGCGTACTCCATATTTGTATTCTTCTACTCAAGTACATTGCACAAGAATAAACCTCATCGCTGGTACAGAGTGAAATCATGTTAGGAATTTCTGCTTTTGTTTTATTTTCACTTTTTGATTGAAAATAGAAAGTTTTCAGCCCTCGAATGAGCAAAGCTTCCATCCACACAGACAACAACTGCTGAACACTTCAATAAGCTGAAACCACTGAACTGTACTACCAGAGCACAAACTTTAAAAGCCTGAACAACAAACTTTCTCTCCTAAGGCTATTTTCACTGAATATTCTCCTTCTGAAGTCGCATTTGCACTTTCTTCTGTTATACATACAGTAAGACTTCGTTGCCTGTAATATGTTTGGACTGCAAAGATCTCTCTCCACTTTCTTCCTGCATTAATAACATTCACATATCTCCACAACCTTTTCTCCTCCATTACTTAATGTAACCTTAATTGTAGATCTCCTCACCATCCTGAAATTTGGAAATCCTGCTATCTTGAAAGAGAATATGCAAATCAGAAGGATACACAAATATAAAATAAGCAGAATATGCACCTATACTTTTCTTTAAAAAAACTAACATACTTATTCTACTTACCTTTCTTAATAAAACAAGTTTGGATCTTGGGGATTGCAAGTGGAAACCCGCAGTCAGAAAGGATTGTCCCTGCTTCCCCCTTCCAGCTGAAGCCTCAAAATGTAACTTCTAGGGCAGGGGTCTGCAATCTGCGGCTCTCCAGATGTTCATGGACTACAATTCCCATCAGCCCCTGCCACCATGGCCAATTAGCTGAAGTCCATGAATATCTGGAGAGCCGCAGGTTGCAGACCCCTGTTCTAGGGAGCCCCCTGCTTTGGGAAGATGACCTGAGATTCCCCCTTACTGCTCTGGTGCTTCCCTCCTGCAACACTGGGACCAAGATGGCAGACCCAACTGGACACTACGCGGTCAAGGTCATGTCAAAGAGATGCCTGAGCATACATTGCAACATCAGCCATCACTGCACATCACACCATGAAAGCTCACTTTTAAGAATGATGCTGTTACTCAACCTCCCTGAAAAGCACCTAATTTTTTATGCTGCAACCAGAGATTCTGACATCTGGTTTCTACACCCTTAACATTGGGATTGGCAGAAGGAAGGAATAGTCAGGCTGCAACCTTGACTATACTTTCTTCGGAGTATACTCCACATAATGCAATGGAACTTAGTTCCAAGTGTATTGGATGAGAATTGTTCTCTCAGTCCTGCAAGAGCCCACTGGTAGAACAGACAAAGGTCTACTACTTCAGTGCAAATCAGATAAAGGGTTGAATCCAGACTAAACTTTCCATAAGTGCAGTGGAATTTGGCTGCCTCACCCCCACCCACCAACCTCCATGGAATGCCACTCCTGGGGGACAGAAAATGCTCAAGAGCAACATGGGGGGGGGGGTCTGCCACAGGACATTGCTGCTGGTGGGATCCACTTAGTGGGAGCTTGGTCTGATCCAATCTCAAAACTATACAGCAATCCCAACCCACAGGCTTTTACTTTACGAGCAGGGATTGTGGTGCAGCAAAATGTACAGACATGTGTTTTTACTTAAGCAATGGCCTACTAGTTCACACTGGGCAATACATTAATATCTGGATTGTACACATGATGGAATGCCTCCTTGTTTTAACATATCCTGTATGTAGAAACATGAAGAGGACAAAGCTGGAATCCTATTCTTCAACATCTACTTTTCTAACAGCTTTTTGCTGTACTGAATGATAATTTCTATTTGCAGAGTACACCCACAAGGCCTCAGTGAACTGAGCCTGTTTTAATGCAATTTGGCAATATAAACTTGTCCAATGATTTGTATGGCACCATCTTCAGTAATGCCTTGAAAAATCCACTGAGGTTGACAAGCTTAGAAGGATGTAATTCTGCTTAGATAATCAGAATGAATTTCTGTATTGGAGCTCCAAATGTTACCAGATACAAGCAAGAAAATATTAATCTGCATGTACAGACTAATTTCACCCGTGCTAATCTGGACCCTCTTTAAGTGAAGTTCTCAAACTGAAACTAAATTGATTAATTTCCAGCATCTTAAGGTTTACCTACAACGTGTATTTTGCCACACTTGTTTTCTGTTTTACAGAGTAATACAAAAGTGTGTAACAGACTTTTCTCTGTGATACACCTCTGAAGATGCCAGCCACAGATGCAGACGAAACGTTAGGAACAAGATCTACCAGACCACGGCCACACAGCCTGGAAAACTCAACACAATCAGTTGAATCCAGCCATGAAAGCCTTCGACAATACACTGAACCTAAGATCTTTTAAAAGTCTTAACAGAACCTTCACTGTACTTTCCTTTACAACATTGTATCCCCTACAATGGTATCAAATGTGAACCAAACCTTCACAAAGAAGAAGAGTTTGGATTTATACCCCACCTTTCTCTCCTGAAAGGAGATGCAAGATGGCTTACAGGGTCCTTTCCCTCTCTCTCCCCACAACAGACACCTTGTGAGGTAGGCGGGGGTGAGAGAGTTCCAAAGAACTGTGACTAGCCCAAGGTCACTCAGCAGGAATGTAGGAGTGCGGAAACACATCTGGTTCACCAGATAAGCCTCTGCCACTCAGGTGGAGGAGTGGAGAATCATACCTGGTTCCCCAGATTAGAATCCACCTGCTCTTAACCACCTTGCCACACTGGCTCTCAATCAAATTAAATGAAACAGCAGAAGCAACTGAGTTACTTGAACATTTGGTTAAAGGAGGCTGGAATTTAATCTGAGCTAAGCATTTTTAGTCCTTCATTCAGAATCTGGTCTCAATGCCTGGGCAAGACACCGCTACTGGGCTCCCATGAAATCAATTTTAAAGACAACCAGTTGGGCTGGACGGCCAACAAATATGGCTCAGAGGCCAAGGCCTTCTCCTGACTCTGCCTCCCAGCACTTTCTAGTCAGAAATTTGCTCCCTCTGTAGATGTACTTACTATTCTCCCAATCTGCAATGCAGATGAGGGAGACCATTTCACAGCATGATGCAGTTTCTACCCACTCCAAATAATCCCACAGCTGTAACAAAACCTATGCAGAGGGGCTCAATCATAACATCTCAAATATTCTAATTTTTCTGCTTGTTTCAATTGATCGAAGTTTGTAGGGCAGTTGATAGTGTACTAACATAGAGAGTTCACATCATATCCATTTTTTTAAAAACAGAGTAACTACCACAGCAGTTCTGGAGCTTACATTGAAACCTAATGGTTAAAAAAAAAACACATCAAAATATTGTGAGGAGAAGGTAGGATATTTAAGTGAGAAATCAACACCTGGCCCCTAAGAGCTTCTCAAGATCGGGTAATGGGTCAGAGTTTAAAGACAGAGGGGGAAAGACTGATTGCTATCTGTAGAAAACAAGCTCCTCTCTTCAGAGCTTGGTGGCTTAATTTCCCAGCAAGTTTAGCCACTATCAGAAGATGTGAAAATGCAGAGCAGTTCCAAGGTCACATCCCAAGAGCAAACACAACCAGGTCTAATAGTGTTCAAGGCTTAAAATCAGCAAGTTTCAGACTTCTAGGTCCTCCCCCCCCCCCCAATGTCAACCAATAGTCTATCACCCCCAAGCAGCAAAAGAAACTTCGTGGGGGTAATTGCCTTGCTCAAAATGCTCAAGACAGGGCAAGGGCATTCAGTAACTGCACAAGTGGCAATCATGCTTCCAATATGGCTGCTGAACAATACAGAAGACCAAGATATGCAACTATCTACCCAACCTAAGGAATGAACCTGTGTTCAAAGGAACAGAATATGTATCTTCGGTTCTTCGCGTAGTAACATACTTAATTATTCGAGTTAGTTTTCTCTTTCTTACATTCTTTTGAACATATGTAATCTCTGTGTTGTAAATATTACACTTTACTCTTTTTCATTTGTGCCTGATCCCATTCAGAGACCAATCCTAAACTGGCCTACTCCAAATTCTACTGAGATCTATTCAATAGGGCTTACTCTAACAAAATTATTCTGAGGATAACATTATTAGTATCCTCCAAGTGAACTCCCCCCTCATACATCCAATGCTTGTTTAAATAAACACCAGCATCATCCCCTGACACCCGATCATTTTTATTTACATGGTTGTGAATTCAGGGAAGCCGAGCAATGGCAAATTACCAAACCCCCACTCCCATACCCCTTCAAGGAAACAGAGGTCAGATGTCTCAGGAGATCTCTCTCAAGAGCGTCAACGGGGTGAGGAGGAATTAGGAAAATGGAACATTCTCTCTGCCACATAGGAGGGACCAGCAGGGAGGTCTGAAGTGAGTGGTTGCATGTATATGCACAAGAGAGATTCTTCTTCACACATGGGACTATGTGTGGGGAATTTCCAGGAAGAAAAATACTCCAATGACACATACTCAAAATCACCATATATGGGGGGAAGAGTACTGTTCCTACACCACAAATCTGTTATCCCTTAACATTCACATGTATGACAGCAGTTGAACAGTGGGTAGATTTTAGCCTTTGCTCCACAGACATATCAGGGGATGGATCCCAGAGAATGACATCATTTTCTATCACTGTTATTATGTGTTGTTCTCCCCTCCAAGGTAATTCCAGAGACGTAAGCCATGTTAATCTGTTGCAGCAAAATTAAATAGGACTCTGGCAACACTTGATGAAGCAAGTTCTCATTCTTAGAAGCTTGTGGTAGAATAAAAATTGTCAAGACTTCAAGATATACTAGATTCCTCTTAGATCTTCCTAAGTCTAAGGAAGTATGGCAGAGCAATCCCAGTGGGTTGCTGCCCCGAGCCCCGATCATCCACAAGGTGGGGCTGGTAAGGAGTCGCTCAACAGCACCTAGCTTCACCAGGGGCCAGATTCAGCCAACAAAGAGGAACACAGACACGGAAGTGCTCTGGTGGCCAGCGGAAGGAACACAGGCATGGCCATGATCAGGATTTGGAAGACTCTGGTTCAAATCCCCAGCACTGCCCTGTTAAGTAGAAACATGGGTACAACGTCCCCTGGCTTCAGCCTCATCTCAGGTCGTGTGACCAGCATGGAGGAACATGGCAGCCCCTCATAGCCTACATACTGCTGGATCTTCAGGTGAAGGAAGTGTGGTGCTGGCAAAAGAGTATCCTTTTCCAGGACGATTCTGGCTTTTCCGTCCATTCCAGCGAAGAGCTCAGGCAGTGCACAAAGTCTCCCGTGGTACATTTTATTCTCACAACTACCCTGTGCAGTAGATTGGGCTGAGAAAGGGAGAGTTCACCCAAGGAGCTTTATAGCCAAGCAGGGGTCAGTCCTGAACGCAACATCTTCCCAGAGTCCTGCATCACATTGACTGTACAGAGTCAGGCATTCACCATTTGAAAGCACCTTGTATCGTTTGACACGAGGGGCGATGGTTGCCATTATGGCACGGAGGTGAGAATATCAGTCTGGGAGGTGCAAGTCCAAATCCTAGGTGACCTTGGAACAGTCAGCCTAGCCCACCTCACAGGGTGGTTGTGAGTGGAGGAAACAACAACACTGAAAGCCATTATGAGCCCCCACTGGGAAAGAAATATCAAAATAAATACAGCCTCTCTTCCAGCTGCTTCTGAGCAGGCTAGATTTACACACAAAAAGCCGTTCTCACTTCACGATGGAGTTACAGAAAGAACTGCCCCCCACCCCTTCTCCAAGTCAGAGAGACGGAGAAGAAAGAGAGCAAGGAAGGAAGGACAGCTGACACCAAGGAACCTCCCCAGACCCCAAGAGAAGGAGACCTCAAAGGAAGCGGCCAGGCCACAAAGGGTGAAGTGCGGCCTAGGCTGGCCGGGCTTGCAGACCTCGCTCTCCCCCCCACCCGCCCACTTTGCCCCAAATAAACCTCCCCCCACCCCCCACTCTCGCGAGGCGCGGGGGAGGTGCTCAGTCATTACCTTTTAGGTGCTGCCTGCTCCATTCTGCGGCCGGCCTATTTTACCCCCAGGCAGGAATAAAGCGTGTTTTATCACCCTCGCAGGACCTAACCAAACCCCGCCGAAAGAAACTCGGAACAACTTTCTTCTACTTCTGCCGGCCCTTTAACAGAGACGGGCTTCCCTTGCGCCTTCTTCCACACTAACACACAAGAACTAGCCTGCTACTTTGCAGGGACTGCCCTCCCTATCATGCTATTGGCAGTAAACAAAAAAAGAGACGCTGTAGTTGGTCGCACCAAAAGCCAATCGGAGCCTCCTGCCCCAGAAGACGGAAGAGAAAGTTGCTACAGGCCGGGTGCGTCGAACAGTTTCGTCACGAAGTGTCATGTGACTACGGGGCGGGGAATATAAGCGTCCGAAAGGGAAAGGCTTTTTGTTACCCGTCATGCTTCGCGGCACTGTGGGGAAGGACTGCATGTTGGGTGTTGTAGTTTTCTAACGATGGGATGGTTTCCTCTTAGTATTGTTGTAGTGAGGAAACAGTAAAAGCAACCTAAACTACCCTCGCCCCGCACAACTGCTGCATAATAGGTAAATGGCTGTTTAAAATTGCTTTTGGTTTTATGGAAGTGCAGCTGTCAAACTCCAATGCTACATTTATCAGTGTTAAATCCTTCCCCATGACATTGGGGTGGCGCCTTGGGGAAAGAAAGTCAGCGGACTGGTTTTCTAACTCTCCCCATCATAGTTCTATGGAACTGCCTCTTTAAGAAAAATTTGGCAACGCTCCATGACATCCTAGTTTTTTATTTATACATCCCCCATATTTCCATAGACACAAAGCAGCTTACATCATACTGTTCTCTCCCATTTTACCCTCGCAAAAACTCGGAAGTAGGTTATGCTGAAAATGTGTGACTGGACCAAGCTATCCAGCAAACTTCCATGGCAGGATGGTGACTTGGATTCCAAGATTCTACTCTAATCCTCTAACTAACCACTGCAGTACACTGAGTCAGGACAGCCCCCAAAATATTCCTGTTTCTCTAAGAATCCTGCAACAGGGAGATGAAGACTTGAAGAAACTTCAGCGGCCACAATATATCACTTTTCTTATTGTCCACCCTTTTATTGAGGAGCAAACATATATCCTGCATAATCTGGCCCAGTGATATTTAATCTCTCCAGATCTGGGACCCACATTTAACCTCAGGAGGCAATACGGAACCCACCAAGTTGCAAAGCAAGCACATGATAAGAAGTAACAAGGTATCACAGTCACATGACATCAGAAGGCACAGTCTTAGCCAATGAGCAGCGGGGACAGCTGCCGCAGGCTCCAAGCTGGGTGGGGCCTCACTACCTGAGGTCACATGCCAAAGTGAGAGAGAGAAGACCAACATGCAGCGTTACTCCTAGAGTACTGCTGGACAGCATAGTTATGTGTCAGGAGCAGAAGAAACCCAACCTACAATAGAAAGAAGAAGAAGAGTTGGATTTATATCCCCCCTTTCCTATAGGAGACTCAAAGGGGCTTACAAACTCCTTACCCTTCTCCCCTCACAACAAAAACCCTGTGAGGTAGGTGGGGCTAAGAGAGCTCCGAAGAACTGTGACTAGCCGAAGGTCACCCAGCTGGTGTGTGTTGGAATGTACAGGCTAATCTGAAGTTCCCAGATAAGCCTCCACAGCTCAGGTGGCAGAGTGGGGAATCAAACCCGGTTCCGCCAGATTAGAGTACACCTGCTCTTAACCACTATGCCACTGCTGCTCCTTATCTTCTGTGCTACTTCTAGCCTCATGCTACTCCTAACCTCATGCCTGCTTCTCTTGTGGAGCCAAGAACAGCAGGGTATGTGATGCCTTGACTCTCTATACATGTGTACTAACAGCAGGCCTTCCAAAAGGGGTCAAAAAGAAAGTTCTGCAGGGCTGTTTTGCAACCCAGCGCATGAGGCCCCTGGACCCACCTAAAAGTCCCAACTATGAGCTGAAGACCATTGACTTTGCAGATGAGACTGGAGAGTGAGTGAAGAAACTAGTAAGATTGGGAAAGGAAAGCTACAAAATTACAAGGACTTCAGGATGGTTATGTTATCATCATGGGGAATGTAGAACCTGTCAAGTTCAGCATTGAAAGAATGGGACAGGGCGGATGAAGTGTTTGTGAAATGTGTTGGTACAGGAGTAATCCCAAGTACTTTGAAACTAAGCTGAAGAGAAAATCCATGTGCCATCAGAGATATGAAAGGCAGAAGCTGTAATTACACAGAATTGTCACCTAGCCAGAAAATATCTAAGCAGCCACTGGCACTGCAAATAACTGGGTAGAGTTTTCAGGGCAAAAGGTGGTTTGCCATTGCTTTCCTCAGCATAATGACCCTGTGGGGGTAGAAGCAAAGTGTTTAAGAAGCATAGACTGAAATGGATTCTGCCATGTCACAGTTGCACATGAGTATGTATTAAATAGATGGTTGCCTGCATGACTGTTGATGTACTGTCATAGAAGTTGCCCACCTCAAAATAATGGCTGTTTTTCACATGCCATATTATACATGACTGGAAATTTGTAAAACAGTGTAGTGAAGTAGTTAAAGTGTTGGACGCAGATCTGGAAGATTTAGGTTCAAATCACCACTCATGCCATAGCTTACTGGATGACCTTGGGCCAGTCACACACTCTCATCCTAGCCTACCTCATAAGGTTGTTTTGAGCATAAAACAGAGGAGAATGAAGAAGCTGCTTTGGGTTCCCACTGGGGAGAAAGGCGGAGTATAAATAAAGCTTTAAAAGGGGCTTGGACAGATTTATGGAGAAGTCTATCGACGGCTACCAATCTTGATCCTCCTTGATCTGAGATTGCAGATGCCTTAGCAGACCAGGTGCTCAGGAGCAGCAGGAGTAGCAGAAGGCCATTGCTTTCACATCCTGCATGTGAGCTCCCAAAGGCATCTGGTGAGCCACTGCGAGTAGCAGAGTGCTGGACTGGATGGACTCTGGTCTGATCCAGCAGGCTCTTATGTTCTTAAAGTAAATAAAAATAAATAAAAACTGGTCACTGTCATTAAATAATACATTTCATCCTCCTGATGGCTGTTAGGAGGCCATCAGTTGGAACAGGTCAAATGCTTTAAATATCTGGCCCTGCACCTTTACTATAGGGGGGGTTGGGCTAGTCACAGAGACCATGTGATTACAAATTGCATGGCCAGTGTCTTGGCTATCATGTGTTTCTTCTATAATAAGGGCAAACAATATGTACCCTCAGCGATTAAAGTTTTTAATGCCAGGGTATCCCAACAGCTTTTATATGGGGTGTCACTTTGGATAGGGTCCAATTCAGTTGAGCAGGTACAATCATGATTCTTGAATAGACTCCTGGGTATGCCTCATTGTGTGCCATATGCTGCTCTGTGCCTTGAGACTGGACAGCATCTCTTAGAGAAAGAGCCTGGCTAGCCACATTCAAGTTCTGGTTACGCCTCTGCTTTAACTGTGATGCCACTTCTCTGATTCACAAATCCTTACAGCTTCTCCATCACTCTGAATGGTGGGGCCATATTGAATTGAAAATCCTCAATCAGACTATTCTTTGGATTCCTTGGCCTTGTTTTCATCTAAAGAGATATTTCAGTCCCTGAAAAGGAGGCTGCTAGATCAGGAACATCATTTTTTTAATTGAAAAGGCCACTAGGTCCTGCTCACCTATTGCCCTAGGTATCCCTTGCATGGGAAGCAGGGGGGCTAAATATCTCTATCAAATAATTTCACCCAGGTTATGCAGAGCAATGATGTTGGCCCATTGCAATGCTCTTCCATCAGCTGATCTAACAGGGAGGGTGTTGAGGGGTGGGGACTGAGGAACCACCACCAGGGCGATGAGAGCAATCCGCCAGGGAGGAGATCTGCCTGTGAGCACCTGGAAGACCCTGTCACCAGGCGTGCACTCTCTGCATCCTTTCCCTACAGATGTAGCCACATTCCTAATAAAGGCAACGAAGATTTGAAATCTCCAAGTCACTCCAGTTTAACCATAAGGACAATCAATTATAATAGTTAGTACATTTTTTACTTCCCCTACCAGCTATCCCTAAGTTTTATGCTATTTTATGTATTTATATGCCAATAAAAGGTGTTGTTGTTAATAAGTTACTTGAATGCATGTTTCTTTCATTCACATATTTAAGTAATATTGTGCAACATTTGGTCAGAATTGTAATATGTACCTTTTTTGGTTCACACTTTGTCTACTACTTCTCCTGTCTCTATACAAGCAACCTGAAATAGCTAGCCAAAACTGTTCCTTACTGCTACGAAGCTTGGTCCTTTTTCTTTTTGCATTTAATAGATTTTTGTTAAGGCGCTGGAGCTACTTCACGTTTCACTTCAGCGTTAGAAATCCACAGCTGCAGCAATGCACGATGGAAATTTGACGCAGGCTGGGCTGAAGGCACTGAGGATTAGAAGGTATGGTGTCAGAGAACATTGCCCTGCTGAGTAGACTATGACACATAAATCAGCCCATAACCTTGGATAAGTTTTCAACTGCAAGTGATATACAATGCCATTGACCCTCCCCTCTCCCACCCCCCATCAGCAGTAGTCCTCTTGCTTGCTCATGTAGAGGCACCAGATGTTTTCAAGAGGCCAAGGGAAAGTGGGAGATTTAGATAAGTAAACTTAGTAATTATAGTGGCAACATATACTGTTCCAATATGAAACAGAAACTTCTGTAATATGCTAAGGCCCAGCTGAAGCACCAGTGTCCTTGAGAATGTACTGTCGATTGTGCGGGGGTGGAAGACTGCTGATAAGCGAGCAGCAAGGAGTTGAAAATTGAATGAGTATGATTTTTCTGCTGTTGTTTATTATTAGATCACATCTGTAATTCCTTTTTATCTACCTCCAAAAGACCCTGTAGTTTTAGCAGGGAGGGAGGGAAGTGGGAATACAAGTTAGCGGGGAAATATCTAAGTGTCCTACATGTTTATTTGCTTAAGGGAAAAAAGGAGCATTCTAAAGTCTAATGTTGAATTGAATCTACAGTAAAATGCAAGCAATTTTGTAGCATTTCAGTATTATACTGCTACTCATCATTTTCACCCATGACTTTAAAATACTGGGCTTCCTCCCTGGTTTTTGTGTTGTGTGTTTGTGTTTGTGTGTTTTCATTTAGTTATTTTATATATTATTTTAAATGCTGTTTAATTTTTTTTATGTTTGCTGCCCTAGGGACCCTATTTGGGTAGAAAGGCAGCATAAAAGATGTTTTAAAATAAAATACCTGAAATTCCCAGATCTGTAGACTTACTTGTGTTACCAAAGTTTATATTCCTTGTAACTGTTAAATGTATTCGGAGTGTTTTACTACCATGCTTATTAAGAATAACCTTATTAAGGCAACTTAGTACAATATGCTAAAATCAGTAAACAAAACAACCAAAAAACACAGTAAAACACAGGGAGCAGCAGTGGCGTAGTGGTTAAGAGCAGGTGTATTCTAATCTGGAGGAACTGGGTTTGATTCCCCACTCTGCTGCTTGAGCTGTGGAGACTTATCTGGGGCAGGGGTCTGCAACCTGTGGCTCTCCAGATGTTCATGGACTAGAATTCCCATCAGCCCCTGCCAGCATGGCCAATTGGCAGGGGCTGATGGGAATTCTAGTCCATGAACAACTGGAGAGCCACAGGTTGCAGACCCCTGACTGGGGAATTCAGATTAGCCTGAGCGCTCCTACACACGCCAGCTGGGTGACCTTGGGCTAGTCACAGTTCTTCAGAGTTCTCTCAGCCCCACCTACCTCACAGGGTGTTTGTTGTGAGGGGGGAAGGGAAAGAAGTTTGTAAGACCCTTTGAGTCTCCTTACAGGAGAGAAAGGGGAAATATAAATCCAACTCTTCTCCTTCTTCTTCTTCTAAAAAAATTCCATGAAATTGAGCAGTAGGATTTCTGTTTTTGCCATCAAGTCACAGCCAACTTTCGGTGACCCTGTAGAGTTTTCAAGGCAAGAGACATTCAGAGATGGTTGGCCATTGTCTGCCTCTGCATAGGCAACCTGGACTTTCTTGTTGGACTCACATCCAAATACTAACCTTAGCTGACCCTGCTTAACTTCTGAGACCTGAGGAGGAGATCAGTCCAGCCTGGGCTATCCAGGTCAGGGCAATAGTAGAATAGACAGCAAGAATTTCAGTCCTTTATTAATCTCATTCAAAATGCCTCAACTGGGTGGTGCATTTACCCTCAATAAGAGATTGGTGAGGAAGATATCTGAGGGGAGAGAAGCCCATAACATTTTTGGTGATCCTTGAAAACAGTGAATGTAGACAATTTTAGGAGGATAGCCATGTTGGTCCACAGTGGAAGAGCTAGATTAGAGTCCAGTAGCACTTTGGAAAACAACATTTTGGAAGATATAAGCTTCCAAGAGATAAAACTCCCATCATTAGACAAAGTAAGAATGGTAGTTTCTGGCCTCTATATCCCAGTCAGGAGAGAAAGTGCAAAGCACAGTATAATCAGCTGGATCGGAGCAGGGGAGACATACTTAGAAATTCTTGTATTGATAACTGAATGAAGAAACCACACAAAGGATGCAGAATCGGTAGCCTAGAACCACTTTCTACTTGCTCTACTAGTATTATTCCATCACTAGAGGCTTAGAAGGAATAAGTGCAGGGTTGGAGGTATTGAAACAAGGGTACTGCCTATTGTGAAGGTGATAAACTATTATGAAGGTGATAAACTTTCCTCCTGCAGATGGATGGTATTTCAGGGACTGGTCAGAATATCACTGGTGTTAGTAGATCGAAGATTGGGAAGGTGTGGGCAGGATCTTGATAACCCAAGGACTCCTGTTAGGATGAAGCTGTTTAAGAAGATCAATAAGGAGAAACTGATAGATAGGAAAGGGGTTTTTAAAAATTCCCCTCCGCTTTTTCTAGCATTTCTATGCTCTAAATATCCCTGCTATAACTTGAAAAAGCACCCACATAGATGTATGTCAGGACAGCCTGCTCTCAAATGAACCTACCTGTCTAGTTTGGTCATCTGTGGGGCCCTGCTTTGGGTGCCCCTCCTACCCGAGGCTAACTAGGTGGTGAAACATTTCTTGGTCATGGCCCCCAAAAAATTTTGGAACTCCTTCCCGAGGGAGATTGATCTGTCTCCCTCTATCATCCCTTTGATCTGTCCTCCCTTTATCTATGCTAAAAGCTTCCCTCTTTTTCTTCCCCTCCCCCATCATTCCAAGTCAGGGCAGGGTAGTGGTTAAGAGCAGTGGGCTTTAACCAGGAGAACCAGGTTTGAGTCCCCACTCCTTCGCATGAGCAGGAGACACTAATCTGGTGGACTGGATTTATTTCCCCACTTCTACCTGCGAAGCCTCCTGGGTGACCTTGGGCTAGTCACAGATATCTCTGAACTCTTTCAGCCCCACCTGCTGCACAGGGTGACTGTTCTGGGGAGAGGAAGGGAAAGGAGTTTGTAAGCCACTTTGAGGCTCCTTATGGTTGAGAAAGGCGGGGTATAAATCCAAAACTCTTCTCTCTTCTTTTCTTCCTCGAAGGTTTGTCTACTTCATCCAATATAATATTTGCTGAATGGGGAATACTTCCGGGAAGTAAAAGCAGGCCTGGAGGGGGGTAAATGCCCCACCCCTTTAACGGAGGTGTGGTGGGTTGTTGTTTGCCAGGTGAGGTGACTGACCTGCGTGCCATGCAGTTTCGGCTGCCCCGTCCCGTACCTGAAACCTTTATTAAGGGGGCAGGACATTTTTCTCCAGGCCTTCTGGGTTTTGGACGTTGATCTCAGCAGAAGCCTGAATCTGACTGAGTGTCTGTTTCACTTAGGAGGAGAGGCTCAAAAGCCCGGTTGACCTCCTTGGAATTAGACGGGGACCTTCACCCGCACTGAACTGCAAAGGGACGCGCGGGGGACGCTACCCCCCCCCCCCCACGCGTTGTGGCCTTGCTGTGCATGACACCAGCGTCGCTTCAGTGGACTTGGGCCGGGGTTGGGGGGGGGGGGTTCGCACAATCTGCGGAGGTGAGGGACCACCGGGTGGCGGGGTGGGTGCGTGGCTGCACCCATCCTCTCCCGCGGGGGAGGCGGCGGCCTGAATGGCTGGCCGCGCAAGTTTGGCGCAAAGGGCTGGTGATGCGCAGTGATTTCCTGGCCTTTGCGCCGCGCCGTGCTCCCGCTGCGATCCCTGTCCCCGTTTGTATCAAAGCCCTGCTTGGGCAGCTCGGGACAGCGTCGCCGGCCCGAGCCAGGCTGCCGGGGCCGGCGGCGCTTGAGCAGGTTGGCGCGACTGGGCAAGAGCGTTTTGAGCATTCACATTAAATTCGCCTGCGGTGTAAGAGTGGAAGGAAGTCGTGACTTGTCCTTCGTGCTGAAGCCTTGGGAACAAACGCGGGGACCCAGGCGGCTGGCTGGGCTGCAACAGAGGCCAAGGGCTCCGGGTGGGCTCGTGGGGGGGGGGGGGGGGGGGGGGGGGGGTCTCTTCCAACTCCATCATCCTGTGATTCTACCAGACAGCCTAAAGTGGCCGTTTCTGGATCAAGGCCGGGCCGGCTTTGTCAAGTTGGGACACGGGAAGGAAGGAACGAAACCGTCTTAAAAACGGAGTGAACGGGAGAGCTGAGTTTCTGCCCGGGCCTGGATGACCCAGGCCAGGCTAACCAGATCTCGGGAGCTGCCAGGGTTGACCTTGGCGGGCCATGGCAAACCACCTCTGAACGTCTCTCGCCTTGGAAACCCCACCGGGGGCGCCATACACCGGCTGCTGCTTGACGGCGCTGTCCTCCCGAACCCGCAAGGGGTTTGCGCTAGTGACCCCCGGGTAAAGCAGGGCTCCCTCGCCGAAACCTCATGGTGCTGAAAAGGACCTCTCACCAGCACCCCCCAGGTCAGTGATGGCGAACCTTTTCGAGACCGAGTGCCCAAATTGCAACCCAAAACCCACTTATTTGTCGCAAAGTGCCAACACGGCAATTTAACCTGAATACTGAGGTTTTAGTTTAGAAAAAACGTTTCTAGGCATGCGTTACTCGGGAGTAAGCTTGGTGGTAGTTGGTGGCTTTGCTTTGAAGCAACCGTGCAACTCTTCCAATGGGTGAATCACGACCCTAGGAGGGTTTACTCAGAAGCAAGCCCCATTGCTTACTCCCAGGTAAAGGATTGTGCTTTAGTTCTTCAAATGAAAATCAGTTTAACAGCGTTTAACCGGGTTACCTACACTGCTTCCCCAAAACTAGGTCTTAGGTTTAATGCTAATAATCGAGCCCAGCAGCCCAGGCCAGCCTAGATGGGGGGGAGGGGGGCAACTCTGTTTGCCAGTGCCCACAGAGAGGGCTCTGAGTGCCACCTCAGGCACCTGTGCCATAGGTTCGCCATCACTGCCCTAGGTGCTCGGGAGCAGCAGCAGAAGGCCATTGCTTTCACCTCCTGCATGTGAGCTCCCAAAGGCACCTGGTGGGCCACTGCGGGTAGCAGAGTGCTGCACTCGATGGACTCTGGTCTGATCCAGCAGGCTTGTTCTTATGTCCTCCCCCAGTTCTGGACCAGACAGTAGGATCTGGACCGGCCTTCCCCAGCACTGAGGCCGGAACCTCTCTTGCAATAAGACTGTCCATATATTCGAATGTCAATCCCACTAATTCCACAGAGGGACTTGCTCCCAAATTCAAGCCTGGGGCAGCCGCATCAAACCAGGCAATAAATCCCATTTCTGTCTATGGGCTTCCCTCCCACGAAAAACCTGGTTGCGGGTAATTCGCGCCCCGAAGAGTGCAGCAGCAGCACCCAGGACGGAGGAGGACCCTGAGCCGGCGGTAATCCGATCTAGGGCTCCTTTTGCCAGGCGGGAATGCGGGCGTGGGGAGAGAACCGCTTCAGCTTCACGGTTCACGGTCCAATAAACTGACCTTTTTAATTTCTTCCTTCCCCAATAGGGATAAATAAACCTAAAATATTCCCAGGCTTCCGGGACGAGGTCCAAAGATTATAGCAATGTTTGCTTTCAAAAACTCAATAAATTAAATTAGAGTCGCTGCCCCGCAGCCTGACCCGGTTCGCCTTGAAGGGCTGCGCGCCAGCCTTGAACTTGGCTCGGAAGGAGGCGGGAGGCACCGGTTCAGGGTCGTGCCCGGGAGAGCGACAACAACTAACCAGGCTGCGTTGCTGCCCGGCATCCGAAGAGCTCAGAGCCGAGCGATCCAAGGGGTGGGTGGGTTCCCTGCGGGCAGGCAGCGGATCTTTCCTTCCGCACGCGCAGCGAGATAGTCCGGAGCGGGTATTGCACTCTTCGACGGGCCGTCGGGGCTTCTGTCTAAGGGGATCAGGGAAAGTGAGCAGCACGGGCTCCGGTCCTGCCCAGAAACGCAGGCAAAGAACTCGCTAAACTAAGGTTGTTGAATCATAAGCAGAATATGATTTAACACAGTTTTGGGCGGAGAAGTTTTGCAAAGGAAGGCAAGTTCGCCTTCCTTTGCAAAGCTCCGCTGCCCAAAAATAAATGTGTTAAATAATATTCTTAAAGAATAGAAGTTACTTCCTTCCTTACAGGAGAGATGGTTTTTTTTAAATAAATCCAAAGTACTACTACTGCTACTATTCCTTCCTTCCTTCCTTCCTTCCTTCCTTCCTTCCTTCCTTCCTTCCTTCCTCTTTGATCGTAAGATTACTTATTTCCGAAGAAGTGATCACCGCCCCGCTGTCTTTGGAGCCTAGACGCGTTTCCTCGGAAGAAAACTCCTGCTTCTCTCAGCGAGGCAGGCGATCGGGCAGCTGAATGTGTGAACTGATTTGGGCGGAGACTTTTCGATCGCGTGTGATCTTTCCTGCGTGGTTCGATGAGCGACGACTGTTTCACACGTGCCGTTCGTCACGCGGCTTGCTAGAGAGGAACAGAGATCCAGAGACGGACAGGCACGCGCGAAAAAACGGTGACCCCCCACGCAGGCGAGAAGAAATTGCGTCCGCTCTCCCAAAGTGTTCAACGTTGACGGAGGAGCCCCATTTCCGTCTCGTCCGCTGCCCACCGAGAACATATTTTTGACAATCCGTAGCCATGTTATAAAGGTAAGCGGGAAACTCTCGGAATTGAGGGTCAGAGAATGATTTGGGCCAGCGCGCAACCTCAGATCTGTTTTTGGCGTCGAAGCTGGATCCCGGATTGCCTCTGATCATGTGCAGAGAGTCTCCAGGTTAGGGAGCAGGGCTTCCAGGGCAAACAGCCTCGCTTCCTAGAACGCCTGAGCCCCGGAGCCTTTCTTTTTGAGATCCACTGGTGACTCGAGCCCGCTCGTGCTCGCCCTTGTGCGCTTGGCCAATTCACGCAACCTCAGGCCTGGCGGAATTTCCTGCGAGAGTCGCCCCGGCCCAGTCTTTCGCCTCGCTGGCTTTCCTCCAATCCTATTTGGCATCCCTTCCGGGCTTCAAGCTCTGTACACACCGGAACAAGCAGATCGCGCTGAATCAAAGCACAGGTCAATCCGTCGAGGAGGTTCCTATTCTCCCCTCAGTGAAGTCTACTCCAGGGGGGTCCAACTCTGGCGCTTCAGATGTTCATGGACTACAATTCCTATCAGCCCCAATTGGCCATGCCAGCAGGAGCTGATGGGAATTGTAGCCCATGAACATCTGAAGCGTCAGAGTTGGACCCCCCTGGTCTACTCAGACTGGCAATGGCTCTCCAGGGTCTCGGGCAGCGGTCTTTCACATCGCCTTCTCTCTGGTCCGTCCTGTTAGCTGGAGAGGTCAGGATTTGAACCAGAGACCTTCTGCATGCCGAGTGGCAGCAATTCCCTGGTTTCGTGTGCGATTCACTCCTCTTGGCCGCCTGTCTCCTTTGCTCCATTCCTCAAGCCTCCCTCCAGGCTCCGTGTCCTGGCCCCTGAGCTGGTCCCCCCTCTTTTTCCTAAATATCTTTCTCAGGCAACTGGCGACTTGCGGGCTTGCGTTTGCCTGCGAGTAGACGCTGGCCCCTTCCGCACATGCAGAATAACGCACTTTCAATTTTGCTGTTCCACACTGTAAAATCCAGCTGCAAAGTGCATTGAAAGTAGATTGAAAGTGGATTATTCTGCAGGTGCGGAAGGGGCCTCTGCCTGTCAGACCCTCCCAGGAGGAGCGAGGGGGCTTATTGCTACATAAGCTTTTAGGCCGCCTTCCAGCCCAGCCCCATTGGCGAGCAGGTTCGTGAGGGAATCTGGACACCAGAGAAAGAGAATAAAACGAAGATCTAAAAACGAAACAAAAAAGCTTGAAACATTCTGAGTGAGAAATAAAAGAATACATTTTACTCTGCTTGAGAAACAAGGGATGTTACCATCAGTGCGGCTCCCCTCCCCATCAGCGCCTCTGGGGGTCTCTGGATTTACCTTTCCAGCCAGGCACAGGAATAGCTCAGCAGAGACCCCCCCCCCCTTACACACACGCACACACTCCCTGGGCTCGCTGGTCGCTTAGCAATAGGATACTTTTTCAAAAGCAGCCATTCCAACTATCCCCTGCTTGGGGATCTCCCCAGGCCCCACCGCCCGGAGTTGGGATTCTGGATGAAATTGACCAGGAGCCGGTTCGCCCCCAGCTGGGACCCTGGCTGGCTGCTGCTACTGCTTCTCCGGGGGTCGGGCAGGGGAGTCGGGCAGGAAGCAGGACCACCTTGAGGTCTGGCCAGGTGAGGCTCAGGCGCAGTTCCGCGTGGAGAGGCCGGGATCGAACCTCCCAAGCAGATGCACAGCTGGGAATCTGCGGAGCTTCAGCAGAAACAGCCGACCCAGCAGAACTCTGTAGAGCGTGGGATGAATGGAGTTCCAGTCCACTGGTGTCCCCCCGGACGGGCCAGCTAAAGTGGTTTTTCTTTCCTTTTCCTTCCATCATTTTGACACGCATTCTCACCCACGTAAGCATCTGTCTTCATAAGCCGACCCGGGGTCATGTTATTATAATAAGAAATAGGTAGCAAGCAAGAGACGTATTGTCGAAGGCTTTCAGGGCCAGAATCACTAGTGTGTTGTGGGTTTTCCGGGTTGTGTGGCCGTGTTCCAGTAGAATTTTCTCCACGGTCTGCAGCCTTGGCTCGCAGAGGAGGACACAGCCATACAACCCGGAAAACCCACAACACAAAAGCAAGAGACGTCTTTTTCTAACCTGACGCCAGCGCTGCGATATTGCAACGATAACAAAAGTAATAAATGTTGCAGCAATTGTTGGTGCCCTGGCATAACGTTTCTTTCCTTTCAGAAAAAAAAAATCCATGTTGATCCGCTTACCTGGAAATAAGCCAGGTGGCTTGCTTTCTAAGTACGCAGGCACAGAACGCGACCATTGTAGATCACTTTTGTTTGCTTTGCACACAAACACAAACTGAAGTCATAGTTTGATGGATATTTAACCTAATGCACAGTGCCCTAACATTCCATGTAAATTTTATCCCCAAAGGTTAAGCTGGGAATCAATTAAAACTTTATTGTGTCCTTTTTAGGGAGGTGGAAAATACCTCGCCGTTCAATATAGTACGTACTATGTCTTACTAGGTTTGAGGAAACAGGGGCACAGGCTGCCCCTGAGCCGGGAATCTTTCAACGGGGGGAGGGGGGGGCACGGGGGTGCTGGGAGGGTCACCACATCAGCCACTCCGAACTTTCTGGAAGAAGGTGAGTGAGTGAGTGAGTGAGTGAGAGAGAGAGAGAGAGAGAGAGAGAGAGAGAGAGAGAGAGAGAGAGAGAGTGAGATAAACCGGATCGATTCGGCCATGCCAGAAACAACATCCACCGAAGGCAGGAACGCAGAAGCGTCGGCCTCCTCGCCCGCTCCTTCCCTGTGTGACACCTGCCTGCCTGCCGGCCTGCCCCGTCGAGGTTCCGGGCTGCTCCCGCTGCACGCCATGCCAGCCGCTGCCTCCAGAGGGCGCTGGAGTTCTGTGCCTGCTCCGCGCTCCCAGCCTGACAGAAGCGCTCGTCTTTTTCTGGGCCGCCCCGCGGCTGTCCCTAGCGCAGCCCCTTCCCCCGGTGAAGCCAGGGGGGCTTCTTCGCATCCTGTCCCTGCCAGGCCCCGACGCTGCTCCTCCGCTCCGGTCTCTCGTGCTCTCCGTGCCCCAGGAGCTGCAGCCACCGGTGCGAGCAGGGGAGGCCAGATGCAGCCGGTGGCTCTTTAGCGCCAGCTGTTCCGGGCCGTCCTCCAGTGCCTCGCTTTGCAGTGCGAACCGGGGGTGGGGGTGGGGAGGAAGGAGAGGCAGAGCTGAAAAGCTGCGCTCCGGAGTTCCGAACACCCAATAGTTCGTGAACTTTCCCGGCCAGGAAACTACAACGTCTCCGTCTGCGAGAGGGCTCCTCCCGTCGAGCATAAGCAGAGTGCCTGCCACTCCCCACCTGCTCTGTCCTCTGAGGCCCGAACTGTCGCGGGCGCTCCCGAGGCGAACTGCAGCCCTGCCCTCTCCCTCGGCGCCAGGTGGAACCGGAGAACCCACAGGGCTGGGAGGGACACCTGCCTGCAGCCCCCCAAGTTGCCTCCCTTGCGCCGCCTCCCGCCTGCCCCAAGAGCCGATTTGCTTCGCAGCGAGGGGGGCTCTGTTTCTACCGCAGGGCCCGGACCGGGCTGGAGTTGGCAAGGAAGTTGGCTACGTCTGGGGTCGGCTACGTCTGGGGTCAGAGCGAAGTCTTGGCAAAGGAGCTCCCCGTTGAGTTCCTGTTCTGGGCCGACCGCAGGCCGGGCGCGGCGAGGCTTTGGGGTCCCCGGTCAGAAGCGCTTCTTTCAGAGCACGATCTGTAGACCGCCTCTTCCGTTGGGTGACTCGAGGTCACGGAAGATGGGTGGGTGGGTGAGGGTCGGGCTCAGGTAGAACCGGGCCGGGAGCAGCGACCTGTTCCCCCTGAAATTCCTGGGGAATCCTGGAGCCAGCCCTTCCGCCTAGCTGATTCCAGGAGGTCGTTGGGTGCGCCACCCGGAGATCCCAGGACGGATTTAAATCCGACTGGTGGGTGCTTAACTGACTGCACACCCAGACTTCCCTGCCTGCCCCTACAGGTGGGATCGGGACGTCGGGTGAACGCGTCCCCCGCTCTCTGGTCCCGTCCATGTTCCCCAGGCAAGGCCCACTGGGTTCAACTCGGCTTACTTCCAAGCGAGGATTGGAACTGGAAGCTGACCCGTTGGAAGATGGCACGACCCCCAGCTCGACCTCCTTTTCTTGTGGGGGAGGAGCCCCGCCTTCTTTGCTCTTCTTGGGGGCTCCTTGAGACACCTGCTCAGTCCTCTGAGTCAGATACTAGGATCGCTTCTCGGTCCGAAAGAAGAACGCGCAGATAGTGCCTTTGACAGCCACATATACACACACACGCACGCACGCACATCTATGGGGAAAGTAGGCAAGCAACCCCACGCCCTCCCCGCACCGGCTTAGCTTCCTTCCTTTAAACCTACATGGAAAATATTCGGTATCTTTTCCTAGGACCGGGTTGGGAGCTGAAATTGGCCCTTTCCGGACTCCCCACGCAACCGGGGCGACGGCGCAATAGTAGCCCCAGTGGTTAAAGAGGGGGGGGGGGGGATGAAACCGGCTCCGGCAAAGGCTTGCGGGTTTCTCCGTTCGCCCCCGGGCTCTGTCGGAGAAGGTCCCCGTGAGTTTGTGCCGGACTTGATCCCACGGGATGGAAGGGGCGCGCAGGACACGCGGAAAGGGCCCGACCCCGCGACTCCGCTTTCTTGACATTTCCCGCCGGTTGATCTCGCATCGCCGGCTCGTTTCTTCAGGATTTATTCCCCAATTTAAAACCAGAGAAAGGGAGGGAAATTGGAGGGGGTGGCCCCAGTCGGTTTGCTTAAAACCTGCCCCTCGTTTACTCAAAAGTAATTCCCATTGAGCTCCATGCTTTGCCCAACAAGCGGCCCTTATGGGGAGGCACTTCCTTAGAAGTAAGCCCCCACTGGAAAACTCTATTGGGATGCTCAGAGCTGCTTAGGATCGCTCCTGAAATCTGGCCAGGATCGCGCGCGTTTATGGACTTCAGTGGTTCCAGCCACCAGAAATCAAAACGACTCCCTCCACGCGGAAGGAAAGATTCGATGCGGAGTCACTCCTTTTCTCTCCCGAGATCAGTTCAAGAGTTCAGTTTGGAAGGCAGCCCTTGAAGGGGGGGTGATATAGGTACTGGCTGGCCAGCCCTCTCTGGGGGTTTCGATCGGGTGGATTTCCCGCACCCTGAGATGTGTGGGGTCGACGCCACTGGGCGGTGGGCGAATCCCTGTAGCCTCAGGTGGCCCCGCTTCGAAAGGGACAAGTTCTGCGGGGATAAAAGCTCCAACCGCTCCGGCGCCCAAACAAATAATTTGTTTCTAAACTGGCCCTCGTTGGACTGGGACAAATTGGCTGCCGGAGCGCTTGGAGCTTTTATTCCCTCAGAACTTGTCCCAGTCTAACGAGGGCCAGATTAGAAACAAATTATTTTCTAGGGAAAGGGCTTCATGGGAACGAATCGAGGCCAACGTCCCGTGTCAAATGACAGGCTTCTGGCTTCTTAGGGAAGCCTCGTTCCATTTATGGCGTGTTTCTTTTTTTTAATGTTCACCTAGGTTCCGCACCCGTCATTTCAATCAACCAGCGCTGGGAGCATTTATTGGGGATTTATTCGTCTTCCTCTCTCCACAGAGGGTCAGCTTCGATCTTGCGCTGCAGATCGGCTTGGGGTAGGCGATGCGGGGCTCTCGGGGTGAGGGAGCCTGCCCACCCCCTACAGAATAATGCACTTTCATTCAACCTCCACAATTGTTTGAATGTGGATTTTGCCATTCCTGAAAGGTAAAAAAAAAGTTTAAAAAGTAGATTGAGAATGCATTATTCTGCATGTGTGGAAGGGGCCCCTGTCCGGCCTGAATTTTTCTGGGGCAGAATTGGTCCTGCCCCTTCACCAGCGAGGGGACAGCATCAGCGCTGAGCCTCCAGTCGGAGGTCACTTGGGGCAAGGTTAAAAACAAAACAAGAACACTTTCGCCAGTGGAAACGGCCAGAAAGCCAGAGATTCCGGGAGCGATGATACATACACACGGGCATGTATGTACAGGTGGGAATCAGAATAATAACAACGACTATAATAATAATTTTTAAAAATCGGTGAAGCACAGCTGGCGGAGCTAATGGGGCCAAAGCCGATCCACCTTTTTCATGGCTCATCTCAGGGAGAATGAAAACCAGTTTTGAAACCTTTTTTACGCAGAGAGAAACATCTGCCTAAGAAATGGTGGCTGTCTCAGGTGGCAGAAAAGACACGGCTTCGTCTCAGGAATCAAGTTTGAATCCGGGGTTTATTTTCTAATAGTGCTGCCATTATTGCTAGTAGAAACATAATCTAATAATCTAATAAATAATCTAATAAATCTAATAAATAGTACAATTAAAGAAGAAATGGGGGGGAAATGGAAAAAAAAGAAATTGTAAAAAGAGATACTTTCTGTAAAAGGGCTTGCAAAATCCCGCTTTCTCCTGGATCTGAGTTGTCCCAGGCAGGAGAGGCCAGAAAGTGAGGCGCCCCGGCCCCGAGAGCGCCCTGGAGAAGGCGAGCGCCCAGCCCAGCGTGAGGTCTCCGGCAAAGTCTCGGGGTCTTCTGGGCAGGGGGCGTTTCGCCGGGCGCTGCCGCCGGGGCTCCTGGGGCTGCAGCTGGGCCGGCTGGGACAGGAGCTGCTCGATCTGACCGGGGACGGCGTGCTCTCCGGGGCAGGCATGAGCCCCCTCCCTCCCGCCGGTGGTGGTGGTAGGGCGGGCGGGCGCAGAGCGGCGGGGAGAGGGCAGTTGCTACCCAAACACCCGTCAACAGAGCGCCCGGGCGGGACTTCAAGGGACGGCCCCAGAACTCCGCCCCGTCCTGAGCGTTCGGCGAGGGCGGGGCTAGAACGCTGGGGCGGCGAGCAATCGATTGGCTGGCTGGCTGGCGGCCGCCTGGGGGGGAGGGAGGGGGCGGGGCCTGCGGAGCTCCCCGCCACTGGCGCTGCTGAAATGTGATGGGCCGCGGCGGGGGAGGCTCAGACGTGCCGCGAACTCGGCCGGAGTGGCGGGCGGGCGGCTTGCGAGGAATCCCGGCCGCGGAGAAGGAGGTCTGGGGCGCCTGGCCCAACGCCGCCACTGGCCAGCCGGGGGACCCGTCGAGGCTCTTCTTCCGCCCGCGGCCGCAGGGACTTTCCCCCGGACCGACCGGCCGGCCGCTGCTGCTGCTGCTGCTGCTGGACGGGGCCGTGCGATCGGGCCTTCCGTACCATGCCCGCCGCCCCTTTGCTGACGCCTGGAGGGGTCGTCTCCCGCCCGTCCCGCCTGGATCTAATGGCTCGCCGGAGGCTCTAGGAGCGCCGGCCTGCTCGCTCGGCTGGAGGCCGCCCCTGGAAGGTGAGTCGTTTTGCCCACGCCCGGTCAACAGACCCAGGCGGGCGGGCGGGCGGGCGGGCAGGTGGTTGGCACTGGCAGGGGCCGCAGTAGCCTGAGGCGCAGACGCCGGCGCTGTAGTCCCCTGGAGCCCCCAGCCAGAAAGAGGCGCCTTCCAGCTGCGCCCCGTCCGGGCCCGGTGAGGGACACGAGGGATGGTGGAAGGGGACTTGCCGGCCCGCGGGAAGGCTGCAGCCTGGGACGCTCCGGCTGCGGAGGAAGAGCCGGGCAGCTCAGCGGCGCTCCGTCCCCCGAGGGAGCGGGCACCACACGGGAAGGCCCGCCGCCGCTCGGCCTCTCCGCTCAGCCGGCCCAGGGGTGGCCGGGCGGGGAAGGAGGGAACGAGAGAGGCGCCTTTACTTTCGGTTTGAGTGGCCGCCTGCCGGGGCGCCCGGAGCGGAGCCGTCTGGCGCGCAAGAGCCGGACGGGCTTTGGGGTTTGGCCTCCTGGCGAGCTGGCCTGGGGGGAGGCGACCCCGCCTTCCCCCTGATCCTCGCCCTGTTTCTCCACCCGATCAGTTGGAGGCGCCGAAGGAGGCTGAAGGCCAGCTCTGCAGCCGCCACTGTCCCCGCCTGACACTTGTTCCCCCCGCAAGGGACCCCCTGAGAGCGGCGCCCCACGGAGGGCTCATGGCTCCACCATCCCGGCTCGCACGCGGCGGCACTTGTGGCCTTTCGATCTCACATCAAAGCAAGGGCCACTTTCCGTTCATTTAAAATACACATGAACCCCCCCACCCCACCGCCAATACACTCACAATAATCACCTCGGGAAGACATTTATGTCGACGCCGGCCTTAATTCGATTTAGGAAGGAGGAGTGACGGGGCGTCTAAATAACATCCGTGTTTGAATGCTCAAAAGAAAGCGCTTCTTTTGAGGTGGGGGCTTCATTCTTCGTATTGATGTCCCTTTGATTTTAGGGAAACGAAAAGAATGAATTCAGAAAAGACCGAGCAAATACGAGCAACGAGTTTATGATCAGTTTCTTAGGAAACCAGTTCGTAATTGTTTTGCATGAGAGCCATTGTTTCTTGTGCTTTGTGGTTATAAGCTCTGCCTGGGGAAATCAAAGGCACTAAGAAGGATTAAGCGGAATTATATATATTTAAAAACCCATCTGTATTTTGTTGCAAAGCCTGGCCTTTGTGCGAAGCTATTTCACCTTTTCCAGTTAACTGAAATTAGCATACTAACGTTACACAACCTAAACACGTTTGTTTATATATACATGTTGTCACATACAATTAAAAAACCCACTAAAGGTGAGTGGATCCCACTGACTCACGGGATATACCTCTGAAAAATGTGTTACGATCCAGTCTAAGAGAATCAATTTTAGGAGTCAGCCCAGAGGTATTGCTAAAACTGAAAAAAAGGGTGACTTTTCGAAGGCCCCTTCCACACCTGCAGAATAACGCACATTCAATCCACTTTCCCAATTGTTTGCAAGCCGATTTTGCTATTCCACACAGTAAAATCCAGCTGCAAAGTGCATTGAAAGTGAATTGAAAGTGCATTATTCTGCAGGTGCGGAAGGGGCCTAAGTGAATATATACGGAGTGTGTATGTTTCTGCTTGCGATGGTCGGTTCTTATTTTTAAAATAACCAAAGTTGGCCCACCAATGCAGATCCAATTTTTAAAATTACATTTCACACTAATTCTAATTAGAAACGAAATAATAGTCAGAGAAGGAAAGTCACTGAGAGGAATGAAAATATCGGTGAACGGGCATGGTTGATTTCATGCAAAGGGCCCACCATTTCCCTCTTATCAGCCTGCCCTAAATGAATTTCCTTACAAAGGAACTTCAGCTGCTTCCCGGGGTATTTCACGTTCAAGCAAGTGTTCAGCAGCACAACAATAAACGTCCTGCTAGGAAATCGGTTCCACTGAAATAATTGAACCTGAACCTGACTCCTTTAGCATCTCTCTGCCAGGTGAGAGGCTTGGGGAAAGGCAAGTTGACCCCTTTCCACATATGCAGAATAATGCACTTTTAATCCACTTTCAATGCACTCTGAAACTGGATGTCTGTTACTGTGCGGAATAGCAAAATCCACTTTCAAACGATTGCGAAAGTGGTTTGAATTTACATTATTCTGTATGTTATGTGTGGAAGGGGCCAAGTTCTTCGCTGAAGGCGCCTCAGTCCGGAACTGTCGTGGAAGCAAGTCCCATAGCACTCAGTAAATACGTCTGGTGTCAGGGGACTTGCAGGGGACAGAAGCGGGGAAGTAGCTTTGGATGCCGATCATGGAGTCCCCAGGAGGGTGCAAATACAGACCGGAAGCTTGTTATGAATCTTGAGTTTTGGAAAATCGCGAGGGCTCCCAGTGGTGTTAAGGAACACGTCCCATTTCTAAAGCAGAAAGAATTTCTGTTGTTAGGGTTTTCCGGGTTGTAAGGCCATGTTCCAGCAGCATTTTCTTCTGACGTTTCGCCTGCCTCTGTGGCTGGCATCTTCAGAGGATCCCGGCCATACAACCCGGAAAACGCACAACACCCTAGAGATTCCGGGGGTGATAGCCTTCGACAGTACAATTCCTGTTGTCTCTCCCTCATATTATCTGACCCACATTTGTGTGACCCCTTCGCTCATCATCCGTTGAGAAAAAAAATCCCCCTGGAAGATTTCCTGAGCTTGACAGAAACGAAACGCCAGCAGAATAAGAACTAATTGAATGAAGATAATAAATAGTAATAATCCGAGCCAAACAAATCCAGCCCTTGATCCTGGATCCCTCCCGCTCTTGAATCCCTAAGCTGATGAGGCTGCTCTTCGGTGGGTAGTGAAGAGGAGGGCCTGTGGGACTGTTAAGGGGGGGGGGGATGATGAGTGGTGGGAAAGTTGACTCTGTGTGTGTGTGTGTGTGTGTGTGTGTGTGTGTGTGTGTGGAGGGGGAGGGTTGGGTTTCGCTTGACTGGGCTGAGTGAAACCCTCTGACTGTCACACACCGCTCATTAACTCCTGCGGGGCGCTCCCGGGGCGCATTCCAGCGAGCGCGGAGGGGCTGGATTCCCCTGAGCTTGGACCCCCATCTCACTCAAGCGCCTTGGGGAGAGCCCCTGGCAAAGGGCGGGGGAGACTTGGGCGCGCTATTCCAATGTCCGGTTTTGATTGGGGGCTGTGGGGGGGAGGGGGTGTCTTTCCCCAGGGGTGGGCGTCCTGCAGCCGCTTTAGAGAGGAGCATCTGAAACGTTTTGGGGGGGGGGTCTCTGCGGACAAAGGAAAAACCGTGCCGGGCTGTCCCAGCAGCCTTTTCATGGTGACCTCCCCGACGGCTTTTGATGCCCCCTTTCAAACAGCGGCCCGGTTGGAGGGGGGGGGCGGAGGGGGTTAGGGAAGCCGAGCAGAGTTCCTGGCGTAGAAATGGCAGCAATGAACAGGGAGGGGAGGAAGAGATGCATCCCGCGGGGTCGGACGGCGCCTGTCAGTACATGCTTGGGGGTGGGAGGCGGCGGCGGCGCTGGGGTCCCTCTAACTTCCTCCCATCAGGACACAGCGCTGGCTGCCTGAACTGGGACCCTCCCTTGGTGGCCTGCTCTGGGGCTGCCGCCCACGTGTGACTCCTCACCGCCGGAAAAGGGGGGGTGGTGGTGCCCGAAACGGCGGCCTTGGCCTCTTTCTTTTCTCATGCAGCAGCGACCTTAAGCGGAGCTGCTGGCCGGAATCCGACCGGGTTGGGGGCTCGCCAGAAGGGGGGGAGTCGTTGCTGGCCCCCCACTGGCCTTGGCCCCGCGGGCAGAGGGGAGGGCCGGCTGGGCAGCCCTCCTGGGTGGCGGCCGGGCCAGCTGGAAGGCCTCTGGATTCCTTTCGCCCCTGCCGCCCTGGCGGGGCCCGAGCGTCCCTTTTCTCTCTTTCAATTACGGTGACAAATGAGTTGTCGGTGACGGAAGGAAAATAAACTTTCCGGATCGAGTCCGGCGGCGGGCAGCGCTGTCAAGGCCGCCCCCCCCCCCCCCGCCCGCCCGCGCCTCTCGTCGGCTCCCACCCAACCAGGGGGCTGCTGAGGAGAGGCCGAAGAAGGAAGGGCTCCGGCCAGAATCATCCCGGCACGGATTTCGGATTCAAACCGAATCACATCGGAAACCCCCCCACGAGAGAGCCTCGCTGACGCGACGCTACGGCGGTGCGCACAGCCCTCGAGGAGCGAGGCCCTTCAGTCGGCCTGCCGGATCCACAGCAACGGGGCCAGGCCGTACAACTCGATCCAGTTGCGTTGAATCCCCTGTTCCTTGAGGCCGGGCTGCAGACCCTCGAAGCCCACCGGCCCGCCTTCTCCAGCAGCAAATGGAAGCTCCTTCCTTGTCATGTGTTTGGGAACTGAGAGATTGCTTTGATTCTCCCCCAAAAAGAATCCATTTTTTTGTCATTTTGCTCCCCCTTTTCCTTTAAAGAAAGCCCGCCCCCCCCGCCCCCGATAGACGCCTGGTGGAGCGTAGGCCTTAAATTCACCACTGGGGACCGAGGGCGACAGGTCCCCTTCAAGGCCTCCGAGGCTTCCCAAGGGGCGCCAAGGCCGTCCAAGGCCTCCCCCTCCCCCAAGCCGGTTCCCCATTGCTCACCGCTGCCTTCCTCGGGGTCGCGTTCCCCAAATACGGTCTCGGTTCAGGTTTGACCCAGTCGCCGCAGGCCTTAGTAGGGGAGACGGAGATGAACTGAGCGGGGAAGGGCAGGTGGCCATTTACTGGTCCCCTTGCAATGGTCACCCTTCGCCCGCCCCGTCGCACACAGTCAATGCTGCCAGTTGCAGGGCGCCTGTCCGCCTCCTCTCTTGCCAGTGGGCCCGAAAGAAGTCCGCAGAAACCCACAGTTCGATCCGTGGCTAGGTTTCCTCGAGACCAAGGTGGGTCGAAGGCCACGGGGCTCGGTTCCAAGTCAGTCAACCCCACTGAAGCCAATGGGGTTTCCTGCCAAGGCAACCGGCTTCCCAGAAGCAGCAGGGAGGGCTGAACAGGCGGCTGGGCTGGAGGGGCCCTTGGTCGGGTCCAGCAGGACTCTCTGGGTGTTCAAAACCTGCAAGCAGAATTTGGGGCGGGACACATTCCCAGGCACCTGCCCCTGGCCACCTAACGCCCCGCCAGGCGCTCTCCTCCTGCCTCCCGTGCAGACGACCTTCCCTCCTGCCAAGTTTGGTTCTCCTGCCACCACCGAATGTGCCCCCCCCCCCCCCATCTTTATTCTACGCCGTTTTCTGCAGCAGGCCCGTCAGCGTCTCCTCTGTGTGGGTGCGAAAATGACACGTGTCTTTCTCTGTTCCCCCACCCCCCTTCTCCCCCCGTGTGTTGCAGGAGCCGCGTTCTCGGAGCCAGGCGCCCGTCAGGCCGGGCCGGGCGCGGGAGGATGGGGAGCAAGGCCCTGCCGGCGCCGATCCCGCTGCACCCGTCGCTGCAGCTGACCAACTACTCGCTCCTGCAGGCCGTCAACACGTTCCCGGCCGCCGTGGACCACCTGCAGGGCCTCTACGGCCTGAGCGCCGTGCACACCATGCACATGAACCACTGGACGCTGGGCTGCTACGCCGCCGCCGCCGCTGCCGCCACGGCGGGCGGGGGGGCGACGGTGCCGTCGGAGCTGGGCCGCTGCTCGGCGCTGAGCGAGATGGCGGCGGCGCAGGGCCTGGCGGAGCGCTTCGCCTTCCCGGCGCTGCCCTTCGCCGCCACGGCGCACCTCTTCCACCCCAAGCAGGCCGCCGCCATCGCCCACGTGCTGCCGGTGCTGCGCAAGGACCGCCCGCGCTTCGACTTCGCCAACCTGGCCGCCGCCGCCACGCAGGACGACCCGCCCAAGGCCCTCCACCAGGGGGCGGCCGCGCAGGCGCACGGCGAGCTGGCCAAGCTGGGGGGCCCCCTCTCGGCGGCGCTGGGCAAGCTGTCCCCGGACCGGAAGGCGGCGCGCGGCAGGCTGCCCTCCAAGACCAAGAAGGAGTTCATCTGCAAGTTCTGCGGCCGCCACTTCACCAAGTCCTACAACCTGCTCATCCACGAGCGCACCCACACCGACGAGCGGCCCTACACCTGCGACATCTGCCACAAGGCCTTCCGGAGGCAGGACCACCTGCGCGACCACAGGTCAGGGGGACCCCTCTCCCGAACCTCCCCACGCATGCCCACACACACACGACGGGGCGGGGCTGGCTGTTGCCGGCGGGCGCCACTTGTATGGAAGCGGCACGTGGCGTCTGGCCAGAGCCCCGTGAAGCTCCCAGCGAAGCCCCCCACAGCCCACACACAAACCAATGCAGCAGGATTTGCCCCCTGGCGCGGGCTCTCTTTTTGGCGGGACGTCGAGGAGGGCTGTGCCCACCCTCCGAAGGTGGCGTTGCCAGGCTCCCCTCCTTCATGACGTGTCCTTTATTAATAAATCCATGCCCTTTATTAATACATCCAACGCATCACTAAACACAACCATCCCCCGACGAAGGGCGCCCCTCTGCAAAGCGCAGCGCTATGCAACGTACAGGGGCGCCCTTCGTGGGGGGGGGGGGGGATGGTTGTGTTTAGTGATGCGTTGGATTTATCAATAAAGGACATGCAATTAATTCGGCTGGATCGACTTTGCAAGGCAGTGCCGTGGAGCTGCAAGGGGCCGGTTGCCTTGGCAGGAAACCCCATTGGCTTCAGTGGGGTTGACTGACTTGGAACCGAGCCCCGTGGCCTTCGACGGACCTTGTTTTCCGACCGAGCTGAGAATAGCAGCCGGGATCGTTTTCCAAAAGAAATATTTTCTGCCACCAATCAAACAGCCCCGGAGCTTCCCTTTTCGGCCTCTCTCTTACGCGTTTTTGGACGTTGCTGAAAAGGGGGGTGGGGGAAGCAGAGTGTAACTATGTAAGGGGGCTTCTGCAGCTTTCTGCTTATTTTCAGCGGTAGTGGTTTTTATAAAGACCATAAGGGAGCTGCAGGAAAAATCTGCAAACATGCCGCAAAGGCGGATCAAGGCAGGATTCTTCCGTATTCTTCCCGCAGATCAATATAAATGTCATGTTTTTCTCTGCTGTGCAGAAGAGCAGCCTGTTTGTCAATGTACAAATACCCCCAACACCCACTGCTCACCTTGGCGTACCCAACAAGTGCATGGCACAGTGAAATTAATGGCATTAGTCCCACAGAAATTAACTGAATCAGGTTCCTGTTTTTTTCCTGTACTTTGTATCAGTGGAAGGAAAGGACTGTGGAGGAGCAACTGGAATCAGATTGCTGTCAGTGTGTGGAAAGGAGATGGTTTGGGGTAGGGGCGCAATGTGGAAACTGCAGCACAGTTCAGCTGAGCGCAGAAGTTAATTTTCTGAGCTGGTGGAGACTGCGGTTGTTGAGATGCATGAAAGGACTTCCAATACTGATTCCAAACCCCTCTATTGGCTTCCAGGTATATCCATTCCAAAGAAAAACCGTTCAAATGTCAGGAATGTGGGAAAGGATTTTGCCAGTCCAGGACTCTAGCAGTTCATAAAACGTTACACATGCAGGTAAGGTTAGAACTGATCGCTTTTAGCCAGTTTGCTCCAGCCTTCAACTATATCAATTAAGTATTTATTTGGAATATTTGCTGCCTGTTCAGAGTCCTGAGTATCAAAACACAAGACATTGGACATAAGCAGCATAAAACGAGAACTTCTGTTTCTGCTGTTGATAGAGAATGGGTATAAAGTTGAACTTATTTACTCATTGGATAATTAAAGAAACGCTCTGTTTACCGGGAATTAGGTTTTTTTTTATTTTGAATCAAAATAACTCTCCCTTTCTTCTTCATTCATCACTATAGACTACAGAAGACACCAGACAAACCTGGATGTTTAATTTCTTTTTTAGATAAATGTAGCTAATAGTTTTCAAGGTGTGTAAACTTATTAATTCCCTACCCCAAAGGAGTTCTGCATAATTGCCAGTGACCGCTGTGCAGGCTTACTTGAGAGAAAGTCCCTCTGAATTAAACAGGGACTCACTTTTGAGTAAACATACACAGGCTCCGGTCTTGTAGGCAAGGTCCATTCAGCACTCTGGCAGTCAATAAAACAGATGGATTAGAGGTGCCTTTTGGCAGAAAAGCTCCAATGGAAAAGAGCTGTTCAGCGGAAGGCCAGTATCCCTCAGAAGCCAAAGTATTAGTGGGAAACATTTTTCTGTAGATCCCAGAGACCCAGATCTGTGAGGAGATCAGAAGAACTGACCTTGACAGGAAGATACAACCCTGCAGATAAGATTGCAAGTTTAGGAAGAGCATATGACCTGTGGTTTGCAGTGTTCCGGCTAAACATCCAGAGCACCAGGCTGTAAAATGTCTCAACCTTAGTCCTGCTTTCTTGCCCCTGTAACCTAAACCCCTTGTCTTGGAAGCAAATTCTCTGATTCCAGTACAGCTTTCTTCCAACTAAAGCGGCAAACCTGAACATACTTTGGCACTATTTAGCATTCTGTAATGCCTCCCCCTCCAAGACATTTGGGGCAGTACACTCCGCCACTGCTGATTTTATCTTTTTGAAGAAGGTTAGGCAAAGAGGTTTATTTGATGAGTATGTCCTCACCCTTTCCAAACGGATTCTATTCTTTTTGACTGGTTATGGTTTCAAAGTGGCCCATCTTAATAACATCTTTCACCTTTCTGTGGCTTGTAACTTATGTCTAAACACATCTGCTACTGTATCTTCAGGCAGGGAGTCATATTAGTCTGTTGCAGTAGGGGGAAAAATTCAAATCCAGCAGCACCTTTGAGACAAACAAATTTCCCAGAATTGATGCTTTTGTGAGTTAATGTTTATTTCATCAGATACAAAATGAGCGTTGACTTAGGAAAGGTTGTAAGAGGGAAATTTGCTTGGTCTATAAAGTGCAAATGGATTCAGATTTATTTTATTTTATTTTGCTACTATATCCGCGAAGGATGTGGACTCCATACATCTGATGTAGTAAGCTCTGATTTAGAGAAGCCCATTCTGGAACCGGTATTACTCGTCTCTTTGGATGGCTGCTTCATTTTGCTGCAACAAACCAAAACACCTGTAATGATTATCTGAGGTGAAGCTGAGGGGAGGATCTGAATCCTGCTCTCCCCTGTGCAAACTAATTTACATTTGAGTAAATATGCTTATGGTAGGGAAGCAGCCTTGAATGCCAGGGCATGCCGATTTATATTTAGTTGGAAGTAAGGCAGTTGGGGCTTAGTATCAAGTAAGGGTACCTAGGATTGCAGCCTCATTTAGAAGAGGCTTGTTTTTGAATAAGAAGACTTGGGGTTGTTGCCATCATAGGCTTTCATTGAGGCATTGTTGTGCTTTGTAGCCAGAAGCCAAAATCACAGGGGCGGTGATGATGGGATAGTCTGTAAAGAGATTTTTTTTTTAAGAAAAGAAAAGAAATCTCGATAATAATCAAGTAGTTTTGTAAAGGCTTAATCCTTTGCTTGCTTCAAATCTGAACAGGAATCTCCACACAAATGCCCTACATGTGGAAGAACCTTTAATCAAAGAAGTAACCTGAAAACTCACCTTCTCACCCATACAGACATCAAGCCCTACAACTGTGAGCAGTGTGGCAAAGTGTTCAGGAGAAACTGTGATCTGCGGAGGCACAGTCTAACTCACACACCGCGGCAGGACTTCTAGAGCGGCCGAGAATCTCCACAGGGAGCTTAACTCTGGCTACGGGACTTGACTGTAGACAAACCTTTAAAGCCCGTGTGATGGGTGCAGATCGGGTAGGGGCCTGATCCTTCGGCCAGATGCTCCAGGGGAAAGTGAGGAGAGGAGGACGCTGGTCCCACCTTTCTCCCCGCTCCCTGAGCCCAGGCCGATCTCTTGTAGATAACATTACAGCTCATTTTAGAGCTCTGTACAGAACTTGGTATGTGTGTCTTGTGTTTGTTTCCTACTTCCTTGCCAAATGCACGTTGGTAACAACAACAGTGACAGCGAAATCTGGGAGTGAAAATGTCTTTTAAAAAGTGTACTTCAAAATAAAAAGAATCTTTCCCCTCCAGAAAACTTCTGGTGTTTGGTTTGTGTTAAATAATTTGTTTTTTTGAAACTTTTCTTTTGGCGAGCAGCAGGAGTCGGTAAAAGACAGGTGTTTCCAGATTTCAAAATGTGTATGAGTGATTTTTTTCTGGAAAAAAATTGTTTTGTTTTTGTAAAAAGGAGATATTCTTTGACCACGTTAATCTACAATCTTCTGCATATTTACCCAGGAGTAAGGGAGGCCCATCGAAAACCATGAGAATCACTTCCCAGTAAACATTCAGTTGTAGGGAGACCACAACATTCCTTCAAGCCGTTCTTTTTAAATGGATGTGTGTCTTCTCCCCACCCGGAGTCGGCACCGAGCTTGCAAGCGAGAAAAACAGGGGGCCTGGGAATGCCGCAAAAATCCACCCTAGAGTAATTTATTAGTAACTTATTGGCAATCAGAAGCCATAATCGGCTCTTCTCTACAGATTGCCGGAGATAGCCTCCACCGTAGACTTTGGACGCGGGGCGGCAATTTAGACAGGGACTTTATACTGCCGAAGACGAGGCTGCTAATAAAGCCGACGAAAACAAACAGCCGCCCTGGGAGTCAGTCCAGGTCCGGACTGGGCGGCAGCTGCCCGGGGAGCAAAACTGACAGCTCCGGCCAAAGGCCCGCAGGCAGAAGGCGGCCAGGAGCATGCGCAGAAGCTGCTTTGACCCCAGGCCAAGCTTGGGCTTCCCCACCCCGTCCCCTGCTCTCCTGGCTGTCTAAGGCAGGGGGCGCTCTCCTTCCCTGCCTTAGGGGACGGGGTGGGGTCAAAGCCGCTTTTGGGCATGCCGGCTGCAACGTGGATCCCGTCGGGCAGTCTGGGACAGAAGCCGACAACCCCTCCCAAGTGGTCTTTTCCAGTTGGGAATGTTTGCGGACCGCCGTCTAACAAAACGGTAGAGAGAGGTGAGGAAAAGCCTCCCTCCCATTTCCCCAGCAAAGGGATTTTGCCCGCGGCACTTGGCTCATTTAATTGCCTGGAAAACGAGGTCCTGTAGTGGGTGGGGCACGGCACATTTGTAACAAGTTGCAATCGTTATAAATGAACCCGTTTTATAAATGGGAAACGAATTCATTTGCAACGTTATCAATATACTGTGTGGAATGCTGTTGTGTGCTTCATTCCTGTGGGCCCCCTACAGCTGAGACAGGAGCAGTCTCTACTACAGACTCTCTAGGCCTGGAGCACCTTGGTAGAGGACAAGATTTATTTTTCCTGCCTCCTAGGATGGGGGAAAGGTGAAAGCTGGATCTACACAGATCTTCATGGATGATGGATCCTCCACTTTTTAGTTAAGAACTCCCCCCAAACCAGTATCAAATTACAGGTGGGAGTCACGACTATGGGCTGGACTGTTAAAAAGCGGACCCAGCATTTCGTGGCACAGTGTCAGCGTAAAAACATGGCTCTAAGCCACGGATCCTCATGAATTTGTATGATCTTTGCATCAAAATGAAATGAAGCCACCATGATGCGGCAGAATATGTCTTAGTTTACAGACAGAATCAAAACAGTCAGGCAACCAATGCCCTGTGGCAATGCAGTGGTGCAAACATGTGGTTAAAAAGCACGGAACCTCATCGATCCTCATGATGTTTGCACTAGGTCACTCCAAAATCACCATCACATCACAGCTCATGCCCCCAGCCAAAGATCTCAACACAACAATCACACATCTGATGCTTCGTGGCACCACGGTGGTGTAAAAACCTGGTTGCAAAGCATAGATTTTCATGGATCCTTATGGCTTTTGCATCAGGTTGCCCCAATGACAGCATCAATTCACATGTTAAATCCATGGCCACAGCTTGTGCCACAAAGATCAAGCATCCACCGCTTTGCAGTGCTACCACAGTGTAAAAACATGGTTCTGAAGCACTGTTCCTCACGGATCATGTTGCCCCAGATTTACCATCAACTGACATATCATGTCCATAACCGCAGCACAGAAACACACATCCGTGGCATCATGGGCTAGCTCCCCAGGGCAGACATGGTTCTGAAGCATGGATACACATGGATCCTCAGGGTTTCAGCAGTGGTTCACCCCAAACTTACCATCAAAGCACATGTGTCTACAGCCACAGTTTGCACCACAAACATTGCACATTCACAGCTTTCTGGGTCTCCCCTTATTCACTACCCATCCATTATATTGTCCATAGCCAGAGAGCTGGCAACATAAATATCACATTGAGCAGTTTGTGGCACTGCCACAGTGTAATAACATGCTTCCAAAGCATGGATCTCCATGGGTCCTTAGCATTTTTATGTTTGGTCACCCTGAACTCACCATGAAATCACACACCATGTACATGACCACAGAATGAACTACACTCAAAAAACCCAACAGTGAATACTACCAACGTACAAACGTTGTATTAAATACTTGGACCCTCATGGATCCTTGTGATTTTTAAATGGGCTTCACCAAAATGTATTGTAAGACACACCAATGTCCACGGAGTGAGCCCCTGAAAACCCTAACTGAAATTGTTCTCCATTATCAATAACACTGTTTTAAAATGAGAAATTACATTCATGTCCATGGCAAAAGATTGCATCTGGGATTCCCTGACATCGCCAGCCTGCTGCAAAAACCTCCAAGGCAGAGATTGTGATTATCTTATCCGAATGTAGAATATCAAGCCCACTAGATGGATTCCACCAAACTAAACATGAAAAGCAACATTCTTGTTTCACCTTAATCCACCTATTAATGGTTTTGGGGAGGATTGGGTTGGATTGGGGGTGGGTGGGTTAGTAATTATAGATAGAATTTTCTTGTCAAAGGTTTTTGTCAAGTTTTTTTGCCATCAGATTGTGTCTATGCAAAATTCTAAATAAAGGGTCTCCAACGTGGTGCCTGCTGGCACTTTTCATGGTGCCAATCAGGCGTTTTTAGAAAGTGCACAAGATCAGATAGTGAATTGTGCCCAGTCTGGCTTCTGATTGGTCATTGTACATTTGATTGCAGATTTCTTAAGATGTTGCTTTTGCAGCAGTGGCTGCCAAGAGTGGAAGGATATTCACCATGAGTCTGAAGGTAAGACGTGGCACTAATTTTCTTGCTAGCTACTCTTCCAGCATCTGTTCTGTGGCAGCTGTTTTGTGGTTGTACCCACCACGCTGTGTCAGAATTCCTAAGGTGCCTACCAGCTCAGAAAAGTTGGAGGCTGCTGTTCTAGATGCTTACCAGGTTTTGGAAGGTCAGTGCGATGTTGTGCTTGGAGTGTTGGATTAGGATCTAGGAGACTATCAGACTACCCCCTGTCTGTCACATTGTTATCTCAGCTTTCCTTCAAGGGCAGTGCACAATCTTCTCTCCTCACAACAACAGCAACAACCCTGTGAGGTAGGTGGGGCTGAGAGAAAGAGTGACTGACCCCAAAAGGACATGGTGTCAGCTTCATGCCTAAATGGATCCCTGATCTTAGTCCAGCGGTGGCGAACCTTTGGCACTCCAGATGTTATGGACTACAATTCCCATCAGCCCCTGCCAGCATGGCCAATTGGCCATGCTGGCAGGGGCTGATGGGAATTGTAGTCCATAACATCTGGAGTGCCAAAGGTTCGCCACCACTGTCAATACGCTAGCCACTGACTGCTAAAATGAACAAGGGTTAGTCCCAATGCAGACTTTGTTTTCTCTGGAGCTATGAGACATTCTGAGAGCCTACGTGTGTGTGATGGTTATTGCTTATCCCCAGTTTCAAATCCTCAGCCATGCACAGTCCCTGTCAGCCTCATCTGGAACACTTTGCAGGGAAGTTAGGGAAATAAAAGGCATCTGCTGACCTGCCAGCATGGCTGTCTGCCACATCTCCACCTTACAGGTATTGGTCAACCACCTTACATTTAAAATCCTAATGAAGGAAGTTGCAGTCTGGAGACGCCACCTCAGGGAGCCTGCGTGCTACACACCTAGCCTGCGTGCTACACACCTAGCCTCTGTCCTTAATCCACGATCTACTGTTGATCACTGGGATCTCCAGTATTCTCCCTGGCTTCTGGCAGAGCTATGATGATATTCCTGATCTAGTTTGCTGTGACTCTGAATTTTCAGTATTTTTGCAGCTGTGATTTAACTGGTCCAACATGGATGGATTAAAAAATAGTTTTATGATTTCCGCTGTTGTGAGCCATCTTGCAAGGAGCGGGTCTCTAAGGCAAAGACAGCTGTCTGTTGGAGCCAAAGCGCCAACTTCAGAAGCTGTTTCCAAGATCAGGCACAGTCATTCAATAGGCAGGATAACCATAGAGGATTTGGGTACCAGTAAAGAAGAGCCTCTGCTTGTCCTTTCTGTCTGGAAATAGAGGTAAAGCTTTCAGAGCTTTGCTGACCCCAGCCAACTCCTCAAGAAATGATTGTAAACAGTTCTGGGTCTAAAGCCTCATTCTGTGTTCCAAAACTCAATACCCTTTCTCTGTTCTGGTGTCTTCCATTGTGTTGCTTCCTCTCCACCCTTGCTGTTGAGGTGCATACAGGCCTGAGTCTCTCTTCCATTCCATTATGATCTTTCAGGTGTTTCCTTATCCATCATCAAGTCAACCTTTATCCAGTTTCTTCCCTAGGCTGTCTGGCTCCTCTCTGCTCGCTTTCCCTCTTGCCCTTTGTTCTTATTCTCCCCACCCTAGAAGATCCTAAACATAATTCTTTTAATACAGTGCGTATTAGAGAAATCCCAAATGTACAATCTCATGAGGCATGAAAGAAAACCATTCTATTTCATTTCTAACACGATATAATTTTACCATATCACGGCAAGGGGCATCCTGCCCTACACATTCCTCTGAATATCAAGAACCTCTTCTGTTGTTTCTGAGCCAGAACAGACCAATTTCAAGGTGATCTTTTCACCTTGCAAACTAGACTCTGAGGCTGTGACCCTGTGCACTTAGGTCAGAAACTGCACCAAATTCAATATCACTTTCAAATCTTTCAAAGTATTTTTTTCTCATCTTTCCTTCAAGGAGTCAAGTTGGCTGATTTCCTCCATTTTATCTTCACAGCTAATTCACAAAGTATGTTAGACTGAGTGAACTTCATGGCAGTGTGGGGATTTGAACCCAGGTCTCTCAAATCCTTTAATCACTAAATTGTAATGCCCCTCTCAATATATATCTATATAGGGCTGTATGGCTGTGTTCCAGTAGCATTTTCTCCTGATGTTTCACCTGCATCTGTGGCTGGCATCTTCAGAGGATCTGATGGCAATAAAGCAAAGCAAGTGGAGTATATATACCTGTGTATATATGCTCTGAGTATATATACCCTGGACATTCCACAGGTATATATACTCCACTTGCTTTGCTTTACTACCATCAGATCCTCTGAAGATGCTAGCCACAGATGCAGGCAAAATGTCAGGAGAAAATGCTACTGGAACACAGCCATACAGCCTAGAAACCCCACAACACTCCAATGATATTCCGGCTGTGAAAGCCTTCAACAATATATATCTATATACTGGTTCTGGTGGCTTTTCCGGGCTGTGTGGCCGTGGTCCGGGCCACACAGCCCGGAGAACCCACCAGAACCAGTTGAATCTGGCCGTGAAAGCCTTCAACAATATATCTATATAGTTCCCCATACTATTTTTTTTGTTTACTTACCCATGTGCACTACAGGAGATGGCATACTGTAAGAGAAATCTGTAAAGTATTATCTTAAAATATGTTAACAACCCAAGCTGTCTTTGGTGCAGCTAACAAAGATAGTATTCTTTTCCAGCGTTTTATGACACAGCCTGCAATAATGACAGCCTGTTTCATATACCCTTCTCAAAATTCTGTTTTAAGTGGTATGAGCATCTGGAGTTGTTGCGCTCACCACAGTTGAGAAACGAGAAACAAAGCTCCAGTGAAAGCTGAGAACTGATATGGTCCATCCAAAGTCACGTGATTCTAAACCACATGGATAACATCATGTTGAGAACACACTTCTATACTTTACAAAGCAAAATGGAGCAAGCTTTGCATGTTACTTGCTGTTCCATTTCAGCCTGTCTGTCTGCAAGGTTTACATTGGCAGAGGAGCCAGAAAACTGACCCCCGACCTCTGACACTGTGACAAGACAATGCTTTGATGGTCCAGCCATTTGCCTGCCCTGTGATAGGAAGAGAAGGCAAGCCACAAACAGTTTCTCTGGGCCCCTTTTGACTTCTCCCCTCCAGAGACCTTTACTGCTGCCACCAGGTGGAGATTTTTCCCCCTCTCACCTGCTTCTACCTGCTTATTTCCTTTATAACCTGATAGGACCCAACCAACCCGCAGCTATCAGGCAGAATAAGATGTCTTTAGACATGAGGTAGAAAACAAAGCCCCAGAGACCAGTAACAACCCCACCAAGTTTTTATTGGAGATTTTTTAAGGCATCAGTTTAAAAGGTTTTAAGCAGCTTGCATGAACCTTAAGAGCAAAGAAGATAACAAGGGAAGTCAGTGTGTCTGAACTTAGTAAGCTTATTCTCTAGTAAACATCCATATGACTACAGCCTCAGATTGTCCCCTGTTTTGGCAAGAGGTAAAATACTGCACTTCCCTTTAGGTCCACCTCACGTCCACCTCTTGTTCTTCTTGTACCAGCCAAGATCCCCAACTAAGATTTCTCCTCAGCGCTCCAGCTCTGACTCATCTTTATTTCAGCTCCCTCTTCTCACAGTTTGAGCTCTGTTTCTCCCGGTTTTATTTAGATTGGCTACTTCTGCCCAGAATGTGACCAACCTTTGTTTATGTTTATGTTTTCAGAACTGTTTCTTTAGGTGTGGGCATGAAAGAACCAAACACCCTCAATGAAAAGTCAATCTAAGAAAGTCCATTTGCATCATGGGAAACACACAACTTCTCTTTATTGGTAACTGGTTGGCAATCAGTTAATAATAGCATAAAGGACACAGGTTTGAGGGAGTTGCATTCAGTGACAATTCCATCCTTTCTTCTAAGCATCCCTTTCCCTGCCTTGTCAAGCCTTTGCCCCCATTTCCTCTGCCCCTTCCCAGCTCATGGGGCTTAAAGATCCCTGGACTCACCAAACATCTGGGTCACTTGCAGGCAGCAGATGGGCAGAGTAAAGGCATCCTGTGCAGAGGTGACTAGTTTTCCTTCCAGGTGTTGCTCCTTGCCATCTGGAACTCTCATGACAGCCTGAGATGACCATCAGCTTTGTTGCTGCTGTATACCAGCCACAGTAGATGGAGATTTGAAGAAGCACATCTGTCAGTGGGAGAGCACCCCCATGTGCTCACAGAGTCATATTTAGTTCCATGCTGAGACATATTTGCTTGCATTTGGCTTGCTGAGCCCTGCTCCTGACCCTCAAAAGAACCTGTCTTTTACTTTCTATTTCCTAAATTGCCCTTATGAATTGTCTGCCAGAAACTGACCCCAATTTCCAGATCCATCTTATTATTAAAAATAACAGGAACTGCAAGCAACCTGATGGAAATGGTCTGATTTCTTCAAAAAAATTCAAATATTCTTGCTAATAAATATGCAGGCAGCTGGAAGCAAATGTTCTATGGGCCACATTTCCATTCATATTCCATGTGTAATTTGGATTTTCTGCAAAATATTGAATTTTATTCATTCATTCATTTAAATTTTGATCCCACCTTTCTTTCACAGAACTTGGGGCAGTGTACACCACCACCATTCAACAAGTTTCATCTTCCCAGCAACCTTGCCAAATAGTTTAGGCTGAGAGAGAATGACTGACTCAAAGTCACTCAGCATGCTTTGCTGCTTAAGGGGGATTTTCTAGTTGTAATCTGACATGTCAGGGACTACATTTAAATTTGGCTCTGCAGTGTATTTGTCACAGTTTCCAACCACAGACACATTACCGAAGGTGTAGGTAGATTTTAGAACAGTCCTTCAGAATGAAGGCAAATGATTTCAGAGGAATATTTGTACAGATTTTTAATCTTTTGAGGGCATGAGGAAAGTACCTGCTGCGATGGCTTTCAGGCAAGGCTATAAAATAGATCTACAGAATTATTTTACTTATCTATTATTTATTTCATTCATTTCTATCCCACCTTTCTTCCAAGGTGGACCCAAAGCCCCTTACATCATTATAACATTCTCCTCTCTTCTATTTTATCTTCACTACAACCCTGTGAGGTAGGTTAGATCTGAGAGAGGGTGACACCCAAGGTCACTAGCGAGCTTCCATTGCACATGTGGGGATCTCAACCTGGGTTTTTCAGATCTTAGGCTGACACTCTAATCACTATACCACACTGGTTTTCAGAAGGCACTGGTAAATTCTTCACAGCATGAGATCCCAAAGTTGCTGTTGATTTTAAAAAAATCTAAACTGGCATTTAAAATGTGTATTTCATAGTTTTACAATTTGTTGTTACCTGCTTTGTGTCCCAAGTGTTCGGGAGAAGGGCGGGCATATAAATATTTTAAATACATAAATAGATTGCAAAACCTTCAAAATATTTTACCTCCCTAATTTCTGCAGATGTTCAGTTCTGCTGACACATATGGGACCTGCCCAAGGTGACTTTTGTACATGAGAACACTGTTGACATTCCATAAACAAAAGGTTACAAATAGATGTCAGTGGGTGTGTGATTGCCACATCTGCGGGATTTCTTTCAGCTTCAGACCCTGCTTGTTGTGAGCGCCACAGGAAATTCCCCCACTCTCCCAGTCCTGAGGGTCAGCATTATAGAATACCTGCCAAGACCCACACCCAAGTAGGGGGCCCGCTGCCAACCCCTGGAGCTCTCTGGCCCTGCTGCATCTTCTCTTTGAAGCTGCTGTTGCGCTGTTGTTTATTTGTCTCTTTGAGAGCTGGGGATGAGGACAATAAGTGCTGTCCTCTCTGTTCAGTTCTCCCTCTCTCTCAGGCAGAAGGATAAGTTGAGCCCAGAGAGAGAGGGCAAATGGGTGGACTGTGGTAAAGAGATGGGCCGCTTGGCAAGGAAAGGCCACTGGGAGGATCTTACCCAATGGTACTGCTCCAAAACTGGAGCCAACACTGTCAGCCCCTGAAACCAGAAATGTGCTGCTCTGACATCCAGTGTTATTGTGGCTTTATTAACCAGGCTTCTCAAGCATTTTTGAAGAAGATGGGCAGGCTGACACTTCCACTTACTGGGAATTTGGCAAACCTGGCTGGAAAATCAACTGTGAAAGCTGTGAAGGATATCTTACAGCTTTTGTCCAGCCAAGGGGAAACAAATTCTGCAGACACTCAAAATAACTTCCTATTCCTTTCATACTCATTTGGGTTAATTGTGTGAATAAGTACCCCCCCCCCCCCAAAAAAAGTATCAAGTATTTTCAGACAAGAACTAAACGCTGTCCAAATTAGAAAATGGGCATATGGGTGGAACTACTTAAGACTGCAAGAGGGGCTCCTCTAGATATAACACTCCCACATTTCTATCTCCAAAAATGTCCATAAATGTCCCCAGGCAGAGCTGGCAACCATTTCTATGTGGAGGGCCTTTTTGTTTTATAAGGACCCTCCCTCCACAACCAGGTGGTCAGTGCAGGCATAAGTTTAACATTTCATAGAGGGTTAAACCATATGAGACATGAGAGACAGAACCCCTCAGTGTCCTTAATTTCATTTAAAAGCACCACTGGGAAGTTCACTTTATACTGAATATAAGAAACTGGATTGTATCCAGCCAGACCATTGGTCTAGCTAGATCAGTATTGTTCTCTCTGACCTGAGTTTCTGAGAGGAGACAAAAAATCTGTGACTAGCCTTAATCCCACTGAAGGCCTCTGGTTTGTTTTCACAGGACAGGTCTAAAGGGTGTGAAGGATCTTTGAGCAAATCTTTGTCTAGTGGGTCATGCTGACTCTGGGCAGCCCTCTCTCTGACTGGAAGTAGCTCTCCACGGTTTCTGACAGAGCAAGATCTTTCCCAATTCCAGCTAACTAATATCCTTCCAATAGAATAATTGTGGAATCTTCTAAATGCAAAGCACATGGTTTGCCCCTGAGCTGCAGCCCTTTCCCTTGGCACTGGGGCACCAGAATATAACCCTTTCCACAGTGGTGGGATCCAAAAATTTTAATAACAGGTTCAGATGGTGGTGGGATTCAAACAGTGGCACCGCCACACACATGCACCTCCAGTCCCTATTGGGTAGGGACGTTGCCTTAGTAACCCCTTCTTGGCACTCAGAAAAAAATTAGTAACCACTTCTAGAGAAGTGGTGAGAACTAATTGGATCCCATCTCTGCCTTTCCCTCTATGCTTGTTTCCCAGGATGGAGTTTTCATTCGTCCTAGTAAGGAAAATGTGTGTGAGAAATAAATCCTCCTGCCCCAGAGTCAAATTGGGCACTCCCCTTGGCGGTTCTTAAATAAATATAAAGGTGTTGATCAAAGATCTGATGTGTCTTGTCTGGTAGCACCCTGTGACTAGGCTTAACATGAGACTAATCTCATTTGCAGAGAAGCTAGAGAGCCATTTAGCCTCAAACTGTCACTCAAGGAAATATGGAGCTCTCAGCCAAGGCGTATCATGCATCCACTCTGTTGCAAGTACTTTCAGAGAGTACTTCAGACTTTCAGAAGACTGGCAGAAGGGAGCTTCCTATTTAATCAGGCGGTAGCAATTTTGTCACAGTATTTAATACAGAGCTGTACTAGAACTCAGGGTTGCTTGGAAGCAAAGCTAGCCCTGCCCCAATACAATTGAGGCAGGCCTCCTTAGGCAGCAGTAGGTCCAGGATGTAATTTAAGATCAGCAAATTGTAGTTCTTCAGCGTTGTAGTATGATTGCAATCCAGAAAACTCTTTCTTCAACTTGCGCAAGGAGAAAGTTGACATCTTCAACCACAGCCCCCTGTACTAAATCCTTGTCATACGTTACAACTCCCCCAGCTTTTCAGTGAAAGCCTTTTGGAAGAGTTCAACATCTGAAATCTACAATAAATAAATATTAATTCATTGGGAGTTTAAAAAACCTCAAAATATAAACAGTACCCATGCCTTTAAGAGGTAAATGCCTGTGAGATCTCAGTGGCCATTGAAGTCAGGAGAGGAGGGGACTAAGCCACTACAACAATATTGCCAGGCTCTATAAAGGACTATTTTGGCCTCTCAGTCCATCTCATTCCCCTTCTTCCTGCCTTAAAAGGTGGATTCATTAGGTCAAGCCCAACAGCAACCACTGGGCCCATTGCTAGTATGCAATCTCCGCAACTCACGCAGACATCACAGTGGCCACAACTTGATGCCACAGAATTTGTTTAGGCACAGAGTCAGCCTCCACAAATCTTGTGTGACTTGGCTGCACCTGGCAGTAGCTACCACACCTAAGGTTGCCAGACCATTGGCAGCCTCCATGGAGTAGTGTCACTCTGCTGGCCAACAGGAAAAGTATGTTTAAAAATTGCTAGTTGGTACAGTAGCATCACCTAATTTACATGGGAACCCCAGAGGTGATGTCACTTCACTCCAGGAATTTCTGGGAACTCAATGTTGTTACCATAGAACACAGGTGTCATACTCGCGCCCCTCCAGATGTTATGGATTACAGTTCCCATCATCCCCTGCCAGCATCATGCTGGCAGGGTATGATGGGAACTGTAGTCCATAACATCTGGAGGGCCGCGAGTTTGACACCTGTGCCGTAGAAGTTCTGGTGATTCTTAGAGAGGCATTACGTCAGTTCTGTTTTCTCTAGAAGAGGTGTAGCACTGTTGCATGGATGGCGCTCGCTTGTTTGCCTGCTCCTTCAGACTCTCTTTAGCAGTTCACCAGAAGGGCTTGCTACTACTGAACTGTTGCAAGTTGACCACATTTTTTCCCAATGGGGCAGCTGCCAGAAGAAGGGAAGGAGGGAAAGCTGAAATCCAGTGTGGTTTAGCATCTGAAATACCAAGATTAGAATCTCCACTGTGCCATGCGAGCTTAAGAGCTCTGCCATGAGAGCCAACGAGGTGTAATGGTTAAGTGCAGTGCACTCTTATCAGGTGACCTGAATTTGTTTCCCTGCTCCTACATATGAACCCTGCTGGGTGATCTTGGGCCAGTCACAACTCTCTCAGAACTGTGAGGAGAGAAAAGGAAGGAGTTTGTAAGCTACTGTGAGACTCCTTATGGTTAAGAATAGTGAGGTATAAATCCCAACTCTTTTTCTTCTCTTATTCTTTCTGGGTGACCTTGAGTGAGTCTCTCTCTCTCAGCCTAATCCACCTCACAGGGAGAAGAGTGGAGAATGATGTGAGTTACTTTAGGTCCCCGATGAAAAGAAAGGTAGAGTATATAAGTGAAGTGAATAACTAATAAGTAAACCTGAAGACTAGGGGGCAGATAAAATAACATTTGATTGGTGCGTGGGAAGGAGAGAAGGAAGCAGGGAATGGGGAGAAGATATGGGGACTTCCATAAAGACAGAAAGAAGAAATTGTGTGGGAAGGAAATATAGCAGAAAACCAAGTTACCCCCTCCATATCCTTCTGGGTTTCCCACATGTTGTGTTATAGCTACACTGGCTTCCAGGCCCAATTTGTTTACAGTACCTAAAAGAGTGTTTCCACCCACATCACCTGGCAGAGCCCCAAGTTCAATAAATGGGACTTTCTTGTGGGAACCTGCCTTGGCAGGGACTTTTCAGTTGCTGCCTCCAGGTTATAGAAATCCCTCCCCCAGGAGATGAGACTGGTACCATCTCTTCAGGCCTTCTGGAGAAAGGCTTTCTGGACTGATTAACAGATGGACTAATTAACAGATTAACATATGTGCCTTTTCCTGTGTGGGCAAGGTTCTTGTTTTTTTTTACAGTAGGTTGTTATTAAATGTTCTAATTGTTTTTTTACAATTATTGTGAGCTGCCTTGAGGACTTTAGCTAGGGCCTAAAGGCAGGATACAAATGAACTAACAATACAATCTTATGTAGAGTTACTCCAGTATAAGTCCACTAATACCCAAGGGCTAAGACTGGGAAAACTCTACAAAGGATTGCGCTGTAAATAATACATTCTCAGCCACTACGTCAATACTTTATGAAGAGTTTCCTGACTATTTTTTGTTTTATTAGCTTTTTTCAAAACAGTGTGACAATACAAACAAATAACAATTAACAAACCACATTTTCAAAATATTTGTCACTCAAAAACAGATGTGCTTATTATAAATCTTGGGTTTATTTGCTTTTTTTTGCCCAGTTTGATGGCTTCTTTTTCTTAAATACGATGGCGCCCGCTTTTATTCCATAAAATTGTTCCTTTTCCCCATATACTGTGGGATTCAAACTATTTTATCAATAACAGATGGATCTCATATATTTTGAATCCATTTAAATTCAGCATTCTTCCATTTTACTTCCGTAACAAGGCAAGCTGCTGTTATGATGTTTATTTCTTTAAAAAAATAAAGACAAATACTGTCTTCATCCTTGATACAGTAAATAGCTCATAATTTAAACACATATTTTTGCATTAAATATTGGCAGAAATAATCTCCTAGAAAGAGTGGATCTTAGTTCACTAACAGTGCAATCCTAACTACAACTATATTTTTTAATTTCAATGGGCTTAGAATGGTGTGTCATTCTGCCTAGAAGTGCACCATAAAGATGGATATAGGTATGATTTTTTTCTAAACAGCCTTTACTTAACCCAAGCTGTGCCTATGAGAAATGTTATATAGTTTATGTTGCTCATCATCATTATTGCAGAGTTCACTTCGGCATTCAGAGGCAAGAGGTAGTTTAGCTGGTTTTGAAAGGAAATCAGACAAATTCATGGAAAAAAAGTCTGTCAGACTCTACTAGCCATGATGACTAGAGAGGATGGCCATATCCAGAAAAAGCAAACCTCTATATACCAGCAACAGCAACATGCACCCCATGCTCCTGCCACACCCCCGCACTGGCACATGCCCGGTGCATCATGCACCCCTGTCCCCTTGGTGCTACGCCACTGACAGGAGGCAATATCAGGGGAAGGCACTGTTCCCTATTGTCTGGCCCTCCATGACAAGTGGTTGGTGGTTGTATGAAACAGTATGCTGGATTACATGGACCAGTGGTTAGATCCATATTTGTGTTCAAGTTCACCTTGTTGTAACTATGATAGCAAGTTCAGGTATATGTACTTTATTGAAACATCAAAGTTTCAATGGTTAAACTTTTACAATGTTTTTTTTTCTTTTTGTAAGTTGAATTGCATATCATTTGAGCACTTTGTATTCAGATATACACATTTACATGGGGGGGATTGTTTTCCTGAGAATTATCAGCTCTGTTAAACAAGAAACAAAAATGATTAGGTAAAAAAAAATACCATTCATCTAATTTGAGTCCCCAAATGACAAGGAATTCTCCCCACTCAACAAGATCTTGTCACTACTACTGATAGCACAATGCGGTATTCTTCAACTGCAGCAAGTAGTTTTAAGAAGTGGCAGTTTTTCTAGAAGTTCTTCTCCTCTGTAAAGACTAATCCCTGTTATTATATCATAGTGGATTAAAACATGCATTTGAAATAAGTGTGGTAAACTGATGTAGCATGATCCCTGTGTCACTCCCTGCTCACTCTGTACACAATATAAATGATATGAAGTTGCTAGATCAGTGGTTTCCAGTCCTTGGGCCAGCCACCAGGGTATTTGATGCTGGCAGTAGAGATTTCATGGCCGCCTGGTGCCTGATAACAGGGTCACTTTCCTCTATTTTTCCAGTATTTCACCTTTTATACCGAAACTAGTTTTAGTTGGGTTCTGAAATCAAGGCATATTTTGATCTACCTAGGTGTCCTTCAGTTATACATCCAAGCAATCTGCTTACAACCTTTAGTGTCAAAGCGAATGTAAAAAGAAGCAGTTCTGAGGAATTATGCAGCGAGAGGGCTGTTTTTCTGGTTAATCAAATCTTGCAATGATTTGGCATGGGCTATATGCTATTGCATTCATCAATTTGTACAGACACCCATAAAATAAAGGTATCTAAATTTGATGAAAATATTATATTTCCCTCTTCAAATTGCACTTATGGGGAGGTGTCATATTGGGCATGAATGAAACTACTTTCTGAAAGATTCCTCCACCAATCTGCATGATCATCCACCTTTTTCTGAAATGTACACTTGAAGATGGCAGTGGCGTAGCTGCAAGAGGATGGGGTGTCGCATTGTGCACCAGGCATGAGCCAGCGGGTCACGTGGGAGGCGGAAAATCACTTACCTTAGTTTAGTTCATTGTTGTGTCTTCAGTGCAGTCATGCCTGGAGAAGGCTTCTAGACAGTTTGAGTGCTTGGAGCACTCTCCCCCCTCCCCTCCAGAGCTCAGAGCAGGCTGGTTTACTCCCAAACAGTCACATGAACGGAGGCAGAGAGAGTGTTCCTTGCAAGGTCTCCTGGGAAGTGTAGCCTTCCCCATATGCAAGACTGCACTGAAGACACAACAATGAACTAAACTAAAGTAAGAGCGCAGGAGGTGGGGCCATTTTGCCCCGGGCACCATTTTGGCCTCCTCCGCCTCTGGAAGATGGTCTTTGGAAAACTATAGGCTTATTCTCAGTTTGTATGAAATAGAGGTCCCCAAGTCACTGACACCTTTCCTAGGGCCTGCCAAGTGTTTTTAGAAAGTGGGCAGGCCAAGTGGGGCTTTTGCTTAGCAAGGCTTATTGGAGATTTGATTGGTTGTGCAAATTTCTAAAAATGTTGCTTTGGCAACAGCTTTACCACAGCACAAGGATCTTCACTGTGTGACTGAAGGTAAACCAAGACAGCCATTTTGTGGCTAGCTCTATCTTTTGCAACAGCCATTTTGATGCAGCCATTTTGTAGCTGTGCTCACCATGCTGCGTCAGAATTCTGAAAGCGCCTGCAGGCTGAAGGAGATTGGGGATTCCATGAAGTAACGGCAAAGCTGAATGGATCCAGTAAGTATCTAGTGTAATTAAGAATATTCGTATCCTATAATATGCTCCAACTCATAGAGTTATTCAGTTGATATGGAGGATGTTTTTCAGTAGACACAATGTGGATAGACTTTGAGCATTAGAAGTCTGCATATCGCTAGGTAATTCTATAGCTGACAAAGTCCTTAGACCTAGAAATCTCACAATTACAAAAATGAAACAATAAGAAGAGCTTAGTTTTAAGCCAATGGAATTTTAGAGTAGGATCATAATACCTTTCTGCTTATCAGCATATCAAACCTTGACAACTTGGCAATACTCCATTAATTAAGCAGAGCTGTTTTAGAATCTTGTCTCTTGATTCTAGTTGTGGGTGGTAGCAAAATATGACAATATGCTTCTTGAACTCATCTACAGGGGAAAACATTATGTCAAGCTTCAGCAGCTCTTAATGATGAGGTCAAAGGTCATCTAATTATTGCAGTTTTCCTAGGAAAGTTTACCTTTTTAGTATGTTGTGACTGAAGATAAAGGGGCTAATTGAGGAGAGAAAGTTTTTTTTAAAAAAATTAAACCCTTCAGTTGGTTTACAAAGCAGAACTACTTGGACTGTCAAATGATACCCTTAGGCTCCATTACCACCTAGGCAAAAGGGTCTGACTCACTGCCTGAGGTACTTGGGGGTATTTCAGTCACAATATCTGTCAATGCTGTATCTTTTTTGGCACAGATTTAAAGGCAACATTTCTCAATCTCCCAGTGACCCATTATCTATGGATCACTGAAGAGAGAATGCAGTTCCTTCTGTCTATCATTTTAATACAAGTTTGGCTCTGTGCTAACCAGTACAGTTGTATTCAACTGCGTTGTTTTGTATATCTTATTTAGAAAGGTTGCAAATGTTTTAAAGAAGCTGAATCAAATTGAAAAATTTACTTCCTTTGGCAGCACAAAAGCCACAGTGGAAATATGTGTGGGGTATTTGCAGGAGGTATATCCAACACTTTCAGATGTATTATACAATCAATGTTCAGACTAGCTGTTGGGTAATTGTGCCCCTAAACATATTATCAGTTCTACAGCTGATCTTTATTTCAGTGGCATTTCCCTATCTTATGCTTGCAGCAACTTTGTGAGATCTTTCCCGCTAAACAATAATGACTTGCCCAAGACTATTCAGTGAGAGGTATGGCTGAGAAAGATTTCATTCATCCAGATTAAATTACCTATCCATTACACAACATGCCTGATCATTTGGAAGTCTACCCATTGATTTACTTTAGAGGGACCTGGGATTGAACCACACTGTCATCTATGGCACGTGCCAAGTAACTGTTCCTTTGCTTTAGACATTTATATGCTATCTTTCTATGCAAAAAGGGGTCCCCGAGGCAGCAAACATCAGGCATTGAAACACTGACAATATTAAAACAGCTTTAAAATTATATATAAACTAGCGGGGCCTGGCCATGCGTTGCTGTGGCTTATTGTGGTGAAATGGGAAAGGAACAGTAGCAGCAAATCAATTGCAGAGGCCAGCAGTACGTGCTCATGGAAACGCGCAGGCTGATACTGTGCGATGTCATTGATGTGTGTGACCGCATTCCTTAGGGGGGAATGGAAAGGCACCCCTCCCACACATCTAGGCTGGCTGGTCACAATCCTTTACCTGGGAGTAAGTTGGGGTGGTGGCAATGGGTGTTGCTTCTGAGTAAACCCTCTGAGGGGCGCGACTCAGCCATTCAAAGTATGTCACAGTTGCTTTACCGAGCTTACTCTTGGGTAACATGTGCCTCAGAGGCAACCTGGTTTTCTGAACTGTAATCTCAGTATTCAGGGAATCTAGGCTGGCTGGGCCCTCCCTCCCCTCCATGCCACCCCTCACTCTCTCCCCTCCCTCACTTCTGTTCCCTTGCATGCCACCCCTCCCCCTACCTCCCTCCCCTTTCCCCTCCCCTCCCTTGCATGCCACCCCTCACTCTCTCCCCTTCGTAACTTCTCTTCCCTTGCATGCCTCCCCCTCCGTCCCTTCCGTCTCCCACCCTCTATTCCCTTGCATGCCACCCTTCCCTCCCTTCCGTCTCCCTCTGCTAGGGTGGGTGGGTCATATCCAGATGCTGGGCCCGCTCCCTCTCCTCCCTTGCATGCCACCCCTCACTCTCTGTTCCCTCCCTCACTTTTCTTCCCTTGCATGCCTCCCCCTCCATCCCTCTGCTGAATGTGTATGAGAGTAGGTGTGTTGTGTGGTAGTAGTGGGTGAGGCACAGAGAGTGAAAGGTACCTGCGTGTGAGGGGGGGAATGCCACCTCATGTCTCACACGGCAACGTGTGTATGTGTTTCACATCCACTCGAGTTATTGCCTATGTACTGTTTTCAGTGCTCATATCTGGCCATCTGAGCGAACATTCTAAGGCAGGGGTAGGGAACCTGCGGCTCTCCAGATGTTCAGGAACTACAATTCCCATCAGCCCCTGTCAGCATGGCCAATTGGTCATGCTGGCAGGGGCTGATGGGAATTGTAGTTCCTGAACATCTGGAGAGCCGCAGGTTCCCTACCCCTGTTCTAAGGGCACAAACATTCTAAGGGTGATAGTTACACACAGGCAGCTTCATGGCCTGGTGCGCCAGGAAAAAGATGTTTTACCTGGCTCAGGTGTGTTGTCTGACAGCGGGAGGTATGTAAGAACGCAGTCGGGGGAATGAGTAAGTGTCTGAAATTTTCGGAGCATTTGGGCCAGCAGGTGCGGGGTTATTCTCGAAGCAACAAACGCATGGTTCCATTTTTATATATATAGATAATTAGCAACCAATAAAGCATATTGACACAGTCAAGGAGGAGGAGCAATAAGAGCTTATATTGTCGTGACTGCTATTATGCATGGGCAGAGCTTTCCTTTCTATGTGGGCTCAAAACGGTACTCCCCACAACCAAGTGGCAGCAGTAGATTTCTTGTTATTGCAACTGACAGAGCTCGATTCACCTGGAGAAAATAGCATCTTGAAAAGTGGACTCTTATACCCCATTGAAGACCCTCCTTTTCCCAAGCCCATCCTCCTCAGGCTCCGCCACCAAAATCTCCAGATATTTCCAAAGCCAAGATAGCAACCCTACTGCTACCTTGGGGTGAGGGAGGAATGGTCATTTAGATTTCTTTGGATGTACCTGATAAGCAGTAAAATGACCAATATAATCCTAGGCTTTATGCATAACAATTCAGAACTGGTTGTGTGCCTCGATTCTGCCTTCCACATAAGACTATTAAATCGAGTGATTCCATAGCCATCAGTGATCACATTTGTCTTTTAATGGTATCCCTTGCAGCAACCTGTGGCTGTCAGAGCCTCAAGGCCTGAGCAGCATCAGGAACCTTTGAACAGTCCATCTGGGCTGTCAAGGGTGAAGACATGCTGGCCGGGGGTGAGGTTGGGGGTGGACGGGCTGAAGTGGTGGTATATATCATTGAGACAGAACAGGGGCCATTAGTGCAACAGTCCCTTTGACCACTCCCCTGGGAGCCAGTTTGCAACGAAGTGGTGGCAATGCTACAAGGAGAGGTGATAGAACCCTCTATGAGCCTTTAGAGGAGCCTTATGGTCTTAGTACAGAAACCCAGTGGGTTGTTGAAGATGTGGTTGGACTTTCAGGGTGTTAACACAGTCTTTCGATTTGATGCCTACCCAATGTCTTAATGTCTACATTTACTGGACAGCTTGGTGGAGATTTGGAACCTCACAACACTTAATATGACTAAGGGTTGCTGGCAGATTCCTCTGCAGACCCAAGATAAAGAGAAGATGGCTTTTGCATCATCCTGGGGTTTATACCAGTTTGTCACGATGCCCTTGGAGTTGCATGAAGCTGTGCCGCTGGCAGGTGTCAGCTATAGCATAGTCAGGCAGTCCTGCGACCACAGCAGGCAGAGGCATGGTCAGACAGTCCAAGAACAAGGAAGGCAGCAAGCACAGGTGTGGTCAGACAGTCCAAGGTCAAAGCAGTCCAGGCAGGGCCGGAGCGAGGGGGAACTGAGCCCGGGGCACATGTCCACCCTCCACCCCCGCACTGGCGAATGCCTGGTGCATCACGCACCCCCTTATCCCCTTGGCGCTATGCCACTGAGACCAGGAGTTCAGGCAGGCTAAGAACAGAGGTTCAGGGAAGCCAAGCAGGGAACCAGGAGCATGGAGCTTCCCAGTGAAGCACACTTGTTGCACCCATACAGAGCCAAGTCCAAGATGAGGTTTATATAAGATGCCCTTGCTAACAAGGCCAGAATCCTGCAAGTACTTCATGCTGTGCTCAGTCCTCCTCTGATGACGATGTTTCCAATTCACAGAGCCTTCTGCCACATCCAGTTGCAGTGTGGGCTCTTCTCCTCCTACTGCTTAGTTGCTGTCTCTGTCTTTGTCCCCTTTATGGAGCCGGCTTGTTAATTAGCTCCTATGGGGCTGCTGATGACTCTCCCAGCTGCAAGGCATCTGGCTCTGTCGTTGACTCTGCCTCTGCTGGGAGGGAAGGGCTTGGAGCTGGCTCTGCCACTTGCATTTCCTCTCGAGGAGCCAGCTCCTGATTTATCACATCTTCAGGCTCTCCAACTGCTTCCTCATCTCCTGGGGGTTGACTCCCAACAGGAGGGGTTGGAACATTCCACGTGTATTGGATGCTAGGGCCTTGCCAGGAGTATGCAGTAGCATATATAGATGGCACAATGGTCTTCAGCCAACCATACATCGAGCATCTTCAGCACCTGGAGGCAGTGTTTACAATTTTCCAGGAATGCTTAGAAACAGTATCCAGTACATGGGACATCAGGTGAGGGGAAGAGAAGAGGTCAGACCACTAAATGGGGTTTCCAACCTCAGTTGTTAGCTGGAGATCTCACGCTATTACAAATGACCTCTGAGTGACACAGATCAGTTCACCTGGAGAAAATGGCTGCATTATTGACCCTATTGAAGTCCCTTCCCTCATCAAACCCTGTCCTTCTCAATCTCCAGTCCCAAAATCCCTAAGTATTTCGTCATCTGGAGCTGCCAACCCTACCACTAAAGGATAAGGTCGAGTAACTATGACAATTGTCAATACCCATAACAAAGAAGCAACCAGGGCTGGTGGGCTACTACAGCCACTTCACCATGCTGATTGTGTCTTTTTCTTATCTTTTCAACAAAGGCATTAAGGAACCCCCTACCCTGAGTAGGGTTTTCAACCTCCAGTGGTAGTTAGAGATCTCCCAATATTACAACTGATCTCCAGGCAACAGAGTCCACTTCAGCTGGAGGAAATGGCCACTTTGGAAGATGAACTCTGTGGCATTATACCCCAATTGAAGTCCTTCCCCTCCCCCCACACCCCACCCTCCTCAGTGTCCATCCTCAAAATCTCCAGGTATTTCCCAATCCAGAGCTGGCACCCCTAATCACAGTATCCAGAACACTAAGAAGCAGTTCCTGCCTTATCCCCAGTGGCGTAACAAGGGAGGAGTATGAGGGAGCTGGATCTCTGGGCACCACTTAGGCAGGTCACATGGCGGGGTGCATTGCTAGGTCCCCTCCTCCCTCACAACTATGTCCCACCGCTGAACTCCATTGAACTTCGAACCAGCCAGGGTTTATCTGGGCTTGTCCCACGCAAACTCCATGTAGAGTTTGTGGGGAGGCAGGGATATAAACTGTATTGTGTATAAAGATTAGTCTTCTTTCCATGTGGAGTTTGGGTGAGACAGCATGGGTGACAAGGCCTGGGAGGGAAGTACAGTAGGAACACCAAGGAGGACATCCTTGGGGGCAGAGCTGGGGTTTAAAGAGCCAGTTCATGGCCTGTGGCCACAGAACATTCACCACACCACCCTTAGTGGACCCTTACTAAGATGTTATAGTAAGGTTCATTAAGGACATTTCTTTAGTCTTATGTTGGCTGGTGGCCATTATGCTGAATCCAGCTTTTGAGGATCATTTTGGGTGGATCTCCATCTTTGACTGCTGCCATGAGCATCTGTTATTTCACCAAGCCTTTTCCATTTTTGATTCTCAAATACCTTGCTTTGTTGCTCGCTGCTACTGTAAGTTATAATGTGGTTCCATATTTTTTTTGTTTTATAATCCTATCATCACAAATGTTACAGTCAAAACATTTCATACCTAGTTACATTGTGCCAATAAATATTTTTGATCTTTAGATCTTGTTTGAGCCAGGTTGATGCTTATTACATGGAAAACTATGAGGCAAATGTAGGTCAAGCAATTCTACATGGATTGTGTTTCTTCAGTCTCTGCTGTAGGTGCCAAGTTTTCATTATTGCTGCAATCTCATGCATACTATGTTGGGCATAAGCACCACTGAACTCAATAGAACTTGATTCCAAGTAGACATTATGCCTTGTGATCCCTTGTTCTCTGAGCACTTAGAAGCTCCAGGGGCAGTAAAAACAAGTCTGTAAGAATTTTTTTGGTTTTTCTTTTAATTTAACATTCTCTGTTCCATTTCCCCTTCTCCCAACCTTCCAACTGTTGGCCTGGCAACCCTACCAGTCAGAAAATAGACAGTACTGACCTTGACTAAGTATAAGGCAGCTTTATGGACACATTGTGAGGAGGCAGGGAAATAAACTTTACTGTGTATAAAGATTGGTCTTCCTCCCTATTTTATCTCCCTGTAGCTGTGAACCTGGCTATTGATGGCATTCAGTTTTAACCTCTGTAATACTTTATTCAATCAAGCCCTCATCTATTCAGATCCATTTATGCTATGACCCAAGGCAGACCCTTTCTTCAGGTAAAGGCCTGCCCCCCCTCTCCCCCCCCCAGTACATAGTCAACCAAAGTCTAGAGCAGGGGTAGGGAACCTGCGGCTCTCCAGATGTTCAGGAACTACAATTCCCATCAGCCTCTGTCAGCATGGCCGCAGGTTCCCTACCCCTGGTCTAGAGCTCTGGGAGCCACTTGGGTAGGTCATGTGGGGGCGGGGGCGTATTGCTGGATCATGTGCTGGATGGGGGGGGGTGAATCGATTGAAGCTGAATCCTTACAAGACGGAGGTGCTGTTTGTGCCGGGTTTCAAGGTCCAGTCCATAGAGGGTCACCTTCTCCTGGACAGGGTGATTTTGCCCCAAAAGTATTGAGTGAGAGATTTGGGGGTCCTCCTGGATATTCAGTTGTCTATGGAGGCACAGGTGGCAGCTGTGTTTTTTTGGGGGGACACTACCAGTGCCTCTGGCTGCTTCACCGGCTCCATTAATTTCAGGGCCAAAATGATCCGGCCACAGTTGTCCAAACTCTGGTAACCTTCAGGTTGGACTACTGCAGTGCATTTTACGTGGGGCTACCCTTGAAGACATTCTGGAAGCTGGAGCTGGTGCAGCATGCTGAAACTCAGCTGCTAACTAACACCCCAGGCCGTGTGCATATTACGCTGGTACTGAAGGATCTGCACTGGCTCCCAGTTTCACTACCAAGTTCAATTTAAGGTGCTGGTTATGATTCTAGAGTGCCCTAAAAGGCCTGGGACCACACACTACTTGCAGAGCCTTCTACCACACAGACTAGCTCGGGTGCTGAAGTCACTGTGGGCGGGGGCTGTTGCCCGTCCTTTCCCCTCTGAGGTGAGGGAGGTGGGGACTGCATGGAGAGCTTTCTCTGTAATAGTTCCAACTTTATGGAATGCCCTTCCACCTGAGGTCCAAAAGGCACCAACACTATATACCTTTCGGCACTTGGTTAAGACTGTCATCTTCATCCCGGCATTTGAATGATCGAGGTCCTCTAACCCCAGTCCACTGGGCTTTTTTTGGAATTGTCCTCCACCTGCACCTGGAAGAGGTGGGTATGTTTTAGGTATGTATTTGGAAGGGATATGTTTTTGTTTTAGCTATGCTTTGTTTTTAAGTATGTTTTAGGGATGATTTTAGTTTTAGGTATGTTTTTGGGAATTTTTGTCTGTGTATTATGATGTTTTTACAGTAATGTGAGAAGCGTTTTAGATGGTTGCAACCTGCCCATGGATGCATTTGAAAGGTGGGATAGAAATCAACCAAATAAATAAACAAGTCCCTATAAGTCCCAGAAACTTTATAGTCTATATTCAGATTGGCTGTCGGGAGGGGGCCTTTCCCACCAAGTGGAACAGCTTCATGATCTGCATGTTAATTTTACCTATCTTATAGTTGGAACGATGTCAAGATCCACTCTAAGGACCCCATCTCTCAAGTGAACACAGTCCTGATCCTTGGCCAGAAGAATCAGCAGGCAAGGATTGAGAGGAGTCCAACTGAAATTAACCCCAGAGTTTGCTTCTGCTAAGGAGAGTATAAACAACTCTGGAACAACTTTGAAAAGTAGAAAACCTCCACACCACATTAATGCTCACTGGTCTAAAGTTCCTGAGGAATGCTACCATAAAACCATTAATGAGATCATTGATAATATCAATATGAAGCAGAGGCGTAGCTCTAAGGGGACAGGGGGGTGCGTGCGCGATGTGTGCGTGCCCCTGTGAGGGTGTGGTGAGGACATTCTGGGGGCGTGGCAAGGGGTGTAGCAGGGTAGAACAGGGGCATTCCGGGGTGGGACGGGGGTGGAGGACACACCAGTACACCGGGTGCTTTTCCCCCATGCTACACCTCTGATATGAAGGCCAACCAAAACAAGACAACAACAATGTGCAAGCTTTTGAGTTCTCCAGAACACTTAATTAGACTGGGTACACAAGCAACCAGCCGTTAAAAGACAGAAGGAACAGAACAAACTCTTTGTCTACCAAGGTCAGTGTTGTCTCCTCTGATGGGCAGCAGCTCTTGAGAGTTCTCTTTAGATGGTTCATATCAATTACAATGTGGTCCTTTCAGTTGGAAATGCAAAGGACCAACCCTGAGACCATTCTGAAAAGCAGATGTTCTACCACTGGGTCAACATCCTTCCGCTGAATGTAACACTAACCCAGTCTGACCTACTAGCAAGTGCTAGTGCTGCCTTGTACTGAACCAAACGTTGACCCAATATTGTTGATATAAGGTGTACCAAAAATATAAGGACTTTGCTATCAAACTGTATGTTTTGTTCAACAGCAGAGAGACCTATGATCGACAACTGCTGGTCTCTGGGTTGTCATTTGGATGGAATCCATTTTTTGGTTCTTTTTCCAAGAAAGCTATGAGGGCAACCTCATACTAACTCTACCCTATCCATTGAAGTCAGTGGAGCTTCTATCCAGTGGAACTTCTATCCAGGTTGTAGCCAGAGGCCTGAAGATCCTGGCTTGGAAGATTTTTCTCCCTTTCCTCTTTTTAGCAATGTAAACATTTGCACCCTGTGTTTGGACTAGCCTCAATCAATCATATTTTGATTATTCAAACAGTTCTTATTTTTGGATTTTGTTATGGGCAAAGGTTGATATCTATGTTGCTATCTATGTCCATGGATAGTATCAGTAACAGTTTACACAACTGCTTTTCTTCACATATGTGCCAATGTATAAATAAACATACAGAACAAAGAGGGGAGTTAGTTTGATATGGACACCATGAAAGAAGAAGGGCAGAACTTATGTTGCACAAGAAGTGCTGACAAGTAGCAATCTGGCCTCTTTCTTTTTCTGAAGGTGGAGAACATGGCAATGGAAAGCAATGGGAAATATTTCTGAAACATTCTGGCCCAGTTGATGGATGGACCCAGTGCTTCTTTCTGGTGCTTCCCTTGGGAGGGAGAGGGCCCTCGGCCTTCCACTGGCCCAGTCTGGCCTAAAGGTGCAGGGGGAGGGACTTGGAAGGCCAGGCAAGGGGCGGCCGGTGAGGAGGATCTTGGTTGCAGGAGCCCAGCCCAACAGTGCTCCGCTGCAACCAGGTTGCCCGAGACCTCTGCAGCAGAGAAACCAGGCCCTGGAGTTCCTCACCCATCAGTGGACCAATGGGAGTCCTGTTCACCTTGAAAGGCAACTAAGTGCCCTGTCAGCTGGCTCAAGAACCCTTCGGGGTCCACAAACACAGCACCAAGTTGAAGCAGAACCCAGGTAAAATGCCTCTTCTCTCTCTGGGCCTTCAGAAGAGGTCCCAGGCACACAAAGGCCCCGGGCAGATGGAGCCCACCACACTCCTCCCCCCTCCCGTCCCTCCCCTTCCAGCGCTTTCCCTGCCATCGCCCCTGCCTCCAGCTGGGTCACACTCCACTCCAGGAAAGAAGGCTGGTCCTCGCCTCAGCTCAGAGGACCCCAAGTGCAGCCCATCCCCTTAAGCGCCAGATGGCCTCCTCCTGTGGCAGCTCACTTCAAACCACCTCCCTGCGGATCAGTCCCCCCTTCCCCCTGCTGGACTGAAGACCCCACTGCTCTCCTGCAACCTTTCTTCAGGAGAAAGCACTGCGCCATACAGGCTGCCCTCTGAGGCGGGAACCCCCCCACCCCAGGCCTTCAGGGAGGCTGGAGGCTGTTTTACCTTAAATTTTGCTGGAACAAAACCTCCTCCGCCAAATCCGGGAAGGTCATGGCAGGCAAGGAGAGCCCAGAGGGTGGAGTACCAGGCAGGGGCACCTCTCCGCTGGAGGGATTGGGGCAATTTTGCGTTGCCCCATGTGATGAAATGGGCGCTCAGGAACATGTGACACCACATGTCTCCATGGGCGGTACACCCCTGACAAAAGCTATGATCACTGAGAAAATCTGAGATGTGCATGTGGAAAAGGCTGTATATTGGAAGCTACTTGACTGCACTTATCAGACACACATTTTAATAAGCTTTGCCAATTCTAGATGGAATTCTCAAAGAGGTTCCACTTTCTCACTTGGGAATTATGAAGAGATGGACATTTAACTTTCTGTTCCCTTGAGATATCCAACAACATTCTTGAGTGTGTCCTTATCAAGTTATGCTGTCAGATCAGCATATCACGATGAAACTGTACTCAAGGAGCATCCAAGTCAGTTTTGTAAAAGCCTGCAATATGTGTGCTATCACTCTTATCTATGACAAAATTATGTTTGTATGTTAGCACACATATGAAGAAAAGCAATTATGTAAACTGTGGCTGATGTTATCAAGGACTTCATAAAAGTTTCCTACAGTTCCTCAGAAGATTTATACTGGCGAGACTCATACTCAACACTGATGTTCTCTAAAGGCATTTTTGTGTGTCTCGTAACACAAGTGTTTTGTCTTACACTGTCTTTGGCAGAAGCAAAATGAAGTTCTGCTTAATGGAACAGCTGTATTTAGTGAGTCCAGAGAACCAAAAGCACAGCAATCACTGGCATGACAATGTGAGAGACAGTGGGCAAGAATACAGATAGCAAAGGAAAATATAATCCTGGGCCAGGAGAGGGAAAAGGGGGCAGATCACACATTCCTGTTTCAATCTAGCAATTGTGTGTGTGTGTCGTCCAGTCACAGCTGATTTATGGTGCCCCATAGGGTTTTAAAGGCAAGGGTTGTGAGGAGGTGGTCTGCCATTGCCTGCCTCTGCGTGGGCTGATAGAGTTCTGAGAGAACTGTGGCTGGCCCAAGGTCACTCAGCAGGCTTCATGTGGAGGAGTGGGGAATTAAACCTAGTTCTCCAGACTAGAGCCCACTGCTCTTAACCGCTGCCCCAGCAAATAGTTTCCTCAAGAGGCCATTACAAGCAACCCAGAGCAAGAAAGATCACTCAGCCCTGGGGGCCATTTTGTTTTGCTTTGCTTTACTGAATTCTATGTGAGGGAGAAAAGAAAGATAACCTGTCATCATCTTCTCATCTGTGCTGTTTCAATGGGAAAGGAAGAAGAAGAAGAAGAAGAAGAATAAGAAGAATTTGGATTTATATCCCCCCTTTCTCTCCTGCAGGAGATTCAAAGGGGCTTACAATCTCCTTGCCCTTCCCCCCTCACAACAAACACCCTGTGAGGTAGGTGGGGCTGAGAGAGCTCCGAGAAGCTATGACTAGCCCAAGGTCACCCAGCTGGCGTGTGTGGGAGTGTACAGGCTAATCTGAATTCCCCAGATAAGCCTCCACAGCTCAGGCGGCAGAGCGGGGAATCAAACCTGCTTACTCCAGATTAGATACATGAGCTCTTAACCTCCTACGCCACTGCTGCTCCTATGCAGGCATCAAGGAGAATGAACTGGAAAGGAATTATATTTCAAGGGTGGGTTGATTGTACAGCTTGAAATCAACAAAATACATGTTGGGAAGCATACCAATTACACATGAAGGGAATCTGCTATTTAATCGCTAGTAGAAATATTCTGGTTTTAGCAGCAGTTGGTTCAGGTTTTGGCAGCAGTTGGTTAAAATACACAGATTAGTCACCCAGACACACAAAGCCTGCTTAGCTCCATTCATATGTTACAATGATTGGATGTACATCTTCCATGTACATCTGTTTGTGAGGAAGAGCCAATAAGGATTCATTTTACAAATGAAATCTAATATCAGGATCATGCCCCGGGGGGGGGGGGGGTCAGCCACATATTCTGTTATATGTGCATTGACTGTAACATGAAAATTAACACATGAACAAAGGAAATCAAGTTTACTGTAACTTGTCAAGAGAGCTACTGAAGCAGACCACTGGTCTATCAAGGTCAGTATTGGCTTCTCTGACTTGAAGAGCCTCTGCGAGTTCTCAGGTGAAGATCTTTCATACCAACTACTACACAACCTTTTTAGCTTGAGATGTGAGGAGATGAACCTGCTGCCTCCTACATTCAAGACAGAGGCTCTACCCTCAAGCTACTGACTCTCCCTATTCCACCCTTAGGTCATTTTACTGAAGTGACGAAAAATTTCATTTCCTCCACTTGCTATCCTGCCGCTGGCTTAAGAAGAACAAGAACAAGTAGCAGAGATGGAGATAGAGAGGCCTCAATCCGCCTCTGGCACTTCAGCATTTCCTTCACTTGCAGTTCAATCAGTTTCCATCTGCAGAAGGAATAGCCATGGCTTGGCTTTCTGTTGTATGGACGCAATGTATTTGAAATCTGTTTAGGTTTTATAATTTTATTTAGCCACCTTGAGCATGCTGGCAGGGGATGATGGGAACTGTAGTCCATAACATCTGGAGGGCCGCGATTTTGACACCTATGCACTAGTGCAGGGATCTGCAACCTGCGGCTGTTCAGATGTTCATGGACTACAAATCCCATCAGCCCCTGCCAGCATGGCAGGGCAAATCCCATCAGGGCAAATCCCATCATACCCCTGCACTAGTGGATCAGTGAGATATCAATCAAATAAACAAACCAACCCAAGATCTCAGGTCCATATGTGTGCATCCAGGCAGTAAGTCTTATAAGGAACATTTACCCTGTACTTTGTTCCATGCTAGCCTAGTCTCATCAGATTTTGGAAGCTGCGCAGGATTAATACTTGGATGGGAGACCACCAAGGAAGTCCAGGGATACTACTCTGAGGCAGGCAACGGCAAACCACCTCTATCAATCTCTTGCCTTGAAAACCCTATAAGGATTCCCCATCCCCACCACATTGTAGGTATAAGAACTTATATTTATGAGATACCTTTGTTACTTCCCTGTTCTTGTGACCTTGGAAACAGTGTGTGGGGCTTTGGTGCAGCATATGGCCCTGTTGCAGACGTCTGGAGTTGCACGTTATGTTTACTGAAGGGGGCTCTTTGGTCAGCTGCTGCCTTGACAGGACTGGCCAAAGTGATCTCGCTGGTCAAGGTGCTCCTGCTCTTCCTCTGAGAATGGGCTCTTCATCCTCTTTTGCGCTTTCCTGCACGAGTTGTTTTCATTGGTTCATACTGTCACATGTGTCAGGGTTGTTTTTTTTTCATCTTTGCATGTGTTTTCCTCTGTGGTACTTGCTTCTGTTGTTCCTTGATTTTTCTTAGTGTTTGGTTTGGAGCACTTTCCTGGCAATGTTTTTCCCAAGCCATTTCAGCACTCTCTTCCATTCCACATGAGAAATGCTTCATCCTTCCCCCCGCCCCCGCCCCCGCCCCCGCGTCTGCTCCTCAAAACACCCAATCGTTATTCATGCTCTCTCCTTTTTCATCTTCCTGCCTCTTCACTCGTTAACCCCTCGTAATTAAACATTTTTTTAAATCAATAATGCTAGTAATAATGTTCTAAATTAGAAATGTGATGCATTATTGCTAGGAAGCTAAACGCGAAATTATGGGTATTACCACTTCTGATTTGATTCTACAGGGAACATGGGAGTTTGGGAGGCAGATCCTTTCCACTGTGGTGATCTTCAAAGTGTTTCCAAGTGAAATTAAGCAAATAGTAAAATTAAGCCAAATGGAAATCCAATGGAGTGCAGAAAATTTCCCACTTCATCACAGGACTGGAGAAATCTCTTCGAAAATGAATGAGTAGAGTTGACCACCCCTCTGTCACCATTCTCAGACTTCCCCCCAACCACCATTACATTTAACATTTTTAAAAACAAATTCAGAGTAATCACACTAGCAATAGTGGGTTAATTGCATTATCTAAAAGCACTAGAACAGGGGTCTGCAACCTGTGGCTCTCCAGATGTTCATAGACTGGCAGGGGCTGATGGGAATTGTAGTCCATGAACATCTGGAGAGCCACAGGTGGCAGACCCTTGCACTAGAAGCATTTCAGCACACACATGTTACAAAAAAATAGTTCAAACCCAAAGAGTAAAACTTTCATTGCCCTGAACCTAAAGTATCTAAACTAATTCAGGAACACATTAGTAATACTACACCCTACATTTTTTAAAATCAAGGAAAATACTTCACTTTTGCCAACTACAGCCAGGCATAGTCTTGATGCACAGCTCGAACTCAACATGCTTCCATTGCTATTTCTGCCACTGTAAAAAGTCTAATACCAAATTGCTCCAAACTCCCCTGTATGTATTTGCATTGACTAGATGTTGCATGCCATCAAAGATCCAGATACTCCTCTGCACAACCACCTGTTTCTCCTCCTCCATCTCAGTGAAAGTGTTGTGACTCACTCACTTTGGGGTCTTAGTTCACAGTTTGAGAACCGCTACCCTACTGGAGGAGCAGAAAGTAAAGCTGCAAAAGTGAAACTTACGTTAATACATTTATTGAAGAAGATTCAGTTCACGCTCAGGGTGTAGTCAAAAGGAGAGGAAGTCTAACCTAAAGAATAATTTCCCTAACATAAGTGGCCAGCTAATTTGGCATCGTGTGTATGGAAGTATGAGAGCATTGTTTCTACAGGAGAGAGCTGTGGAGAGCCATGCAGAGAATGGTTGGAAAAATCACACACAGAGAGAGGAGGGGTTAGAGGGCAGCTCCCAGGTTAATAAAAAGAGAATAAGAGTTTCTCTCCTGTAAAGAGTCTCAGAGCAGCTTACAAACTCCTTCCCTTCATCTCCCCAAGGTCACCCAGCAGGCTTCATGTGTGGTAGTGGGGAAACAAATCCAGTTCACCAGATAAGAGTCTGCTGCTCATGTGCAGAAGCAGGGAATCAAATCCAGTTCTGTAGATCAGAGTCCGCTGCTCTTAACCACTACACTACATGGTCTCTTAGAGACAGAGATCCCATTTAAGAAGATAACATTTATACACACAGAGTGGCGTAGCACCCTCCAATTTCCAGGCATGCTGAGTTGCTCACTCCAACAAATGGAAGGGAAAGCAAGACCCTCCCTAATCTCCTAGGGCTATTTTCACATGCACTACTTATCCCTGATTTTCATAGCAGCAGAATTGTGAGGCTTGGATTTGGAATCTGTGCTGCTGTTTCACACCCTTCTTTGTCCTCGGGAGTTCTGTTTTCTTTCCAGTTGAGAATTGGGGTGTATTTATGCTGCACATGTACCATACAATCTGTAGTATTCATAGGGGGGTGGGAAGTCACCTGTGATATGGAGGGTGATGAAACAGAATGGTTTACTTGAATAATGTCCCATGAATAATGCTGTGTATTTGTATTTACTTCAAAATAAATTCAAAATAAAATCCAGAAATTTCATATAAATTAACACAGAATTGTTTTACATTTTATTTCATGGAGGGGTAAAGTTGCAGGGAATTGCTTTATTACACTGATGGTGAATCTTTTCGAGTGCCCAAATTGCAACCCAAAACCCACTTATTTATCACAAAGTGCCAACATGGCAATTTAACCTGAATACTGAGGTTTTAGTTTAGAAAAAACGGTTGGCTCCGAGGCACGTGTTACTCAGGAGTAAGCTTGGTGAAGCAACTATGCAATGCTTCAAATGGGTGAATCACGATCCTAGGAGGGTTTACTCAGAAGCAAGCCCCATTGCCAGCAACCGAGCTTACTCCCAGGTAAAGAATCATGCCCAGGCCAGCCTAGATGTGTGTGTGGGGGGGGGGGGATGATTTTCCACCCCCCTCCCACATGATGAACTCTGTGCACGAGTGCCCACAGAGAGGGCTCTGAGTACCACCTCTGGCACCTGCCTTATAAGAAGGTAACAAACTAAAATAAGTGTAGAAGTGGGTCATACTTCAGAAAGTTTGAGAATCGTTATCGTTACCATTACCATTACCATTACCCTTACCATTACCATTACCAATCGTTACCATTACCATAACCAATCGTTACCATTACCATTACCCATTACCCTTAAATTTCATAGTTGTTGAGAGAGAAATTTTTCTCTCTTTCTCACAATACTAGAACCAGGGGGCATCCGTTGAAAATGCTGGGGGGAAGAATTAGGACTAATAAAAGGAAACACTTCACGCAATGTGTGATTGGTGTTTGGAATATGCTGCCACAGGAGGTGGTGATGGCCACTAACCTGGATAGCTTTAAAAAGGGCTTGAACAGATTTATGGAGGAGAAGTCGATTTATGGCTACCAATCTTGATCCTCTTTGATCTGAGATTGCAAATGCCTTAACAGACCAGGTGCTCGGGAGCAACAGCCGCAGAAGGCCCTTGCTTTCACCTCCTGCCTGTGAGCTCCCAAAGGCACCTGGTGGGCCACTGCGAGTAGCAGAGAGCTGGACGACGGACTTTGGTCTGATCCACCTGGCTTGTTCTTATGTTCTTATGTTCTTATGTTGCAGTAGATGATGTTGGCCTTTCACAGGTTCCCATTATAATGAAAAGGAAGAATTTTCTGGAACATCCACAGGAGAATCTTGGTGAGTACACGAGTCTCTCCCCACTTCCCCAGTGTAAACCCATTCCTATGAATGTTATCTTTCATAATATGGTAACATACTGGGTCAGAGATTTCACTGGTGAGGAACAGTTTGATTGAGGGGTTGTTGCACTTCATTGCTATCCACTGCATATCTATGGTGACACTTGGGGAATTCTTTGCCAAGTAAGCCTCATACTACTAAGAATATGCTTTTCTGGACCTCGCAGGAGCAGCAGTAGCGTAGTGGTTAACAGCAGGTGTATTCTAATCTGGAGAAACCGGGTTTGATTCCCTGCTCTGCTGCCTGAGCTGTGGAGGCTATCTGGGGAATTCAGATTAGACTGTACACTCCCACACACGCCAGCTGGGTGACTTGGGCTAGTCACGGTTCTTCTGAGCTCTCTCAGCCCCACCTACCTGACAGGGTGCTTGTTGTGAGGGGGGAAGGGAAAGGAGTTTGTAAGCCCCTTTGAGTCTCCTGCAGGAGAGAAAGGGGGGATATAAATCCAACTCTTCTCCTTCTCCTCCTTTTCCTTCTTCTTCTTGATCACAGTGAGATCAACATGGAAAAGATATGATTTGTGAGTATAGCATCCAGCTAGAACAGAACCACCAGTGAGGCTTATGGATTTAAGGGCTGTCCTATTTTCCCTCATAAATCTGAGCACAGCATCAGCGTATAAATCAAAGACTTCTCATGTTCGTTCCTTAATCTCGACATGACAGCCTTTGCTCAAATTATGAGAGTGGGGATTGAGATATGTTGGGGCCTGCAGTGCATATTGTTCAAAAGGGGAGGTTGCTGTGGGCTGTGCAGTGAAACCTGGTAAGCCTCACCTGTCAAGCACTTGCTGCAGGTAAATGGAACCTTGTTCTGTACTTCTATTCTATCTTCTTGTCTATTGTTTTTAAGCCTACCTGCTTAGATAGCCTTTGATCAGATAGCATAACATTCACACCACAGAATTATTATAATTTGTCTCTGATTCACTTCCCTTCTACCACACATGCTCTGTTTTCACATTTTGCTGGTATTCACCAGAAAAGCACATCCCTTTTCATCAGATACAAGTTTGTGAGCAGGGTAGTTAAGGACCTACACATGCTTCCCTGAGTAAGTTGCATTCGACTTTGTGCTATTTGCAGGTATACATGGAATAGTATTGCCGGGCCGGGGGGCGGGGGGTGGGGCTGGCTGGGAGCTCTACTCATCACAGTTCCAGTGTAATGCATCGCCAATACTAGTGTCACCTGATGTGCATAGATTTGTATTCTTAAATGTGCTTCTGTTTAAGCGTAACTTTACGCAAATGTAACAAACTAAAGCTCACGTGAGAAAACAAATCAGATAGCCCAGATGAGTCCAAGCTTGTATCCCCGCCCCCTCTCATGAGTCCCACAAACTTGTATCTGGAAGCGAAGCAGAAGTCGCCGTGGTTAATACTTGGATCATGGGAGACCACCAAGGAAGGCTGGGTTTGCTACGCAGAGGATAGTGTTGCTCATCTCTTGTCTTGAAAACCACACGCCTCTGGGGTTATCATACATCAGCGCTGAGTTAACTGCACTTAATTACTAATAACCCTAAAGTATTTAAAATATTGTTCTTTTGCGGCTACCACCTGGGTAGTCTTGATCATCATAGCCTGTACTTGCCTCTTGACTCTGAACTGTAGATCGATAGTTTGGCTCAATGCAAGGGAGTGTCATTGATTAGGCCCATTTGAATTCTGTGTTATTGAAAAAGATAAGAATATCAGAAGAATCCTGCAGGATCATGTTGCTGGGTCTATTAATAGCTCAATCGTACACAGAGTTACTCCAGTTTAAGCCAGTTTAAGTGCTTGCACTGCCACTCACATGGTCAGGAGTTTGAGCCCCCTGTGGGTCAGATATCCTGGAAGCTGGCTCATGGTCAACTCAGCCATCCATCCATTGCTTGGTCGGTAAATGAGTACCTAGCACATAGCTAGGGGGTAAAGAATAGCCAGGGAAAGCAATGGCAAACTAGCCCACAAAAACGGCTTGCCTATGAAATCACTGCTTGCAGTGGTACCCCAGGGTCGAACACGACTGAAGGGGAAACTTTATCTTTTGCCTTTTAAATGAATAGACTTAGACTGGAGTTCCTTAAGATCATACTGTTGGTCTTACATTAGTTCAACAACATTGCCCAATCAGACGCTTCCAGGAGTTCTCAAATATGTAAAGTTGTCAGCTCTTGGTTGGGAAATACCTGGAGATTTTTGGGGTGGAGCCTGGAGAAGCAGGAATTTGGGGAGGGCACTCAGTGGGAAATAATGCCAAAGTGTCCACCTTCCAAAGCAGCCATTTTCTCCATTGGAACTGATCATCTGGAGATCAATTGTAATAGCAGGGGATCTCCAGGTGCCACCTGAAGTTTGGCAACCCTATAAGAAGGGCACAGAGACAAAAATTTCTCCCTGCCAGTCGTCACTCCAGCAACCATTATAGTCCACCATCTAGTCCACCATCTAGTCCACCATATACAGCGTCAGAAATCCACCATTAGCGTCCACCATACTAGGTTGAAGAACCTGGTCTACACCCATATATTTTTTTTCTAACAGCGCTTAGCACCAAACCTTGGTGCAGTGAATTGTCTCAGAAATAGCATCATATGGCAGATATAAGTAGTCATGTGAAAAGAGAAGAAATTGCAAAGGACTGAATCACCCTTTTGAAAAAAAGAGTGTTTCTAAATTGTATCATAACTAAAGGGCACTGTTCTTGGCCTGGCCTATTCCATTATTCTTCCAAGTTCTTCTTTCTTTAACATTAAGCATTTGTAAGCAAGAACAAGGGAGCAGCGCAGGAGGCAAGAGGACCATTTAGTGTAGGCCTCAAGCTCAAAGGAGCTTGTTGACAGCATGGCCACAAAAAACTTCCCTGGGCTGGATCCCATAGAAAGCTAGGCAAAGGTTGTGGCTCCATGGCTCCACACTTCTGGACAAAATTCAGAGATCCCCAAACAATTCAACCTGGGCACTGCTTTGAGCCTCCTTATGTGAGAGAAAAGCAGGCTATAAAAACCAATTTTTGTTCTTCTTCTTCTGGAATGCGCCACACCATCTCTCCCATTTGTGAATGTCCCTGTCTCATTCTTCCGTCTTCAATGATGCAAGGCTGTAAAATGTGGACACCCCCTCCCCCCAGAATTCTTCCCCTGCCTTCCCCCCATCCCAAGGGCATCCCCTCCCCTCCCATCATGGTGGACCCTGCCAGCCAGCCTAGCCCATCAAACAAACATCCAGTCAGACACCCCCTATCCTGCCCCTGCCCCAGATCACAGTGTTAGCCCCGAGGCACTCTTGCCCTCTGTCACTCTCCATTGGCTTCCCTCCAGCACCACCCTCTTTCTGAGCCCTCAAGGTGAACCGGCCGCCTGTTGCCAAAGGTCAGAGCGTCTCAGTTTTCAATCTTTGTTAATTTGTTGGCATTTCATAAGTAGGATTTCATAAGCAGCTTGTTTTTATGTGCATCGTATGTCATAATTTCATTTTTATTATGTCTCAAAAACAGGAAGTGGCCCATGCTTCTCTGGACCTCTGAGGGCCTGGTTGTGGGAAGCTGAAACTGGGAATGGAGGACCAATGTGCATGAGGATGAGACAATCGCTCCCCCTCCCCATTTTTTACTTAGAAGAAAAAAAGCAGGCATCTATCTTTTCACACAGAGAAGGAAAGTAGCTTAAAGTGACAACTTTTCTCTGACATACAGCTGGCTGGGAAAAGGTTAGTAAATAGCTCTGCTCTGCTTCTAGCCATCTGGCTCCGCAGATCAGCCTATCATTCATAGTTAGTCCCTCTCTTTTAGCTTTCATTGGTCTGTTTTGTGTGTGTATGTATGTGTGGAACCATTCCAGACAATCATAACAGAAATAAAACATTTCCTCACTGGATAGAGAAAATGAGTCAACAGAGATTCAAGGCTGTCTGTCTAAAGTTATGTTGATATGCAACAGGCCCAGAGATCCTGGTTGTTTTGTTTTGGGTTTTTTTCAAATGTGTAACAGAGCATCAGAGAAATCATCAGATATTCTTACACTTCTATTCCAGCGAAAGTGGTTAGGTTGCAATTTCTCAATCATCATTGTGTCGAGAGATTACTTCTAAGACTGTGCAGTTTCACACTGGCTCCATCTTGCGAACACCTACAAAGATGATCTGCCTTGCTGATGACAGCAATTAAATCCAAAGGGGCCATTTACATGAATAACGACAGTCTGACATGTATTTGCAGAACCATACTTGAGCTAATGGATAGAAGAACCGTACACATAGTGCATTTGGAAAGTGAGGTGCTCGTAGTTTCCAGCATAAAACTTAAAGGCTTAAACACCCATTAAAAAACTGATATTAAACTGTCCATGGAGCAGGGGTAGAGGATAACAAGAAGGATGATTGCAGGACTAGACATGAAGTCCTGTAAGGAAAATCGAAGGGACTCGGGAATGTTACGTCTGGAAAAGAGGGGTGACATGATTACTCTCTTTAAGTATCTGAAAGGTTGTCACCTACAGAAGGGCAGGAAACAGTTCTGTTGGCAGAATAGGATAGGACCCCCAATAATGGGAGTAAATTATGAGTGGAAAGGTACTGGCTGGATATTAGGAAAAAATGTTTTTCCGAAATTAGTTCAGCAGTGGAATCAGCTACTTAGGGAGGGGGCCAGCTCCCACTCACTGGCAGTCTTCTAGCAGTAGCTAGACCAGGGGTAGGGAACCTGCGGCTCTCCAGATGTTCAGGAACTACAATTCCCATCAGCCTCTGTCAGCATGGCCAATTGGCCATGCTGGTAGGGGCTGATGGGAATTGTAGTTCCTGAACATCTGGAGAGCCGCAGGTTCCCTACCCCTGAGCTAGACGAACACCTGTCAGGGATGCTTTAGGCTGGCCCTGTATTGACAAGAAGGCTGGACTGGATCGCCTGTTATGAATCTAGAGAGAAACACTGCTGTTAAAAGAATAGACTGGGCCAAACCAGCACTAGTTTTTGACTATAGCTATTTACATTAAAAACAAAAATATTACAAACGTATTTAGTATTAATCCTGAGAATGTGATGAAATTCATACAATAAAATACAGATGTCTGTATCTGTAACTTTTTGATATTTCTTGCAACTTATAATGTCACAGTTTGATTCTGTTTTCACTAGGAAGAAGTACATTTTAAAAATGTTTTGTATATAGAACTGTGAACACCTTTGCCAACTAGCTCCCCAAGGCAGGGATTGTGCATCTTTGGAATGCAGTTGTTTATACATTCTCATGAATTTCACAGTCAGGTGAAGAATGCAGCCATTCATTAATCATATCCAATTGAAACCAATACTTTTCTAGCAATTCTTACCACAGAGGTATTTTGTTTTATTTACCAGAAATATGTATTTACTTTCGACTAGCCTGCCACTTTTTATTAGCCTCAGTCTGAAAGCAGGGATGCAGACCCTTTCAGGGTGGGGGTGGCTGGTATGGGTTGTGGATTAAACCTGTGATATGGATGGGACCACATCTAGAAATGCCCTGATAGCCCTTAAACTGTACACCCCAATTCCACAAAACTGAGAACTGGAGCTCAATATCCAATAAAACAGCCTAAAACGAACAAGATACAGTGGGACCTTAGTTTTCACTGCGTTCGGTTTTCATCGGTTTCGGTTTTCATCGATTTTTTCAGTGAAAAATTTGTCTCGGTTTTCATCGATTTGTAGTAAGGTGCAGGGGTTTGTGGAGAAAAATCATCCAGACAAAGCTGGTGCAGACTGTGTCTGCAACTTGTTTAATGACAATGTCTTGCCCCATTTCAGACAAATCTCAAAGAGGCATCAGAAATAGACCTCTTTGGACAGCTTTCTCGTGCAACATTGGTCCACTGACTCTGAAGCTGGTCCTAGTGTTATTGTTTGTTACTGTTTTCAGCATTAAACACTATGTTTATTCACCAAAAATGTGTTTTTAATATGTTCTTTGGAGTGCCTTGAATGGATTAATTGGATTTACATTGATTCCTATGGAAAAGTTTGCCTCGGTTTTCATCCGTTTTGGTTTTCATCGATTATTTTCGGACAGATTACCAACGAAAACCGAGGTTCCACTGTATACAGATCTTTATTCCATAAATTTTAAAAAATCAGAAGAAATGTCAGTTACAAGAAATATATAGAGCATACGCATTGATAGAATTTTTCCATGCGGAATGTATTTCTTTTAATTGGTGTTTCCTGGAAGAACCAATTTGCTGTAATATTTCTATCCAAAAACAGTGTCTAAGTAGCAAAGCAATATGAGTGTGTCTATCTTGTCTTACGTTAGACAATAGAAAGGTCTTTGTCCTATAAAGGCACAAGAATATCCTTCCCCAGGGGCAGCATGATGTCACATGTCCCTGGGCGCACACCATCTGGTCATATGTGGGGGGCACCGGCCACCAGCCGGGTCTTTGTACCTGGCCTTTCCGGTGGCACGGTGCACGGCGGCTCCCTCTGGGCCCGGACTGGGCCCACTGGGCGCTGGGACCACAGGAGAGCCCAGGCCAAGGAAGCAGGGGCACAATTTTGGGGGAGGGAGCAAATTTGGGGGGGGGGGTCCAGGGGTGCCATTTTTGTTCTTGTCCCAGGACGCGGGGCACCATTTTAGTTCTTGCCCCAAGCGCCAGATTGTTTAGGTATGCCACTGTCCTTCCCAACATACTGGATGAAACCAGTATTTTTATCATAAGGCTGCTTCAACCAGCTTGCTTTAACCAGGTTTTTCTGTTCTGGATGAAGCTGCCATAGTTGTTCATCTTGTTTCTTACTCAAAACATCAATCATATCCAAAAGAGTTGATAGCTTAGCTCTGTTCTCCTGCATTTGCCTCAAGTTGCTTCCACACTAAGGTTTTGCTCTGGTTTGGTGCTCAGACTAGAATAGAAGGTTTTGTGTGCCATTTTCTATGTTTTGTGCGCCATTTTCTATGTTTTCCCCTGCTTTGGCCTGATCTTTTCAAAAATCTGGTTTAATATAATATTTTTTAAAAAAACAAATACTGAAGCTAAACCATTCTTATATACCATGTATATGGGGAAGAAGCACAGTTTTGCAGGTCATAGTGCCATTTTTCTTGCTTCAATTTTCTGAGACTACCATTCTACCCGCTCTGTCCCCTGTCACTTGATATTTTTAAAGGCTAAATTTCTATAGTGATGTCAAGTACCGGTTTTAAATTATGGCAATATGTCAGTTTTACAGTATCGCCAAAATACTAAAATGGCTTAAAATCAGCAACTGACACATCACTATAACCTAATTCTACGACAATTCATAGCAACTACTGATAATTTTTAGAAAGTCCTCCAGTAGCATGTAACATAGTCCTGACTAGACCAAATTTGTCAGAGCTTGAAAGATAAACATGTTTGGCACTTGGATGGGAGACCACCAGGAAGACTTGGGCTGATATGCCAAGGAAGGTAATGGCAAACCACCTCTGCTCATCTCATGAGGGCATCATAAGTTGGTTGCAACTCAACAGCATGGGGGGGGGGGGTGATATGTTCAGTCAAGCAGAGTGTGGGAAAAACACTGTGTGATCATTTAAGTGCCACTATAAATGCCACTGTATTCACTACAGCAATAAGATCTCCAAGGAGCATCAGCTCAGTTTGGAAGCACCCACAGATAAGAATGATATCACATCTATTGCAACCTTTTACACAATTGATTTGGACACTTCTTGAATTCCTTTCTATGAAATTATGCCAATGGATCAACATCTCATGAGGACATTGCCTTTGAGAAGCATCCAAATCAGTTGTGTAAAAGCCTCCAACGTGTGTGCTGTCCTTCTCAATTACAAGAAACTTTTCAGTTCAGCTCCAGTGTTGATATACATCAGAACAAAAACCACTGAGTAAACTGCAGTTGATATCATCAGGGATTTCACAAAAGATTTTTTTCCAGCAGTTTTATTACAAGGTTCAAACTGGTGAGGCACACACCCTGCAAGCTGCAGGTGAAGAGCTTTGGAAAGAGACCTGGCATCTCCCAGGAGCAGATGTGGAAGACATTGGCTAGAAGACACCTGTTGTTCGTGTAAGCAGGTGCCCGTATATCCCCTGTGCTAATTGACAGGGACAAAGAAAAAGGGAGATCACCTGCAGTGCAATCTTCTTAATTTCCATGTTGTGTGAAAAGGACATGTGATCAGAAAACCCAGATTTCAGAGGACATCAGTTCACGGGTGCCAAAGCTGGGAAATGTGGACACAAAATGGCTACAACATGTTTTGAGAAGATTGTGATCTCCCCATATGCATGGCTAGTTGAAAAGGCTGGAAATGTAGAACCAGCTCAAGTCCTCTTCAGACTGCTGCAAATCCACATAGTTTGGATTTGGGGGAGGAAGTTTTAGAATTTGGATTTTATCAGGCTTTTGGTTGTAACCCGCCCTGAGACTACTGTAAAGGGTGGGAAATAAACTGAAATAACAACAACAGAAATCATAGTGATTAAGGACAAGAAAGTGACAACCATCGACATAGCAATACCTAGTGACAGCAGGGTCAATGAAAAAGAACTTGAGAAGGTCACTAAATATCATGATTTGAAGATCAAGATTCAGTAACTATGGCACAAACCAGCTGAGGTCATTCCCTGAGCACCATTCAAAAAACACTAGAGTTGCACTTAAAACATCTCCAAATTGACAAAATCAACATCTGTTAGATTCAAAAGGCACCCCTGCTGGAATCCGCATGAATACTACCTCGATATTTTACAAAGTTCTAAGCCTCTGGATGAGGCTTGAATTGTAGTGAAAGGCCAACAACCATCTGAAGAACAGGCAACTGTGATATCAAACAACAATATTAATAATATTAATTGTGAATGATGATAGACAATATTACTCTTTGTGTTGGACACCTACTCCCAATTTATTTCACTCCGGCCTTTGTGATGGACACCTACTAACTCTCACTATACTTCCACCTTCAGAAGCTCCTATTAATACCTCATAGTATCCTACACTTCCATCAACCCTTGTCCTTTTTTCCTACCCTGTGCTGTTTGGCATGTAAAGAAGATTTGTTCATGCATAGATTAAAAAAAAATAACAACACTGTCTTACTTTCATTAAGCTAAGCTTCCTGCTGATGTCATCCTTGCGTTACAAAGCTCTTAATTTAAACCATGACATAAATGCTTTTCATCAGTTTGATATTTTTTGTTCTCTGTGCCAAAATTCTTGCATTTTTAAAGGAAAGAGTATTCAGTATAATAATTGCTGCAGGACAGGCTGCTTTATTCTTCAATGTGAAAGACAAATGAAGTGTGACATGCATATGTTTCAACATGCAGAATTTATTTTTTTAGGTCCTCACTTTTCTCTGTCTTTTCTCTGTTGAGTGTTTGACTTTCTTTGAATGCAACCAAATGATACTAGATCTCAAGTGCTGTTCCCAGCCGTGTTTGGGCTGAGAGGTGAAAAGTGTTTTGAATTTGGAGACTCTCCCACTCGCCCGTCATTCAAGCCTCCATAGGTTATATTTTGCAGCATCCTTTTGAAAGATATGGTTCATTAACCTCCTTTCCTGTTATGTATTAAATACAAGCAAAGGCCCAATTAATTACTTAACATTAATGAAAGGGGCAGATACAGCAGGGCTCAGATTGGTGGATCCTGTTGCCATGTTGGTCATATGCAGTCATAGAACACTAGTAGCCAACATTCAGTGGTAACATCCTTTTTGAAGAATAGACCCGTATTTTTTTTAAAAAAACTGATATTTTAAGATAGTTTAAGAAAAGAGTTAAGGAACTTAAAATATTCCTTGTGCTCCAACAAACAAATAAATTGTAAGTCATCATGACTCTCACCCCCAAATTTCATGCTACAACCTTTGAGATCATTACTGGAGCCCCTGCCCTGCCTGCCTCTAAGAGCTGACCTGGACAGCAACCAGGAGCAGAGGGGTTTCAGTTGAGGCCCTGCAGTTTTGGATCATAATATCCTTGGATACTCACCTAGTCCTGGATTTTATTTTTTTCTGGCACTGTATGTAGATTTATTCTCCCAGACTTTTACATGAGATATTCGGTTTGGTCTTCTCTCCCGATTTGTACTGTAGTACCTATTAAATTTTAATTCTGTTTGATTCTCTGCTACCTCACAGCTGGTTTCTAATATTTTATGCTGATTGCTGTTGCAATTTGAACTGTTTTAAATGTACTTTTCACCTGGGAACCACGTTTTTCCACTGAAGGGCGGGATATAATTTTTTAAAAAAAGAACAATTAAATAAATTACAGAATTATTACAGACATTGTACAATGTGACATTTCATGTTTGATTGAGGAAGAAGAGGACAGTCATATTCTTCTGTAGCTTTCCAGCCCACCCAGCTATTTTTGCAAATGAATTCCATAATCCCAGAAATCAACTTTTATGAGGTTAGAAATGATTGGAAGGAGAAAGCCACAAAGATCCATAATACCTGTTCAGACTTTGCATAGCGTTTGTATTTTATCTAACTTGGTGCCTTATTATGATTTTATTCCATTGCACATTATTGTTATTATTGTTGTTGTTGTTGTTGTTGTTATAATACACATAACAACACAGCACAAATGTCTGGAATTCATCTCTGAATGTCGAGTCCTTCCCAAGGACCCAGGATATTAGAGGTATTTGCGTAGAATGTGTGCAGTTCCTAGAAGTGCAGCTTTCTGCAGCATGTGGACTGATGTTCTGTCCAAGTTCAGGCTTTTCAGATGCCTTTCAAGATTTCTTGGGATTCCTCCTAGAGCACCGACTACTATTGGGATTACTGTTATTCTTTTTCGCCACAATCGTTCAACTTCAATTTGTAGGTCTTTGTATTTCGATTATTATTTTATTGATACACAAACAGTTATACACAACAAACAAGATCACTATGCTGGATTTTGTATTAAATCATATGTTGGACACTTCCTAAGCATCTAGGACTGTGTGATGTATCGACGAACAATGTGTGCAGAACCGAGTAGGGTGGCCTTTTGCAGCCGACATATGGTGATCTTGCCAGCGCCGATTGTTTTTAAGTGCCATCCAAGGTCTTTAGGCACTGCACCCAGTGTGCTGATCACCACTGGGACCATCTTTACTGGTTTGTGCCAGAGTCTTTGTAGTTCAATCCTTAAATCCTCGTATCATGTAAGTTTTTCCAGTTGCTTCTCATCAATTCTGCTGTCACCAGGTATTGCAACATCGACTATCCACACTTTCTTTTTTTCCACAATCGTGAGGTCGTGAGGTCTGAATTCGGAAGTCCCAGAGTAGTTTTACATGTTCATTTTCAATGACCTTTTCAGGTTTGTGATTCCACCAGTTCTTTGTCACAGGCAGATGGTAGTTGTGGCACAAGTTCCAGTGAATCATCTGAGCAACAGTATTATGCCTCTGCTTGTAGTCCGTCTGCGCAATCTTCTTGCATCAGCTAAGTATGTGATCTATTGTTTCATTTTCTTCCTTGCAGAGTCTGCACTTGGGATCTGTAGTCAACTTTTCAATTCTGGCTTTGATGACATTTGTTCGAATTGCTTGTTCTTGGGCTGCAAGAATCAAGCTCTCAGTCTCCTTTTTCAAAGTTCCATTTGTGAGCCACAACCAGGTTTTTTCCTTGTCAATTTTGTCCTCAATTGTTTCTAGGAACTGTCCATGGAGAGCCTTCTTTTGCCAGTTTTCTCTTCTGCTTTGCACTGTATTTTTTTCGGTATTCACTCTTTGTCTTTTGCACTTTGAGCAGTTTTCTGCTGTTGACTTCCATCAATGTTGGTTCTTTGCTGTTTTTCACATAATCTGCCAGTGCATGTTTCTCTTTTTCCACCGTTTGCTTCACTTGCAGAAGCCCTCTACCTCCTGATTTTCTGAGTAGGTAAAGTCTGTCAACATCACTACGCAGGTGTAATGAGTAGTGGATTGTCATCAGTTTTCTTGTTTTTCTGTCCAGATCTGCTTGCGTCCAGTTCACAATTCCAGCAGTGTATCTGATGACGGGTATGGCCCAGGTGTTGATAGCCTTGATCGTATTCCTGCCATTTAATTTGCTCTTCAAAATTTTTATGACCCTTTGGACATATTCTCTGCTGACCACATTTTTCACATGTCCATGCTTGATATTGTCCGGCTGTAGTATGCCCAGGTATTTATAGGCTTCAAGTTGATTGCACTTTATGGTTTGTCCATTAGGCATCTCTATGCCCCTACTGTCAGTAATTTTTTTCCCACCACAATCGTTCAACTTCAATTTGTAGGTTCTTGTATTTCGACTATGATGATGATGAAGAAGAAGAAGAAAGAAGAAGAAGAAGAAGAAGAAGAAGATTTGATAGACCGCCCTACCCTCAGAGCGGTGTACAATAAAACCAAAAACAAACAGTGACAAAAACACAATATAAACGATATAAATAAAAAAGTGCATTAAAATCCACCATGGCACTAAAAGTAACATTGGAAGGACTCATACAGCCAAAAAAATAGGAGATTGTGGAAGATCCATGAACAGATCTATTGCATAGTGCACAATAAAATTGAAAGAAAAAAACCTTGAAAAATAAGAATCAGCAGTAAACAACTGATTTCCCTTCCTCCATCTATCTATGACTCTGACACCCCCATCCTGTTCTCTGTTATAATTTGGCTGGTATCCTCTGCATGTGGCTGGGAAAACAGTGGTTCTTTCAAGTATAAATCACATATAGACAATTTTCTTGCAGGTGCTCATAATGCACCGGCTGGCTTCTATAAGGGCCAGGGCTTTTACTATTCCACCAGGTGTTTCCATCAAGCCAGCCGGGTTAGATTTCTTCATAGTTGGCCTCCTATGGACAAGAGTTTTTGACTCCATCCTTACTAGGTTGTTGTTTACTATACTGTATTTTATTGTATTTATTGTATTTAACTATTGTTGTTTTAAATATATTCTATTTTTAAGTGGTTGTATGCTGCCCTGAGCCCCATAGGGAATTGGGTGGGATAAAAATGCAATCAACCAGTCAACCAATCAACCAATCAATCAATCAATACTTTTGAACATTAAGGCAATTTTAAAAATGTATAGGTGGACTCTGCATGTTCCAGGTAGAGTTTCCATGCATCATTTCCAATTAGTAAGATTAATTCTCTGAAGAATAAAATTTCTAGGCACTGAATGTTAGTAATGAACAACCAATGATCTACCAGTGAAGTCTACCTGGATGAGCACAGAATAGAAGAGTTGTATTTCACTGTAAATGAGGTTTCTATTACCTTCTAGACTGAACTGATAGCAGCAGCAGTATAGTTACTGTAGAACAGCAGTAGCATAGTTAATATGTTTATCGGTTACTTTAATGCTTTACTTGTTAATACCCAAAAATCTGCAACAAGAGCCCCCAGGGGATGGGGCGGTTTATAAATCGAAACAATAAAATAAATAAATAAATAAATAAATAAATAAATAAATAAATAAATAAATAAATAAATAAATAAATAAATAAATAAATAAATAAGCAAGCAAGCCTGGGGATACCACCTGAGCTCTGGCATGTACTGCTGCCAAGTTCTAGCCAAAGCAGAAAACTGCAGGAAAACAAGCTGCAATAAGCCAAAGCAGGTCATGTAATAATGCCTGATTCAGGAAAAAAGTGTCCAATCAGTCTAAACTCTCTGATCTGAATTAACAATAACTTTGTCTCAATCCTGATTTCACCCCTGCTATACCACACCTCACTCTGAATATGCCTCAACTTGCTTTGTTTCTGCTCTGCCTGCACCTGACTGAATCCATGGATCTTGCCTCCACACCTGGCAGGAACCAGATCTACTAAATAGTAAAAAAAATGAATAAAGTGCCAATCAAAGAACAAGCATACAGACTTGTTGAAAAAAATTGTTTTCCCTGATAAAACTGATAGGAATTTTTATTTAAAAGACACAATCTGTGTTAAAACCATAGCCTTTGATACCTCCCTAACCATAAACAGAGTTGATATGTTGCTGTACAGTCCTGGAGATCATAGCTAGTAGAATCTGTTCCAACAGGAGACTCCTCCTCTGGGCCTTTGATTGAGCTGCAACAGTATCATTCACTGGGTCTGCCAATATGCATCATCTTCTGGTTGGGGCACCAACATCAGCCTTTCCAGCAGTGTTTTGGTGTCTTGGTTCAGAGCAGTTGCTGGGAATAGACTGCCTCGTGCCTTGGTTATTCAGTTTGGTGAGAACGATTTGTCTGCAGAGAAGGGGGTGATGCTGGCTCACCATATGACACTGGACATGGAGATGCTAGCTTGTTCACTGCCGGGGACAACCTTGCTGTGGTCTCAGCTTCGGGAGTGCAGAGATTGGCATGTGGCCATGGCCATGGCCATGGCCACGGACAGAGCAGACCTGGCCAGACCATAGCGTATTTTGTGGAATTGCTGGGCAGCAGGAGCGTGGCACTTCCTGACATCTCATTCCTCATGGTGGCCCTGCATTGGAAGGATGGTGTCCTTCTATCAGAATGGGACATGGACTTCTGGCTTCCCGGTATCAGGTTTACTTTGTGTGATTCGTTGTTGGCTTAGGAAGCTTTGGCGGGAGCAAGGTGATGCCCTTTCTCTCTGGTGGGTTGTGCATGGGAACTGATCCATTCTGGGGAGGAAGAGCCTGCATGCCGGTCCTCCCCTTTTGTGGGGACCTCTTTAAGGGGTCTTGTGGGTGGACCGAGTTCAGTACCCCATGCCCAGGTGGGGGCTGGTGGTTACTTGCATTCCCAGGCTGTAAGGGAAGTTTCATCTAAAGGTTGGTGCCCAGGTGGCTCCCACTGTCTTGCTGCTCCTGGTTGTTTTCCCCACAGTTGGCCTTGGGGATGGGTGCCACTGGGGTGTGAAGCAAGGGTGCTGCGGACAGCAACAGTGCTGACCAGCGATCGGATCTATGCCTTATGCTGCGCCTCTGCTTCCTTAGCCAACTTTCCAATAAACAGCCTGTGGCCAAGTTCATTCCACCCAAAAATGGTTGTCCTGCATTTTATTGTGAGCCCATGACCTCCTTCTCCACTCTTTGGGCTGCAAACAGTTGTATGGAATAATCCAGTGAAAATACTTCACACAACTCTACTTGCATTTGGGATACTATTAGGAGGGGAAGAAAGAAAACACACAAGCCTGGTCCTGAAGGAAAGGACAGTTGACAATTCAGTGAGGAGTTCATGACAAAGTACAAGATCAGGAGCAGCTTTGGTCACCCTGATGGACAAGCTGTGCCAGAAGATGGGCAGGAGTAGTGTGACTCTATTGATTCTCCTGGATCTCTCATTGGCTTTTGATTCCATCAATCACAATATCCTTCTAGATTGCCTTTTTGTGCTGGGATTGGGAAGCATAATTTTGTGGTGGTTCCAGCCCCACATGGAGGGTCACTTTCAGAAGGTGGTGCTGGGGGACTGCTGCTCAGCCCCTTGACCTCTGACCTGAGAGGTAATGCAAAGTTCTCTCTTGCCACACACAGTTTGCAACATTTACATGGAAAGCACTGGGTGAGGTCATACTGAGATTGGGGCTGGATCTGCACTAATATGCAGATGACGTTAATCTCTATCTCATACTTCTGGCTAACCTCAGGGAAGCTGTAGAAGCCCTAAGCTAGTGACTGGAGGCAGTTTTGGAATGGATGAGGGCAAATAAACTGAAACTTAATCTTGACAAAGCAGAAATGCTACTGGTAAATGAAAGGTCTGACCCAGAATGTAGGGCATCATCTGTTCTGAATGGGGTTGGGCTTTCCTTGAAGGAACAGGCCGTACTTTGCAAGTGTTCTTAGACCCAGGCCTACAGCAGGATACACAAGCAGCAGCTGTGGCTAGGAGTGCCTTTGCCAGCTTTGACTCATTAGCCAGCTGCAGCCTTTCCTAAGCAAGAAAGACCTGGCCACTTGCTACATGTCCTGTGTACAGCTAGATGAGATTACTGCCGTGTGATCTTCATTGGGCTGCTGCTCTTGAAAAGTGTCCAGAAACTTCAACTCATGTCAGAAGCCGCAGCCAGTTTATTGACTACCTTAGATTGTAAAAACTTTTATCACTTGAGTCTTGGCTCACCTACACCGACTACCAATTTGTTTCCAGGCACAATTCGAACTACTGGTGCTGACATTTAAAGCCCTGGAATCAGCATACCTGAAGGACCACCTACCTCGTTATAAGTCTATTTGACCATTGTGGTCATCTGTAGAGGGCCTGCTTCGGGTGCCCTTGCCTTCTGCGTTTAGGGGAGTGGCACTCCAGGAGAGGGCATTCTCACTCAGTCATAGCACTGAAAAACTCTGGAACTCTCTCCCCAGGGAGATGTGTCTGTCCCTTCTGCTGCTCTCTTCAACTAGGGGTCTGCAACCTGTGGCTCTCCAAATGTCCATGGACTACAATTCCCATCAGCCCCTGCCACCGATTGGCCATAGTGGCAGGGGCTGATGGGAATTGTAGTCCACAAACATCTGGAGAGCCGCAGGTTGCAGACCCCAGAAGTGGGTTAAGACTTTTTGTTTTGTTTTTTGGCTTGGCATTCCATCAGTGATTCCTTCTTCCTCCCCAGTGTTTTCATTATTATTTTTACCTTTTGTACTTAGGTTTTTAATTGTTTTAATGATGCGTTTGTTGGATCGTTCAAATGTTTTTGAAGATGAGATTTTAAGTTGTATGTTTAATTTGGCATCTTCCTGGATGGCCCCACGAGAGAAGAACGGCAGGGTAAAAAAATCTTGCTAAATAAATAGTTGGGGAAAGGCAGGATATAAATTTTAATAAAATAAAAATAAATAAATAAACAAATTAAAGGTACTTTGGCGGCAGCTGCCACCTGCCACCACAGCACAAGAATCCTTACTGCATGACTGAAGGTCAGCTGAGTGTGTGTAAGAAAATGATTTTAAACATGTTCATTTAAAAAAGCATCCTGAAATGTTGAACAGTTACCAGGAGTTATGCACATCCTCACTCCCTGACATTTAGTAGTTGCCTCCATCTGTTGCCACAGCCAATTTTTAGCTGTGACCACCACCCTTTGTCAGCATCCCCAAAATGCCCACTGACTCTAAAAAGTTGGGGACCCCTGCTCTAGATCAAGCCCTGTATGCAGAAGCCACAGAAATAACTCAGAGAAAGCAACGGTTGGGAAGCAATGTTGTTCTATTCCCATCCCAGGAAATTGCTTTCAAAATGCTGGCCTCAAGTACATATGTATAGAATCAAGAATTCTTGCAGAACACTGGGTCAGCTGAATTCTTAATGGCAAGACGTAGAACAGAGGTGTCAAAGGTATGCAAAAAATGTACGAAGCCCTTCTGAAACTGGCAGGAATGGAGTTCATTGCATGGGTAGATGGAAACCTTGCCGGAGAAAAGGGCAGATGTCGACACAGTTTTTGAACGAAGTTAGTAGCACGGCAGAGGATTTGTGCCAAGTGAACTCGACAACCTGATTGATGGCCAAGAGTTTTCTAAGTGAAGTCACCCACAGAAAGAATTCTTACAACATCTTTGTGAAGCAAATGGAGAATTGCTGGCATTTAAGATGTTGTACACTAACATGCTGAGAAGCAGTTTACTGGCCCGTCTGCATTTTTCACAACAGGAATGGGGAAATAGGCACCATGCCATTAGATCTTCCATCGTTTAATAAAATGAGCCATGCAATATCTGCCAGGATGCTATGAGCAAATGACCAGTCTTGCAGTGTCTTGTTGTCCATGAAGCATTCAAACTTTTCCATGTACATATCTGGCAATATCTTTTAGATGAATCTCCAGTAATCACCTCACTAAAACTATGGTGAACCATGACACACAGACTCCAAGGGGCACAGTACAGAACCTAGGTGTGCTTTTCTAGGATATGGTGCAAGGCAGCAAAAGGGAATCTCATGAAGGTCTGCAAAGGGTGAGAAGAAGAAGAAGAAGAAGAAGAAGAAGAAGAAGAAGAAGAAGAGGAGGAGGAGGAGGAGAGGAGGAGGAGGAGGAGGAGGAGGAGGAGGAGGAGGAGTTTGGATTTATATCCCCCCTTTCTCTCCTGCAGGAGACTCAAAGGGGCTTACAATCTCCTTTTCCTTCCCTCCTCACAACAAACACCCTGTGAGGTAGGTGGGGCTGAGAGAGCTCCGAGAAGCTGTGACTAGCCCAAGGTCACCCAGCTGGCGTGTGTGGGAGTGTACAGGCTAATCTGAATTCCCCAGATAAGCCTCCACAGCTCAGGCGGCAGAGCTGGGAATCAAACCCGGTTCCTCCAGATTAGATACACGAGCTCTTAACCTCCTACGCCACTGCTGAGGAAAGAGTACCGACATCTGGGAGTCTCATATGAAAGTGAGTGGACCCATTCCAGACTCTCTTGAACATCTGTTGCAACCAATCTTGGAACTTTGGTTCTGAATTGATGAATGCCTTTGCCGTTGGGGAGCGATGCTAAGCCTCCTTCCAGCGTGAATGGCTTCAGAATGACCTAGAAAGAGCTCATATCCATCCATTCAGGACATGACAGAGAGAGATCTTATTCTATTTTTCTTTTAATGCCAATGTTCTGCATACTACCACAATCCACAAATCCACAATCACATGCATGCAAGAATCCTCACATGCTCACCATTGGAACATGAAATTAGCCTGGGCTGCCTCTTAAAATATCCAGCCAGTTTGAAAATGAGAAGATGTGTTCTTTGGGAAACAAAGTACTGTGTAGTGTTCCACTTCAGACCACCAGTGGGAGCACATATTTTTTAATGCTCCTGCTTGGGTTGTTGGTTTTTTTAAATCCCTTACATATAATGTAGGTACCTCCTTCGTATTCTAATTCATTACATTCAGGGAGCTTTTTATGTTGGGGTGTTCTGAAAAATATGTGATTCCACTTTCAGTTTCAAGTGATGCAGTCCAGAGTTCTGCCAGTTTAGTCTTTCGTGTCGTTTTGTGTAATGACTCTTGATGATATGACATTTATGCAGTGAATGGACTAATTCTGATTTTACTGTTAGGAGATATAAAACTTCTTAACATTCAGAACTGACTGATAATCTGTGACTCAGCCAGTTTCTGTTTGTCATTTATGTTTTGTGGCATGCCAAAAGATGGTAGTTCTGGCCCTTCTTATTTAGAACAAGATTTCACATTTTTAAAAAATTATAGTAAATGTTATTAGTGTTTGGAAGGAAGTTTGCCCCAAAAAGATAAATGGGGGAGGTGTTAAATATTTTTCATGAGTGCTGTTATGGTATTAGAGGACTTGTTTCAAAGAAGTGCTAATTTTCATGTTTCTTGACAAGTCATTCTGTAGATCCACTAATCACACCCTGATAAGATGCTACAGGGTGTAATGTCAAAACAGAGATAATAGTTCTAAGATCATTATTTATCCCTCATTGTGAGAGGAAAGAGAAAGAATCCCATAATTCACAAAAACAGGCATGTACATGCAGAAGATCTGTTATTGAACTGTTGCTTGCAGGAAGTCAGCTACTGGACTAATTTCAAGTGCAGACAATGATATATTTGGCTCAGGTACACTTGGGAAACTTTTATGCCAAATAAAGGCTAAAGAAAAGAAAAAAAAGGCTTTGGAAACTATTGTTTACATTTTTCTTGGATGACTTGTTTTTTTGGGGGGGGCGGGGAATAGTATCTCCAAGGAGGAGAGGGCCTATGCTGATATTGATCATTTGGAGGAGTGTGTCTGCATTCTCCCAGCCTGCCCAAGGCCCAGAGAAAATGTTGGTTTGTTACCTGATCTGCCCTTGAGGTTGAGGTGCCATGATCTACAGCTCTGCCATATTATCAGCCACCCAAGTCTTCTTAGCTCCTTAGCTGAGAAAACACACCTGAAGGCCAGTCACATACAATGGAATGTACTTTTAAATGCTGGCTACATTGCTGGGAAGGGGAAGGGCATGGACGTTCCACAGGCCAGTACTACAACTAGCACAGTTCACACTGTTGTTTCCTTGGGCTCTGATGGTTGTTGAAGTAACATCTGCCTTCCTTGAGAGCTCTCCCAGGTCCTGAAAGAAGAAACCCTGCCTAAGTCCGTAGAAGCACCTTATTGCTGAATAACTGAAAGGGAAGCCTTCTCTAAGCAAAGGGCTTCACAGTTTGGCTGGAATGAAACCCAGGAAGTGGGATAATTTTAACTTTGTCAGGTGTGGGCTGTGGAGAACTCAAGTCAAAAGTCCTGAAGATTAGGCACTAGCTCTTCACCACCAGAAGAGCTAGTCAGAGATCTGTGGAACTCCAGTTGCTCTTAGCCAACAGGGTAAAGAGAAGCTTCCTGCTTCTCATCAGAATAATTTATTGTGCTTTCTGGAAAGGAGGGAGTACAGATGGAAAATCTACCAGTGGAGACTATAAACTGGTCAAGAAGGAAGCAAACTGCAGTTGTGACCTCCTCAACCAAAGCATAGTGCATCTCAGCTGCTGAGACCTGCCAGGAAGTATTGTACTTGCATCTGAGATGCACCAGCTTCTACAGGAAGACAAAATGTTCCACGATGGTCCAGTTATAAGGTCTACCTGCATGTGAGTTGGTTGGTACTTTAATGCAATAAAGCATAAGAACCAGCGCCTGAAAAGAGAGGATTCAGTGTTAGGTGCACATGCTACCTACACTAATTTTGCTAAACAAGTGTATCCAACAGAGAACGACCCATCCACTCTCTCATGCAGACAAGCCACAAGACTCCTTCCTAAGAGGGCTCAGGGCTAATAAATCCTGGTTCTGCTACAGAGAGATGATGTTCTGCATTCTGACCAAGTACATAATCAGATACATACTTTTCATCTTGGAAGTGTTTGTTCCTAACTTAAGAAGGTTTGAAACCCAGAGCAAAACAAACGCTTCAAAACATGAACAGACTGTGCTGTGCTGATGAGCAGTGGAATGTATCGGCTTTATACAGGCATTGTCCTCAGGCAATTCAATCATCATAACGGCAGTCTCACACTTGGCTTTCTGACATATCCTTTTCTGAGAAGTCCAGGATCTAGGATTCTTTATTTTGCAGAAATGGGGATGACTCCTTCAGGGTCCAAAAGAGCAAGAAAGAAACTGCCAACGACATTTCGAAGGAAGCTCTCCCAGATGAAAAATGACTGCTTGCTGCCCGGGTCCCGATCCCTGTATTGAAAGCCTGAGCAAAATCTATCCTTTTTCCTAAGCAGCAAGTTGTAGAGTTGATGAGCACTAGATCTAGAGCAAATTTTATTTTATTTCATTTATTTTATTTTTTGGATGCCTCCTGGCATTAAATCAGAAGGAGATTTTTCCACACCGTTTCTCAGAAAGTCGCTTTGGGCTAGTTTTAGAATTTATTATGAAGCACAACCCAGATAGTTAAACAGGTAAATGGAGACATTTAAAGGTTGGGTTACATGAAGTGGCATTAGCATCTGTTTGTCAACACCCTTGGCAATTAATGACTCCCTTGACAGCCAATAAATTATTAGAAAATGGCCATGAATTTAGCTAGGGAAATCAGTCGCTTTGAGCTGCTACTGACATTACTTTTCTCTGGAGAACAGAGAAAATAAATCATCCATTACATACATCTTGGCAAAATCTGAAGAGTCTGTACAGTGCTGGATGCAAATACATTGCTAATGATGCTTGGATGATCAGTGGGATACGTCACGTCGAACACAGCTCTCTTAAACATTACAACAGTTAATTTTTGTGGTGTCTTATTCTCTCTGTTCTCTACATTTGCAAGACATTAGTAGACACGCTGGAGAGAAGACATGCTAGAACTGGAAGAGGAGACTTCATGCACAGATGTGAGACTTTGTGCTGAGATGACCTGATGTGGAAAAGAATTTTGGAGTTGTCCCAATATAAACACAGGCCTGAATCCAAAGAGCCACTCAGCTAGTTCTGCATGCCCAAAGGGGCTTTGAACTTGTGTTCTTCAAATCACAGCTCCCTGGCAAGAACATTGAATGTAGCTTGCAATATGGAATTCAGTGGAAAATGTCAAAAGTTGTACTGGCTACACCCAGCCTCATGGAACAGTGGGGACCAAGCACTGGAATGCAAGCCACCCTGAGCCCTCCGGGGGAGAGCAGCTAATAAATTGAAAGAAAGAAAGAAAGAAAGAAAGAAAGAAAGAAAGAAAGAAAGAAAGAAAGAAAGAAAGAAAGAAAGAAAGAAAGAAAGAAAGAAAGAAAGAAAGAAAGAAAGAAAGAAAGAAAGCCTAGTACCTCAATATACTTCTGTGGCATCTCACATCACAGTTTTTCTCTTTGGCTCATAGGTATTGTCTCATCTGACTTTCTCTCTCTTCCACAGTTTGTAAACTATTGTTGTTATATTGTACACTGAGATATAAAAACCAAGAAATGTTACAAAATGGAAAATATGTAGGAAGTCAGTCTGGACTGGATTCAGTGCATGGCAGGAGCAGGCCCAGGACTGCCCAGACATGTACCAACCTAGTCGAATTTCACATCGTCCAGCTTAAAAAATTGCACCTACCACAGACTTAGAATGTCATGTGAATTGATTGAAGCTTCAATGTGTACAAATGAGCAACGCACTCTTCTGGGGCAGATAAAGACAGCAGCTTAGCTTTGATCCCAAAATGTAATTGCACCCCTTCAACTCCCTTTGATTATAATTACAGAGTATAACTTTCCAATCTTGTTCTCTTACTCGTTTCCCCCCTTTTCAATGGAGTTACCTGGTAAACAGCCTGCCTATGGATTAGCAATACACGAACGTTGTAGGTGGATCTATTCACTTTATTATCCAGGACAAATGGAAGAATCTAGATAACAACCCTGATGCTTCAGACATCTCTTTGTTTAAAAGTCAGACTAAACCTGGTACCCATGCATCATCTGGAGGAAATGTGGCCTTCGATATCCATGCTTCAGGCTTTGCCAAGAAAGTTGAGTATCGAAATAGGAAATAGGAAAAGGATTTGGTGTGGCTTGATTCCGTCTTTTTGAGAAACACAAGTATTCACCCTAGGTGACTTACATGATATTTGAAGGACTGCCTTCATCGATAAGCCCCTCTTCATCGAATGTTTGTATATAGAAGAGAATCCCAGTTCAGTCTTAACTCAGTAGCCACCGCAAACCTTGCACCTATTTAGCATTATGATTTTATATCTGTAACAATGCGATCCTAAGGCTAGTCTGTAAACGGCTTAGGATACAAACTAAGCATTGCATGGGAGTAACCAGATACACATAAGCATTGCACCCTGATGGCACAGTGGTAATGTCACACAGGTGTAGAGGCCTGAAATGGGCAGCACCTGTGGGCAGGTTGGGGTGGACAGACAGATTACTGAGCCCACTCAGCCTACGCTGCATCCCCAAAACTGGTACATCATTATGCCAGTGAAAATACTGTCAGAGGTTTAAACACTCCCATTAAAATCAATAGGAGTGAAAAATTAAGTGCTTTTGCCTGCCTTCTGTTATGCCACTGCGCAGTTTAGGATACCAGTTAAGGCTGCACCTAATCACAGCTTTCCCAAGCATGATAAAAACCCATTATAAAAACCACCACACTCATATTTTGAACAATGGGGCAAATGGCAGGTACAAAAGACATCTCTCTGGCCACACACACTCATATACACACATGGGGAGAGGGAACTTCAGTGAAGGGGTCTCTTAAAAATGTTGACTTGGCAGAAAAAATTGAGCCCTTTGCACAAACTACCCAGAATGGGAACAAAAATAGCTACATCATGTTTCTGTGTTGTTCAGAACCCTTACAAATTCTTCACCTCAGGACACAAACACTGGCCAGCCTACTCCTGTACAACTCTTCAACATCTCCAGATCTAGCACAATTAATTGATTGAGCCTTAATGCTTAATAAAGGTTTATGTATGTAACTTATAGAGCCTCCCTGTTCCTACCTTCCATGCTACTGCCTTGATCTCATTGGGCGTGGCCTTTAAAACCTACCTGGCCTGTGTCTAGATTACCAGATGTCAAAATAGTCAAGTTAAATTTTTGGACAGGGGGCAACTATAATAAAGTTGTTTCTGGATGATTTGAGAAACAAGAGGGGAAACTTCTGGCTCATTTGGGAAACATTCTTGTTTCTCTGCTCTGGTATGGAGATGTGCTGCTTTTGACAAGTGGTTTCGTCAGTCTGTGTTCCTGTTTCCTGATCGGTTAAACAGGAACAGTGAAATGCCTACTCAGGAGGGCTGGTCCTAGAATGGATTTGTGAGGTTTGCACAGCTCTCACGCATGGCATGTGAACTGGATGCCAATTGATCCTTTAAAAAAAAAAAACAACCAAATGCAAATAATATTGGCCAGAAGGACAAAGGAACTTAAAAAAAGAGGGCAAGAGAAGTGATGACAGTGTGGTCATTTTCTTCTTAGAAACCAGAGAAGCTCTTAAGAATGACCTGTCATTTTTTCACTCCCTGCATCAGTCATTCACCTGGCCTCTTGAATTCAAGAGCAGCCATTCCATACCTGTATTTACACTTCTCAAGTATCCTTTACTCTGAGCTTTTCATCACTTGACAACTTTGTTCCAGATGCAGCGGTGAGTACTTGATTCTCTTATTTGGGAAGTTCACCATCCATATGTATTACAGTCATAATTGTGAAGCAGCTATCCATCACAACCTGTGGCTGAAACCTTTCCATTCAGCCTCCTGTGGCCGCCCTTTCCCTTTGCAGGCGTGTGCTTGAGTGCCTCCTCCTGTCTCTGAAAGATAAATAGGCTCTCTTTACTCTTCCTTTCTGAGGTAATTAAATCTATTTCTCTCATTTCTGTGCCACAACAGTACTCTTGACAGTTGTGAACACAGCCCAGTCCTCCCACACGCAACTGTCAATCAAATGTAATAATGCTAAAGAACAAACAAAAATACACTTGTGTTGCAAGAGACAACATGCATATCAACAGTATTAATCTACGGTTAATGCACGGAGGATACTATGCTAATAATTCATGTATTTGCTCTGAACTGACTTTGACTGAACTGCAAACTGGACACAAACAAGGAATGCTGTCCATCCTTTTGTGTATATTGCAGAGAGAAAAACAAAAGCAGAAGTCTAGGGACACCTGAAAGACAACATTTATTCCAGCCTGCACCTTCTTCGGATTTTTGAAGAAGTGAGCTCCACCTCACGAAATTTTGTTAGTCCTTAGGTATTTTCTTTTGCTCCACTAGACTAGCCTGGCTACCTCACTGTCACACTATTGTAGAAACCAGGCTGGGAGATTGAACTACTTTGGAATAGGCTTCAGTTTCTGTGTATCTCTTCAGCCTGATACATCACAATGTGTCATCAGCTTTGCACATACAAAATGTAGGAACTTCCTACAGACAGAGCTGGGCAACTGGCACACCCTTTTGCCACACAAGAATAATCCGACTGCAACAATGACAGATTTGTTTTGGCTCTTTAGTTGAACCGCAGAAGAAGTAAGAGAAAGAATGGGCAAATGGTGGGTGCAAAAGAGCAAAACACTGGGAAGGGGCATTCTGAGAGCCAGACCACGTGTTTGTATTTTTAAAGAGTTGGATCTGGACTCCCTGAAATCACACAACAGCTTTACCAGGTGCAGCTTATTACGCATGATGTATTTTCCATGTTTGGAGGACTATAGCTGCTTCAAAACATCCAATACAGGCACGGACTGAATGTGGCAATTCAAATTTGGATGTTGAAATATAAAAATCACAACCGTTCATTGTATTTATTTATCAATAAGTTAAGCAACTGCTTATATACATTGCACTTGAGGTGACCGTTTCAGGGTATATAGAGTTACTAGTATACATTGTTATATGTTGATAATGCAGCCAGTAGCAGCTAAGTTTGCAACATTTCTTTCTCTTGGTCTCCTTAAGGTGAAAGGAAACCAGGTTTTTTCCTAGGTTTGTACTGTGCAGGTGAAAGTCAGCCGAAATTTATGGTCGGTCATGATAGGTCTTCCCTTCATACATAGACATGAGTATTTTTGAAAAAAAGAAAAAATATCATTATCATTAAAAATACCCTGAATTATTAGTTTTACTTTTAAAATATTAGTTTTCTGTTAATAAAATATCAGAGTAGTTTAAGCTATGTTTGTTATAAGTTTCTAGCCAGGAAGAAAATATTAAATAACTGTGTGGCACTGGTTCCTGGAAGTTAATCCACATACTTTCTAAGGGAAACACAGCTGACACCTTTCTTAGTCACTAATGAGAATTAAATTGCTTAACATTGCTAGGTAATCTTGCTCTCACCAATTATCACTTTAACGAACTTGTCTTACCTTGCACATTTTTGAGTTTTGCATAGAATGGTCACAAACTGCAGCCCTTACATTTTATAGCTTTCTATGTTATGCTCACAGTTTTTTTCCCCTACTCTCTACTGCATATATATTTCTGCTGACTGGGAATCCATTTTATAAATCTGACCAAGTGAGTCCATGAAAATGTATGCTTCTATGTATCTGTCAGCCTTTAAGGAATCACAAGATTCCCCTCCCTTTCTTTTTGTTTCAACAGACTGGGTGGTAGCGGTTGAGGCACACCAGGCAGGCCCCTTCCTTCTCAGCATCCACGGGGTCAAGTCTGGCATCCACGAGACCCATTGTGGTCACAGATGTACCTTGAAAAGATCCTCAAACCAGCCAGGTGTTTAATGATGGCTAGCCTTTTAAGAGTCAGGCAGCCACTGAACACCTGGCCCTCCACAGTTGGGGGTAAGCAAGGGGAATAACAAGGCAAAAACTGCTCAGAAGGCACTACTGGTCCTTCACAGGCTTGGATACCCCTGTAGGACTTCTGGGTCAAAGGAGGCCACTGGGCATGCCCTAGACTTGACTAGGGCCTTCAAAAGGCTTGAAGGAGGAAGCCAGTGAGCACAGACTAGCTCTGTCTCCCAACTCAGAGAAGAGGAAAGAGGAGGAGATGGAATAGGAAGGTGTTAAATCCCTGCCTTTCTCTATCTGAGGTCAAAGGAAGACACTTCAGGCAAGGTGGGCTTTGGTGTTTGACAAGTAGAGTTATTGATCCCATACAGACATGTGTACCCAACTAGAATTTATATTATCTCTGTGGTATTCCTTGCATAACATGCTTATTGCATAGAAAAGATTTTAACGTTACTTGTAGAAAGTAGATACAGTTGGGGGTGTGGGGAAGAGAGTTTTAAGCATGGGCCAAAGTTCATAGGTAACATTTTGCATTACAGAAAGTCACAGATGAACAGCATTCAAGCTCAATCTGTTGACAAGTGCAAATAAATACTGTACAAAATCACCTCAGTAGTCAAGGTCCAGCAGTCTCTTCCTTCTGAGAAAACATTATGTTCAATGAGATGTTCTTCAGTACAATATTGACTTAGTCAATCAAAAAGTGTCTTGGGTTCGAACCAAATGTTTTTACCATTAGAAAATGATATCTATGACATTATGTTAACAAACCAAATCCTGTTTCACTCATTTTCCATCACAAATTGAGTCTGTCTAAGTTACTAAAAAGATAATCCTCTAAGCTGGTTATCATGCACATCAGCAATAAACTCCCTATCTACCCTCCCTCCCTCATGTGAAAGACAACATTGCAAGTTTCTAGTAAATGGCTAATCTCCTTGGTAAGTTATTTCCTTCAGGTGGATCTTATTAATTTCACCGTGTTTCCCAGTGAAGCAGTCTGCCGCAAGGTACTTCTCCAATATATTTCATGCCCCACTGCAGCGTTTGCAGAAGAATTACACAAAGTAAGAACAAATATCCCACAAAAGCATACTTCTAAATTATCGTGTGAATAAGACCCAAGGTGCCCATATGAACTGTCAGATGGATTTATCGATCTGTCCAAGTGTAAGACACCACACGTCTGTTCGGTTTTTACTCTTGGTCAGCATTTGGCTACTGCATTGACTTCTCTAGTGCTGAGAAAACCTTCTAGGATGACCCACAAGACTCTTTAAACCTATTCCAGTCATAAAGTTGCTTTTTGCATGCACATGCAAACCTAATCATCAAAATATAAAGTTATATAGGTATTCTACATCCAGTTTACCATGGATAGCAAAACGTCTCCGTTTTGAGGTTTTTGTTTTATCCCCTTTGCTTTTCTTCCTGTAAATCAAATTTATAGCACATAAAGTAGATTACTTAAAATACTTACAAGAGCAAGTCAAGCAACAGTTTAACCTTTGATAAAGGCAGCACTTTCAGGTTAAACTGAAAGCACTTAGTCAAGGGGGAGAATCTGTTTCCACTTTACTGATGATATGCTTTTAAATAAATGGCAACTTACAGCTATGTATGGCCAAGCAATGGTTTTACTGGGGGCCAGGAGCTTCCAGCCTTTATTCCTGTGAAATGCAGAATCATAAATAGAGTTATATGGCCAGGGAGATAGATTTTGCCCCCACAAAGAATCAGTTCACAAAATGGGCTCCCTAGCAATGCTTCTCTAAATGTTTTCCTTAAGTGATTTCTGTTTCTTTCCAAAAGCCATATTAGACTACATAAAGTTGCTGTTTAATAATATTACATTGGTACAAAATGTCTTTGTTGACGTTCTGCACTATTTTTATGGCCAAAGGTATACATTTTGTTTTGTTGTATCCTATTTCTGTCCTGGTAATGGAAGGAGAAAGGATAGTCTTGCCAATTTCTCTTTGCTGTGGCCCTCTCAACCATGTAACTTTTTTTAATGACTACTGAGAAAAGGGAAAGGTGGGGAAAATTCACTTCCATGAGCAGCACAGTGAACTGGGGCTATATTATTTGAAAATGTAGGCTGTCTAGAAAAGAAACTGTTGTGTGTGATGGATGTCTTCCATACAGGGCTACAAGGAGGGAGGGAATAACTATATATACCATCCTGAATTCCTCAGAAGACTCTTATTGGGGAAACTATTCTGGGACTTCTTCAAAAGATCTTATTCTTCCACCTTGTTTTTTTTATTATTCAAACTAGTAGGACAAGGGACATCCCAGCAGACTTTCAACTCAAATCTCTCTGGATTTTGGTGTTGCTGGGTTGTTGGGTTTTTTTTTTAAATTGTAAAGAATACCATAAGACAGTGTTTGGAAGGCTGGGCTGGCAATCTAGCCAATCACCAGCTTTAGATCTGTACAAGAAAATGTGCACCTCTGTGATTGCTGTCATCTTGATTAACAAATCTGGGATTGAACGTAAGGGTGGGAATTTAAGGCAAAAGCACATCTACCCATAATTAATAACGATTTATGCTTTTTGGGATATTAGAAAAAATCAGAAAAGTTGAGGTGGAAATGTGCCTTACTACTTTTCAAGGCCCGTACACAAGATTCTTGCAATCTCACAATGTCCCCACTCATAGACAGATCTTGTCTGCAAAATCGATTGGCATCCTGTGAAGAAAAAAAATAAATATATATCCATGCCGAAGAAGAAGAAGAAGAGTTAGATTTATATTCCCCCTTTCTCTCCTATAAGAGACTGAAAGGGGCTTACAAACTCCGTTCCCTTCCCCCCTCACAACAAACACCCTGTGAGGTAGGTGGGGCTGAGAGAAGTCAGAAGAACTGTGACTAGCCCAAGGTCACCCAGCTGGCATGTGTTGGAGTGTACAGGCTAATCTGAATTCCCCAGATAAGCCTCCACAGCTCAGGCGGCAAAGTGGGGAATCAAACCCGGTTCCTCCAGATTAGAGTACGCCTGCTCCCAACCACTATGCCACTGCTGCTTGAAAAGTATCATTTCTGTCTCTATTTGTACATACAACACAAATGGCTAAGCTTTTAGCAGCATACATCTTAGGAGGGGCATGCTTCCAGTAATGCCAGGAGTGGAAAAAAGAAAAACCAGAGTTACTGTTATGCTAAAGTGAAGTACACAATTATCCCATCATTCTCGTCTTTTGGGGTGCAGCAGCTAGCGGGATGTATGCTTTTTTTGGGGTGTCAAATGTCAAAGTCTTAAGTACTAAATCAGATTCAAAAACTTATTATCCTGACCTCCTCCCAAGACTGTTTTAATTATTTTTAGCATATCCAAAGGGAAAGTGAGGAAGTGAAATTATTGCTTTTACGTTATCAAACTCTTTTATTTTGAGTGATGACATAAACCTGAAAAGAGTACAGCTTATTCTAAATAGCTCCATTGACGTTTACAGAACTGACAACTAGGGAAAATGCGCTCCAGTATTAGCCAATTTGCCAAGGAAAGTACTGTGAACAACAAAAAAATGTTTAGCATCAGAAACTCTCCCCTTTGGGCTCAGAGTCTTCTCAGGCAGCTGGAGAACTGGACTTTCCGTTTCTACCTGCCCCATTTCATTGAATTGCTGCCATGATGTTAAAATAAGATGAGAATTGCAAAGCATTTAAAAGGATTATACAAATGATTAACGATAATCTCCACAAATTATATTGTTAAATATACAGCCTGATCGCGGGTTCATTTCCTCAAAGTTAAGCACCAATGAATCTTACTCTCAACAAAAACCATAGGAATATGGCCTTGAACCTCATTAACACACTATTATTGGGTCCTGGATTTTGGACAAAATACCTATGGAGTCCTTGAGGGGAAGGCAACATTGTTTTGTTTAGAGAATTTTGGCAGCATATTTTTTTTTCCAGTTGCTGCAATCACCTGAAATGTTGTTAGTTACATCCATCTACTACAAGATGGACAGGACTTGTTTGCATACAGGAGAAATGCTTCTTGGGAGCCTACAGTTAGATAATGGCGTTTCTGCTGCATTTAGTAGTGCACTTTTACTGGAAGAGAGTTGAGATAATAAGGTTCATGTTTGACTCCTGATACATATCTGCTGATGCTTGCATGCTGTGTACATTCTACCACAGGTCTGATGTAATCTCATCTTCAGGTAGGCAGAAGTCAGCAAATAATTAACATCACGATTCCTTGTGACCTGTGACCTCTAGAGGGATTTCTTGCTTCCATAAAAGAATACTAATTTAAATAACCATAGTCAGAAGAATTTTTTAAAAAATCATCAGGAACTCCAATTCAAATCTAAAACAGAAGCAACAAAAACCCAGACATCTCCTTGCCTGCTACTTGTGTTCACCAAGGACAAACCCCTTGGCTGCCACGTTGCATTGTATAGGGGGGATTTGTTGTTTTGTACGGGGACCTAGGATTTATAGCCAGATTTCCTGGCAGCACGCTGTGCCGGTTGCAGGTGGAATCAGACGGAGGCAGTGAATTAATGTGGTGGCTGTTTGGAATGTCGTCCAGCTGCCAGTTAGAATTATGTTTGTTTGGCTTTGGCGCAAGTGTGAAAGGAGCAGCCATACATTTCAGAAGTGTGAGTATACATTTTTATATCTCACACTAATGAATACATTTTTTGTATCCTTCTCACTTGGGAGAATGCATTTGTCAGTGTTGCTTACCATGTGTGTGGTAGGGGAAGGGGGGGGGGAGTTGACCTCCAATTTAATTTGACAAATGCAAAAGTCAATAGGCAGACAAACCTACCTATGTTTGCAATTAGAACTAAAGTAATTTCAATGGATTTGGGTATTTTAGCAAATTTGGGATGACTGGAAGAGAATGTTGCAAGAACTCTTGAGACAACGTTACTGTGAGATTATGCTTTTTCCCCCCCATGAAATTATATTTCAGCCAGATGGGTCTTTCTTCTCCACAAAAGAAACTTAACTTTACAAACCATATTCCAAATCTCTGTGCATGACCCCCTGCTTTATCAACAAGTAATAATTTAGGTATAATGTGTGTTTGATGTAAAAACAGCTACATAAATTTGGATTGCAGTAGATGCTGATAATAGCGTTTTTTCCTCTGATTGGGTTCCCAATTACTGATGATAACCATAAAGGTACAAATACACTGGGTGATTATGAGACATCACTGCCTTGATAAACTGATTTCTGGAATGTTAATTTGATGTATATTTTCTGTAAATATATTTACAATTGTTATATTTATATTATATGGATTGCAGGCTCAATTGTCAAAAAGACAGAAAGTTCATGTACCACACAACTCTTTTTATCACCTGTGACAAAATAAAGCAATCCCTTATATATGGTTTGTTGACATGATGTCATGGAGGTTCATTGTATGATTAGCCATGATTACAGCACAATCTTAAGGCCAGTTGCTGAACTGCATAGTGTACCAACCCAGCCCTGTGTTGACTTAGATGCAATGCAGCAGTGTAGTGCCAATGTAACATGGGCTGACACAGATATGCCAACATAGGGGGCCAGAAACAGTCAGTGTCAGAGGCTTGGGGGAGAGGAGGACTCAATCAGCATTCCAGACTACTCTGCTTGCCTGGTGGAATGCCTTGCCAGATGAGATCCAGGCCCTGCGAAACCTGATGCAGTTCCTCAGCGCCAGTAAAACGGAGCTGTTCCCCCAGGTGTATAGCAACTGTGCACCATCAAATGGCCTTCCTCTCCTCTTTCTTTCCATCTTTCCCCCTCCTATTTTGCTGCTTTGAGAACAGGAATTTAATGCTGAGTGCTAGGCATCATCAGGGTTTAAGATAATTTATTGAAAGTGATATGGATTTTAACTTTTGTTTTATTGTATTTATGTTGATGTATTTGTATATTGTTGGAAGCTGGACTGAGGCTGTAAAGGAAAGAGCGACCTATAAATGTAATAAATAAATATCAGAATAATGTAACACTAGTGAAAACCCTGGCACAAGAAAACACCCTCCCACTGAACACATTAGATTAGAACTCAACTGCCCCTGATTTTTTCCCGCCGTATCTTACAACTATGGCTAAATTTGCAATCAATCACAGCTTTCTTAGTATTATATAAATCTCTGTCAGGATCTTTGTATCTCACTCATATGCTGTGGTACACAGCATGAGGCTACATCTCTCTGGCTAATGTTGGGTACACTTAGAACATGCACACACATATACATTTGTGATAGAAATTCCATGAAAAGGGCACATTGCACGAATAGGTAAGGAAAAGATCAAACATTATTACAACATGTAATTAACATTGCTCTGCTCAGAACCCTTGTAAGTACTCCCTATCAGGACGTGAAGACTGAACCAGAGTATAGTCTTTATTTCTGAGAGACAGCACAGTATAGTGGTTAGACTAAGATTTAGGAGATCCAGGAACCCACTCTTACACAGAGGCTTGTTTGAAGACCTTGGGTCAACCTAACTCACAGGGTTGTTGTGAGGATGCAACGAAGAAGGGGGAATACTGTAAGTCACTTTCAGGCTTATTGGTCGCAGAATAAATGAAGTAAAAGAATAAATGTAGTAAATAAATAAAGCTACTTATTAGGCAGTTATCTAAAAAACATTCTTCTTGGTGGTAAATGCAAGCAATGCTGCATCAGTTGTTTTTATTTATATTTATAATTGTTAATTTATAATTGTTAATTATAATTATTAATAATTTATAATTTATAGTTGTTTTTGTTTATATTTATAATATATAAATATATATCCATGTAGAAGTCATACAGCAATAACCAGGAATAAATCAGATCCCCAACTCTATTAATTTTTGAGAGAAAAGTGTAGATTATATTTGTGATTTACCTTCTGTGCTGATATGACACATAGAGTTTAGGATTCAGGCTACCAGGTGTACAAGCTTTGGCTAGATTCTAGCTAGTTTCTCGCCATGACTTACATGGAAATGTGCCTTTACATTCTTGTCATTGTAATTCCAATGATGCTACAATCACAATATGAAAGGATGGAAGACCAAAATCAGCGTTAAAAGGACTTCTGAGATTAAAATAAACTGGGTTCTGTAACTAATCAAAGATAAATTCCAAAAGATTTGGTAATGCAAGCAATGTTGACAGTTGACATATATCACATTCTACCAAGCAGGAACAATGATCAAGTTTCCCTGCAACTCACAGAATTAGCACTCATCATTCTATTCAACCCAGTATACAGAACAAGTTAGGAAAATGCCAGTTTCCAGATTTGGGTTCCATTCACATGCATTTTCTTTAAAAACAGTAGATCAAATTATTAAATAATCTATGAAAGAAGCCCAGTTGCTTGAATATGAGATTTTCATTGGTACCAAGGAATACACTGGTTGTCTTCTTAATTAGTCATAATTGCTGAGTGGTCCTATGCAATACTATACAAAGACTGCAGCAATATCTTCAAAAATAAATTTATTTCTTTGCAGGGAACACAGAACTTAAATTCCAGATTCAAAAGGCTTCATCTTGTGGTTTATAACCAATATTTCACAAAACATTGGTTCTGGGCTTAGATTCAGCTAGCTTTTCTGCCAGTGAAAAAGGGAGGAGAGGAGACCCTTTAACCTCCAAAAAGTTTATGCTAAAGATCGGATAACCAGCACAGATGAAAGGCATCTGTGATGGGGTTTGAGTGAGGACACAAATGAGGTGAAATTGAGTGAAACGCTGCTTGGATCCAGCTGGGTATATGGAAATAGCTTTGGCAAAACTGTGGATTTGCCTTTGCGTTCTGAACAGTTGTAGAAAAGTTTCCTATTTTCCATCTTTTTCTTGCTTTCAATTTAAGTAACATTGGACCTTGTGGTTTCCCCCTCCATTTTCTTATTTTGTCAAAATGGCTGCGAACAGCAAAACCTCTGAAGAATTTTGGTTGACTCAGGCTCCCTCTGCTGGTTGGCATGTGCAGTGGCATAGTAAAAGCACTGAAACAATTTGAACATCCTAAGATGTTTATTGAAAATAAGGGATTCTACTACTTATTTCTTCCATTTTTCCCCACCAGTGTTTGAGTGGGAGCACAGCAAAGTTGTACAAGCTAACAAGACAACTACTGAAAATCTGTAACCAGAAAGGACAACTTATTCTTATTCTTCTTAGGTCTCTGTATGAGATCCCTCTGCAAAGAACCTTCCCGTCTGCTAAGATTAAGTGTAGTATGTAATGTAACTTTCTGGCCAGAGACTCTAAGTCAGCTTACAGATAAAATCAGTTTTAAAATATATCACATTCATGTTAGCATGAGCAACAGCAAAAATAACAGACAAGCACAGTCAGAAAAACCAAATGAGTATGTATGGATTTTATTTAAATATTTGTACCTCACTTTTCTCCCAATGGAAATCCAAAATGGCTTGCATCATTGTCTTTTCCTTCATTTTTATCTTCACAATTACCCAGTTAGGTAAATTAGGGGGAGGGAGGGAGAGAGAGAGAGAGAGAGAGAGAGAGAGAGAGAGAGAGAGACCCTGTTGCTAATATAAAAAAACTAACTGCAATCCTACAGATAACAAGATAAAGAACCTCCAGTTCAAATTTACAGCTGTCTTAAATAATCCTGTCAGAACCAAATCTACAGAAGATAAAATGATGCTAGATCAGGGGTAGGGAACCTGCGGCTCTCCAGATGTTCAGGAACTACAATTCCCATCAGCCTCTGTCAGCATGGCCAATTGGCCATGCTGGTAGGGGCTGATGGGAATCAAGATTCCTGGATCTGAAGAAGCATGCCTAATGCTCAAACTCTCCCCTCAGAGGCACTTGGGGTTCCATAATATTTGGGTTGCTGCTGCTGAGAAGGTCCTGCACTTCTGAAGATGAAGGGGAGATGGAGTGGAGATTATGCACTACTGCTCTCCATATTTATGACATCCCCACCTCTCAGTGAGTTCCATGATTAAAAGTGAAATAAATCTTTCCAGTCCTGGTCCAACCAACCACTAAATCATATTGGTGTGAATCAAACCATCCCCAGACTTCACAGAATGGAACTTTCCTGTTTCTCCTTCCTGCAATAATTCATCGAACCCCTGAAATTCTGTTCCTGGGGGTGGGGAGTGGTCAGTGGAATTTATGGAACAACAGAGGAACCAAAGTTGAGGTCTGAGGGGGAGGGAAGAATCACTGGAAACTCCCCTTCTTCCCAAACAGAAACACCAATCCTTCAGAACAACTGTGCAGCTTGACTGCAGGCCACTGACTAGAGCTCCCAGGTCTGGATTGGGAAATACCTGGAGATGTTGTGGACGGAGCCTGAGGAGATTGGGGTTGGGGAACAGGAGTGACTTCAATAGAGTCCGCTTTTCCAAATAGACCATTTTCTCCAAGTGATCTCTGTTGTTGTCAGGAGATCTCCAGCCACCACCTGGAGATTGGCAACCCCACCACTGACTCTTGGGTAGGCTCATGCTGGATAAAAAGTTCTTAATATGCCCTACTTCCAAACAATTTTAGGACTTTAAAAGATAATGCCAACTTCAAACTGACCCAAAAGCAAACAGGGAGCTAATGAAGACGCAGTAAGATAGGTGTGCTATACTCTAAACTGCCAGCTCCAGTAAAAAGCTGATCTGCTACATATTATGTCATTTATTTATTTAAAACATTTATTAGCCACCTTTCTTTCTTACTGTGTTCAAGGTGGCTTAAAAAGTCATTAGAACCTGTAAAATAGAACATATTCAAAACATAAAAATCAAACTTTAAAACCAGAACTCAGGACTGCTAGTAAACCTAATCAAATGTGGTCCTAAATAAAACTATCTTCAACTGCCTCCGAAAGATTGAACGTGATGGACCCAGGTGCACCTCCCTGGAGTGGTTGTTCCATAATTGTGGGGCTACCACTGAAAAGGGACCAAAAGTACATGCCAAATGAGGTTCTTTGATTGATAGGACAGCCAGGAGAAGGGTCTCTCCCTCTGCTCTTAACCTCTGGGCAGGAACGTTTTGAGGTTTATAAGAACTTTTCAAAAGCAGCCCTAACTAGAAAACCTGTTCAAGAGTCCAAATTATATTTATCCAGGAATAGTCACAGCCAACAGCCCAGCCAGTTCTAGCTGCAGACCACATCCTAAATTCTAGAGTAAGGCAGCATTTTCTAATGTTATTCTTCAGGAAATATACAAACTAGAATTGAGACCTAGAGTTTATAGAAAGAATTTTTCAGCATCACAACACATAAGATTGTGGAAGAACACATGGCAGATGAGTCCATTGTAATTAAAGACAAGGGAGGGACATTAGTCATTATGAACACCTATGACTATATATAAGAGGCACAGAAACAACTTTCCAATCAAGTTTTCTATCCACCTTTAACCAGTGATTCCACACCACATATTTCTAGGCTTGATCGGAATTGTTGATGAAGCCATATTGATGGGTGACCTAGATGAATCCTTGGGGAAAATTTTGAACAAGGAAAATCCTAAAATACCCATAATCTGTTGTCTACCTAAGATACATAAAGGGATTTCAGCTCCTCTAGGGCTTTCCATAGTGTCAGGAATAGGGTCTATCTTTGAATCCTTGTCCCAACTCACTGACTTTCATTTGCAGCCCTTTGTTAAGGAATCCCTACATACCAAAGGGATTCAATGGACTTTACATCTAAAACTGAGGACATGGAAATTCCTCAGGGACAATCCTAGTGTCCAGGGATGTGGCTGCCCTGTACACAAACATCCCCCATGAAGATGTAGGGGTGGCAGCAGAGTACTACCTTAGATTGCACCAAAAGAAATCTCCCCCCACCTGTTTTTATTACAGCTGCTGGAAATAGTGTTAGATCACAGCTTCTTTATATTCCATGATAGATATTATAAGAAAATATGTGGCATCAGTATGGGGTCACCAAGGGTCCCCAGTTTAACTAATTTATTCATGTCCAGACTGGAAAAAGAACACATCAATAATCCAAGGAAAAATCCCTTTTTTTCGTGATATCATCATGTACATGCATTTTATTGACGATTTATTTTTTGTTTTTAGAGATACTAGAGTAGAACCTTTTGTTTCCTGGGTGAACACCATTTATGAAAAAAAAATCTGTTTACTGCACAATCCAGTGAGACCGAACTTCCATTTTTGAACCTTTTGGTCAATATAGACAAGGGAAGAAGAATTGAGGTGAGCTTGTGCCTCTTAAACCCACAAACTGCAATGCTCATTTACACTGGGATTCCTTCCACCTCTACCATCTGAAGTACAACATTCCATATGGGATTTTGCTTAGAGAAAAAAGAAACTCATCTAACCACAGAGACTATAAGAAGGTGGAAGTAAACATTTTTTTACAGAGGATAACCCTGGGCTGTAATTAAAAGGGCAAGGGAGAAAGCTGAGGCAGAAATGCAGCAACTGTTAACACCCAAATTGAGATCACCACAATGGAGAATCACTACTTCTTCAGAATTCTTTGAATTTAGTGATGGGATTAAGAAAATTGTATATAAATACTGGCCCATCATAAGCAAACTACCAGGGTGCCAGCATCCTCCCCTGGTGGGATTTAGGAATACAAAGTAATTGGGCAATTACCTCATCAGGACTCACTGTAGGAAAATTAATCAGACAGCACCTGTGATAACTGGGCATTTTCGCTGTGGGGATGCTTGTTTGCAAAATGGCAAGGGAAGGGAGAGAAGTTAAAATAACACAAACAGGCTGGACTGGACTATAGTACTGAAATGCTTCTCTAATTGTAACTCCTCAAGTTTAATATACCTGTGTGAATATGTCAAGAATCAGAAATAAGGTGGCAGAGGTGCCTCCTGTGGAACATTTTCTAACAGAGAATCACACCCCTGACTCATTGAGATTTACAGTCTGAGCAGTGGTGGACCAGCAAAACACTTTAATTGATGTCAAAAGAAGATTAAAGCAGTTGGAGGCAAGATACGTGTTTGAGTTGGGAATTATGGTTTAATCTACCTATGGACCTCTCAGCTTTCTTGTAACAAGCACAAGTGTTTGGAATTTAGGCATTACCCCTTTAAATCTGAGGAAGCAAGAGATTGTCTGCTTTCCACTGAATACAATTGCAGATCCTTCAGGGAGTGGCAAAACTGTGGTCTTGGTATGACTTTTTCATGCATAGATGGGATTCTTTGACTGGACATTGAGTTTGTTGTTTTATTAATTTATGAATGTAATATTTGTTTTTCATGAGAGCTGTACTGGTATTAGCTCAGGGGAGCATCAGAAGTGCTTTTTGCACAGATTGTAGACTAGTAACTACTACAGTAAATTCCTCTGCATAATTATTTTGTATTAATAAGACATTAGAACTTGTGGGATTTTTTTGACTATATATATTATTGTTTACAGTTTTAGGAGCAAAGCACTGTAAAGCTCAGGGGTTACTCAGAAGTGCAAGAGCACAGAACATTCTTCTAGTACCCCTGAGGTACTAGAGCAAATGATTAAAATGGGTTATACACAAGTATTTGCATAATGTTGTAGGTCTGATAATTGATTATACATTGATTTTGTTTTATTTACAGGTATCAGGCTTGAGAAAGTTGTAGGTCTGATAATTGATTGTATAATATATAATCAATTATCAGACATCTGTTATACAATGTATAATCAATTATCAGACCTAACTGTTGTAGGTCTGATAATTGATCATACATTGATTTTGTTTTATTTCCAGGTATCAGGCTTGAGGAAGTTTACAAGAAATGCAAACCTATTTGGAGGTTTTGCTGCCCAAAGAGATTATTATTTTATATGTTTCTATGAAATTGGAAATGCCGGTGGATGACTGTAAGACACATATATACACAGATGCGAAGTTTTGAATTTTGAAGTATTGTTGCATAAGAAACAAACGCAGAATGGTTGAAATAGCATATTTATTTGAATATTGTCACAGCTTTCTTTATTGCACTGTTAACTTTAGTAACCTATTGGTGAAAAAGAGAAATCAGCAATTGAGAAATCCTTTAAGCTGATCTTGGGAACCTAAAAGCAATTTGGTGCAGAGTGGGGTTGTGTTGCCTTTTGGTGCACCTACCTATTTTTTTGTTACAGTGAACCTCCAGGTTGTGACTGGAGATATCCTGGGATTACAATTGATTTTTGGGCAATAGAGATTAGTTCAACTAGAGCAGGGGTCTGCAACCTGTGGCTCTCCAGATGTTCATGGACTACAATTCCCATCAGCCCCTGTCAGCATGCCATGCTGTCAGGGGCTGATGGGAATTGTAGTCCATGAACATCTGGAGAGCCACAGGTTGCAGACCCCTGAACTAGAGAAAATGGCTGGTTTGGAAGGTGGATTCTGTGACATCGTATCAGGTTGAGGTCCCTGTGCTCTTCAAACCTTGCCCTCCTCAAGGTCCATCCCCAACATTTCCAAGTAATTCCCAACCCACAGCTGGCTACTCTACTATTCAGCTTCATTGTATTCACCATCATCCAGCCTAACTCTGACTCTGAACTGTGGCTAGCAGGGGAACTGCCTCCTTGAGTTGGAAAAGGAATTTAGAGTTTGATGAAATCTATAACAAGCTGTAGGACTTAGTGCCCATCTTCTAGCATAGACTCTGGTCCCCTGCTCTGCCCTCCAGGATGGCCTGGAACCCCCACAGCACAGTTCCTCACAGTCCCTAAGAGGTTAGATGGTACATTTCCTTAGCCTGCCTAATTGAGATAATTGTATCATTCTTAGCCAGTCATCTCAAGGCAAGCTGCCTCACTGTAAACCCTATAATCATCCAAACCTGTGATTTAAAGTAAAAAATAATGTTACTAGATCAGTGGAAACATCAATGGGAAACAGGGCTGGTTCCAGGTGTTTGGGGTCCCTAAGTAGAGAGTGTTCAAGCCCTCGTTCCCACTACTAGGACCCCTTCTTGCCCACTCACAAGCTATCCCACCACTTCCCATCACAGCTGCCCACATTGCTTACACAGCCTTGGAGTTGGGTGAAACTAGGAGTGCCACTGCCATGGCCACTCACTTGGAATGCTGATGCTTGGTGCACCACCCACATTCTCCAGCAGTGCTAGTCAGCTCATGCATCTTAGAACACAGATGACAAAGCAGCCACAAGCAGGGGGTGGAAGGGTTTGAGTGCAAGCATCAGAGATTATGGATGAGTAAGGAGCATACACGTGAGTCATCAGTAGCGGGCCCTGGCAGCTGCCCCACCTCAGGTTATGCGGGCCCTGGCCATCTGTGGGCCTCAGTGGGAGGGAAAATGTATCTTCTCAATCATATTGACAGAGAAGAGGATGATGTGAGGCAAGACCACAAATCATAATCTAGGTCGTAGAGGATGGGTTTGGAGGGGAGAGATTAATAGGCCAAGACTGGGAGAGTCGGCATCTCTAAGTGGTGCAGTAGATAATTTTAAACTATGGACTTCATGGCCTTCCAGGGGAGGAGGAGTGGCCTTTAGATAATAATGTGTACTTAAAATTCAAAATTACAGCCAGTTTTTAGGCTGGCCAGGGTTTCTATCCCAAAGCTCAGCCTTAATATCACCACAGAATCCTATGCACATTTGCCTATGAACATACCAGGACTTTTGAGATCATGTGCACATGATTATGTTGTTAGTTGCTTTCAGATTTGGTACTTAAATATGATTTTAGAAGTTTGTATTCCTTTTTGTTCCTTGTCATCTTTTGTTGTTGTTGTCTGCATATGTTACTAGAACCTTTTCTTTATTATTTATTACAGTCAAAGACCAGAACAAAAACGTTTACAGTAATTAAAATGTTCACATTTTAAAAGTTGCATGGATATTAAAATAGCAAATATAGTTAATTGAATTAATACAGAGGGACAAAAGACCTATAAAACCTGGGGACCCTATCTAAGGCTCATAATTTAACAGTAGAAGGGAAATATACGATCCCTTGGATCTACCAGGGCGGTTAGGGAGTAAGGAAATATCTAAGAATGACATAAAAGGGAAATACAGTAAATCATGCCCAACTGTTTCAACTTCTCCACTTGCATAAGTATACACACATTCGACCAAAACATTTATAGTACAATTTAAGATAAAGCAACTTAGAACCATCTTAACTAATATAAAATGCAATTTAAATAATACTCCTGCATATTTCAACAGCCAAGAAGATCAAACTTATAATGGCATTTCTCAGTTTCTATTTAAAAAGTCACTTCTCCCTATTTTTCATTGTTCTTCAACATTCTTAAATTTACACAGTAAATTTAAATTTACACAGCAACTACTGATGTAATGTTAGGATCTATTCCCTGAAGTAGCCATTTTAAAATATATATATATGTTATTATTTCCAGCAAATCGCTTTAATATCGGACCCAACATATCTTTGCGGGGCTCTTCCTTGTCATCTTTTGTTGTTGTTGTCTGCATATGTTACTAGAACCTAAGACTAATTTAAGAAAGGGTATCATTCAGGTCTATATACCTCATAAGGACAGGGATCTGGTTGCTTAATGTATTCTTACTGTTATCCGTTTTGAACTTTAAAATAAAGTGGTATATAAACCACAAAAGCCAAAGAAACCAATATTCAAATAAACCAGTGCTTCAAATTTGCAGAGAGATGTGGCTGATACCATGCAAGTGTGTTCAGGGGTCTGGAACCACTAAAGGGTTACGCTACAGGTACAGTAAGCGTTTACTATGGGCTAATGATTGAAATATACAGCTACTGAATATTTTTCAAACAACACATGCTTACTGTGGCTGAATACAAAAGATATCTTTTGTTGATCTGGAGCTGAATAGTACATCTGGAAGTCTTTGAACAAACTTTAGAACCTGAAACTTTAGGACCTGAAACAGCTACCTGCGTTCTTTCTATGACATGCTCAATCTGCGTAACTCAAAGAAGGAAATGTTACACTAATACATATGCACATGTGCATGGCTACGTCCACACAAAGCACTGGAAAAATACAACTGGCAACTTTTATTTTCTATAGCTATTATGGCAGTGAACCAGCACGCATGCTACAAGGATTGGTTCAACCCCATGTTTTTGTAAAGCCCACATTTTTCCTTTGTTTCTGACTCCGTAATTTGTTTTTCATAAAATTACACACATTTGAAACTTCTCTGTTCTGAAATTATTGTTCCAAGCGTAAAACAAAGCACTTTCCTGAGGGGTGCACAACCAAACATATGGAAGTATGAAATAAGAAAAGGATGGTTATTGCGTTCACATGAAATAAATCTGTTCAGCTTCGTCCACACTCACATGGAAGCAAGCTTTGCAAAACAAATTGGGGGGCTGGCATCAGTTCTTCCACAGCAACACATGAACTTTGTCTTCCTAGAAAGCTACAGAATTATCCACTTAGTGCAACAATGAGTTAAAAGCCCTCTTTCCACTTATCCGCTTCATGGTAGGATAGGAGGAGGCCCTTGCCCTGATTAGAAAGGAGTAGGAGGAGAGTAGGCCATCAAGATGTCAAGTCCATTGAAAAAAGGACACATCTGTTCTGTATTCTCCTTTCTCCCAGTGTCTGGAAACAGAGAGATCTAATTTCTCTGTGCAGCTGGCCACAGGGAGGTCAGTGTGAGTGTATTCCTATTCTCTAAAGATTATTTCTAGAATGTTTTGGTTTCAATCTCAATCCCTTACTGCCTTCTGCTTTCAAACTGATTTACAGAACATATTTGCTGCAGTTTGTGCATGATTGACTCCTGAGTTCCACAGAGGGGGGTTGAGTGCCCTTTGTCAGACCACATGTGGTTGTTGCTCTGTGTAAGTAGGGCCTTTAACCCCTGATCCCATGTGGCTCTTCATGAGTCATTGCCCACTTGTTCTTGGCTTCCTGTGTATCATATTTAGAGTTTTATCATTTGTTTTGGAATATTATTAGGGCTTGTCTGTGCTCCTGAAAATAAATTCTCCAAGGCTATTGGCAGGGTGCTTTGGTAGATATTGACTTGGGTCAATAGTTGATGTTTTCCGAGACAGACTGAATGAACTTTTGTGCAAAAAGCATGTGCTTTGAGCTGTAACTATGCATGAATAAACGAGGGAGTGGTACAACTCCTTGTCAAAGTTGTGTGTGGGACCAACAATGCAATCCTATACAGAGTTACTCCAGTCTAAACCCATTAATTTTAGTTGGCTAAGACTAGAGTAACTCTGCACAGGAGTGCTCAGGAAATCACGTTACAACGCATATATATGTACATATATTTATTGAGCTCAGATAACGGACTGTGGATAAGAAAGGATAAGACTGTGAACAGATACCACAGACATAGATTTTCTTGATGGTAAGTTTGGAGACGTGAACTTATCTGCCTGTATTCCAAAAGTCGCTGACTAGAAAGGTCTCACTGCACACCACTCTGTTCTGCGGAATCAATATTTGATATATTAGAGCCCACTCATTTTCTAAAAGAAATAACTGACTTCCAAAGAAGAAGGGGCAGGTTGTCTGGTATTACCCATCTCATTTACAGGGAATGCAGAATTAACCTCTCTGGCAAGGTTGGTTTAGAGGCTTCAAAGATCATCCATAATTATGGTGCATTCACAGCTGCTCAGATCAAGACAACTGACCTAGCCAACTTGGAAACCACCCCTGCTGAAGATATCCCAAACTGCTGCAGACATTTTACCTGTCCATTCCTAACTGGCCATGTCAAATTCTGCACTGGCCAACTTGATCTAAGAATTTAAGGTGGGCCAGAACCAAGCCTAGCGTACATTTTTCAGAAGCTGGCTTACAGAGACATATGGGCACAACTAACACAATGATCTTCAGGAATCCCTCAAAAAGATAGATGGGAAATATAGATGGGAGAGTGCTTTGGTTAGCACTCTCTAAAACTTTGGTTTTGATATGTGCATGTTTGACATTATTTTGATTGCATTTGCTAATTCCCCTTAACACATTATTAATATTTCTCATTTTACTCTTCAAGACAGGTGGGAGGATGCTTTGGTTTGCAATGTCTGCTTTGATATACCGAAACAAGTCTGTTTGTTTATCAAAAGATTTGTGGGCCTCCGCTAGGATTGATGGAATACTCTTACATAACCCCAGCAAATGACAGAGGAGTTGGTGATGGAGCAATGCTTGTGCAACCAGAACTAGATGCTGCATCTAACCACAGCAACCAGCAACCTTTGCTGCTCAGCCATAAGGTAAGTGATAAAAAGGTAGTCACACCCTGGACAGAAGCTTGTGATGGAGAGCTGCATCCTAAGGAGTTGTCCTCCTGGTCATGATTGACATGGAGTTCTAAAGGAATTTCAAGGATGACAGTTGAAAATTGAGAGTTGACGGCTCAGTTGAAAGAGACAGTGAACTGACAGAGTTTTGGAAACAGCTGTGTAAGATGTCAGCTGTCTGCAGAGGATTTTCCTTGGGAGTGAACAGAAAACATGTTGGTTGTAGGATCAAGCAGGATTCATAATTTATAAAGGGAAATATCTCTGCTGTAGACAGGAAGATCCTGGAGTGTTTTATGGGAAATAGCTCTAAGGAAAAGAGTGATCCCAGGCCATTAAAAAAATAAACTGGGAAAGTGTGTGGACATTCCTACTCCTGCCTTGAAGGTTGGTGGAGTCCCCTTCTTTGAAGGTTTTTAAACAGAGGCTGGATGGTCATCTGTCAGGAGTGCTATGATTATGTGTTCCTGAATGGCAGGGGGTTCAACTTCATAGCCCTTGTGATCTCTTCCAACTCTATGATTCCTCCAGTTTAAAGACCATTGTTTAAAGACACTTATGTGTATGACACAAAGCAGTGACTACCAAAAAAAAAACCCCAACCTCAGTAGAAAATGAATATAGCAACATTTGTACTTGAACCACATTCATTACATCTCGAAATACACAATATCTCTTGTATATATCAATAAGAAGTTCCTCCTTCTTATTTTCCTGTTACAAGCCAAATTCATTTTATGGCTGTTTGGTAACCTGACCTATATTGTCCCCTAAGTGGAGACAAATAAAACCTTATAAAAAGTTTTACTTCAAACAGCCTCTCATGCCAAGTACTTCTTTGACTTATATACAAAGGAAAATAAAAAGCATGCTTCAAAATTAGTGACTTTTATAAAGAAAGAATATCTTTGTCAGATTCCCCAATTGTCATATGTCTGGGACAGAAAACCAAACAACACAAGACAGACATGTCTCAGAAGAGATAGGGATGGTTGGTGAGGAAAAAAATATTTACTTTATTGTAAAATAATAAAGACATGCCATTAAACCACCACTGCACAGCACCTCGGAAAGGCTGGAGAGGTTTTTTGCGTGTGTGCAGTGTCTGTTTCTCACACACCATTGTTACAAAGCATTTTAACATAGTTTTTCTCTCTCTTTCTCTCCCCTACCCTTCCTTCTTGATCTGAAATCTGGGTCCTCTGTGTATGTGACAGCCAACCAGAAAAAAGAGTTCTTGGGTATTCCCCCCAGCCCCAAAAAAAGGCAGGAATGGGGTTTTCTCCCTCATGCAACACTATCCGCAGGGGCAAGCTTTGCCTTATCCCATATCTGGTCATCACATAACTTATCAAGATTCTGAATGATTCCTCAATGTACCTTTAGCCACATATAGAACATGATGTATGAGCATTTCCTAAGGAAAGGTTTTCCACATTCAACTTATTAGAATCAGCTTTTGCCCATCAGATCCTCACATTACAAATCAGATCAAAACTGCCTCTGAACACACAATTTCCATGCCTGAGTAACTCTCTTATTTCAACTTGCTTGGAATTATTCCCAGGACCCGGAACCACCCCCCTCCCCATTGTCCACCTGAAGCTTACACCTTCCTTTTCCCCCCAAGTCTGGAGAAACAACGTACTGGTATTTTAAAAAATACATTGCTTTTGCCTGTACAGAACTAAATTTCCCATTTGATTTGGAGAACATTTGTTGTCATAGATCCCTTCTCCCTCTTTTTTTCCTTTGTTGGGTTATGTACTGCCTAGATAGTTAGACCTCTGCACTGGGACTCCAGCCTCTGCTTGGACCAACACAGCTGTATCCATTGTTGATTTTTTTTTCGCTTGCTCTACCTCTTTGTTGGGTCTTATCAAACCACAATTCCCACTGTATTCCCACATACCAGCTGTATTCTTCAGACAGCCTTCTTCATATGGTGTCCTCTATGATTCTCTAGACAATAGGCAAGTCATGGGCTTTCTTGGTCGTAAGTCCAGTGCTCTTGAATGGCCTACCAGAGTGAGTGCAGATTCTAGCATTTAGGAAGCACGCAAGATGGCTTTATTTCAGCTGGCATTTGGTCAGGGTTTTATTAACCCATGGCCAATCCCTTAGGCTTCCAGGTACTTTGGGCCCCCTCTGGCACTTCAGTCTTTCACCCTACTACAACTGGTCCCAATAGCTCGTGGGAACATATGAGCACATGCAACCAAGGGTACACAACTAGACTGAATTGCTCATGGAGGTGTAATAAGGGAGGAGGTGGCCTGACATCACAACCCTGACACTAGTGTGCTATTGGCCTGCTGTCTTTCCCCATTCCCATTGTCTCAAGACAAACCTCAGCTGACTACAAGTGTGCCTTGCAACTTCTCAGTTTGTTTACATAATGACTGTTTGTTCAGCATATGGCTGTACGAAAAGAGTTCAGAGGGGTTCTATAACATTGCACAGGTGAGAAGAGATGTTTATAACGATAAACATTTCATAGAAATGGATGACAATAAGTGGAAGAGTAGATATGAACTGAAACTAAGCATCTCCTGTCTTTTTATCACTCTTGTCTGAATATGTGGATAAATACATATGTACACATATTGCTACAGCACAGAGTGCAAAATGCCTTTAATCGTTGGAGCCCAAGAATGCTGGTAAGAGTGCCTCAGCTTCAGCCTAGTCATCCTCATGGATAATATGGCCCTGCATTTGGTGAAACACATTTTGCTGTATTTTTAATCTTTGTTAATTAACTTTCCATGTTTTATGCCCTTGCAATTTTTTGTTACATTATTAGCTAGCTTGATTACAAGGACATAATGTGGGATATAAATAATTTAAATGAATGCATGAAATGGATCTGGAGTCCATGTGCATTCTGACCACAACATGCAAGTAAAGTTTTCATCGCTTGTGGATACCTGCAAGATCTGGTGACTCACTCAACGGAATAAATCAGGTCTGGATAACATGTGGCTAAGCTTGCTGCAAACTCTGTCCCCCTCCCCCTATATCAGTGGTTCTTAACCTGTGGGTTGAACGGCCCTTTCACAGGGGTCGCCTAAGACCATCGGAAAACACATATTTCCGATGGTCTTAGGAACCGAGTCACAAATAATTTTATGGTTGGGGGTCACCACAAGATGAGGAACTGTATTAAAGAGTCGCAGCATTAGGAAGTTTGAGAACCACTGCCCTATATTATATTAAATCTGCCCGTTTTTTGTTGTACGTGCCTGTATGTGTGTGTGTTTTGCAAATACATACAATCATTGGGGATTTTATTTAGCAACTGATGGAGTGTTATACATGGCTTTTTATCATTTGGCTTGGGAACTCATGTTATACAGGCCTGAGGTAAACAGTTGACAATGGAACTGAAAATATCAGTTCAAGATATTGCAGTTCCAACAACAATTTCTTTGAAGGCAGCAAATAGGATGATACAGACTGGTATTTGTTGAGACGACTAACAGCAGCTTGAGAATACTTATGCTCTTTAGTTAGGTGTATGTGTTCCAGAGTATCGAAGAAAGCCACGATTGATATGAATCGACTGCTGTGAATCTATCCCAGTAGTTCTCAACCTTCCTAATGCTGCTACCCTTTAATACAGTTCCTCATGTTGTGGTGACCCCCAACCCTAACATTTATCCATTTTACAGATAGAGAACAGAGAGTCTTAGGCAACCCCTGTAAAAGGGTCGTTCGACCCCCAAAGGGGTCCCAACTCACAGGTTGAGAACCGCTGATCTTCCCCTTCTACACTACCATTTACAACCAACTCCAATGATCTGATGACCACACATTAAGTATATTTCTCCAGTTTGTTTAATAGAGTGGAAGACTGAAAAAATAATTGGGCTGGCATCAAGCAAGGCTTCCCCATGGAACTGGTGGAGACATCAATTTGCTTATTGGGGTGGTGATGTCTTCTTTGAAGATCATCTATAGAATTTAAATAGAATTATATACTGAAACAAATGTGAACTTAAAAAAGCAACAGCAAACAGAATTCATCTTCAAGTGCGATGCACAGATCAGAAACTGAATTTTTCTGGGACAACGATGTGAAATTTCTTCTTGGAGATATGAAATAGAATTGGATCTAGTCCATGCCTCTCGGCTCGCTTATAACAACAACATAATCTATCAAATAATTCAGCTGGATAGGAAATAGTGGAAAGAAAATGTATTAGTGGATGGAGTCATCTAATTTAAGCAATCTGTTCTAATTGTTTGTCTTTAGGGTGAAGAAATAAGAGCTGGTAGACATACGGTGGGAATACAGATTTAAATTCTTTCTGGATATCAATTTGTGATACTGTCAGGCTGTTCGTAGAATTTTTGGCTCAGGAGAGGAAATGGACTTTAGTCTAACTTTAAAGACGGGAGATTTGGAAAAGTCAGCAGTTCCTTAGTGCATGCTGCTGGAAAGCCCGGGTTACTCACATGGGAGCTTTAACTGTTTGCTAGATTAGTAAAGTGACCTTTCCCTCTTTCTCTAAAGATGGCAGAAATTGTTTTGTTTCTGGAAGGAATCTGGAAATTAATACTGCATGCTGGAATCATTTTTCTCCCTTTTCTCCTCTTGCCAGACTTGCTTGTATGCGATCATGATTTATTCAGTATCCTATGATGGTATGTTTTGCAAAAGCAGAATTTGTGAACTTACAACAACTATATTCAATATTTCATCATGAATCACTGTTTTCGTACTGTGTAGGAACAAAGAGTTGCAAAGAAAAAAAATGTAATTAATGCTTCACAGTCAGATTATGTAATACTAACACAAATGCCACTTTCAAAATTTCAGTTTCTACCAGGAAATAATGTTTGGTTAGCTCCCATATTCTCCTTAATGTCTAAATTCCAAGGTGAAGCTGCTTTTGCAAGTCTCTTTATTATGCAGTAGTTTGTGAAAGACCAAGGACATAAATCTGACAAGACCTGGAAGTGACAATAAATCATGGAGCATTTATTCCTACTTGTACACCATGTAGTATAACCAGAAATACAGAATTATTTGGCAGATGTATCTAATTTTGAGGAGTGTGTTTACACTAAAGCGCTCATCTAAAGGAATGAAAACATGAATGGAATTCTTTCAAGGAACATTAATGGAAAATTGCCAAAAGTCTTCATGTTCATTAGAGAATAAAACAGTAATTCTTATTATTTTGTCACAAAACTAGTGGAAGAAGCGGTATCTACTGTGTCTGTACCTAGGATACATTCAGAATTTTTTCCCCAACAGAACCAGAAACCCATTAGCTTGCAACATCATGTAATACAAAGTACTAGCGGGCCCGGCCACGCGTTGCTGTGGCTGAGTCTGGTGAAGTGGAAAAGAAAGAAAAGGGGAAGCGAACGGTTCAAACACGTATCATTGCACGATGCTTGCAGGGGAGGGGCAAGCTCCCCCCTCTCTCTCCTGTTTCCTTGCATGGCAACCCAGCCGGTCCCTCCCTAATGTTCCCCTTCCTTTGCTAGGTTGGGTGGGCCATGTGCAGGTGGCTGGTCCTGTCCCTTCCCTTGCAGGCAAATTATCTAGCGTAAAACACGCTGGGAGGCATGAGCTACATTATGTTCAAATTTCAGAGCGTTTGGTCCAGCAAACCCCTGGACCCTCCCTCACCTTCCCCTTCCTCCGCTAGGGTGGGTGGGCCATGTGCAGATGGCCCGCCCCATCCCTTTCACTCCAGATGGCAGTGGTTTTCAAGGGAGGCATGGTTGTTTCTCTTGTATCAGAGGGTGTTGCTTTGACGGCCAGCAGATGGCGCTGTTGCAGAACAGAACTGTGGTTCCAACTGTCACAGGTGTGGCATGTACACAATGACTGGCACAGTTGTGACATGTACACAACAGGAGGTGTGGAAACAGTATGGAAACCTGGCCGCACACGAATGCGACGTTGTGTGAAAATTTCAAAGCAATTGGTCCAGGAGTTTGGGAGATTACCTGTCAGCAGAAAAATCCACTGATAAGATTTTTATATAGCTAGATGATACAAACCCTTCATGACCCGAGTCCCTCATACTTTTGGAACCATCTCTCCCCTTATGAACCCCAGTGGCCACTATGGTCATCTCCACAATATTTATTAAGTATCCCTATCTATAAGAAGGCAAGAACCATTTTCGCCTGATCATGAGTTTCTATTGCAGCTGCTCACACACTATGGAACAGTCGTCATGAAGTTGCCATGTCATCATGAAACAAAACTGTTTCAATGAGCATTTGAGAGCTTGTTGTAGTAGTTGATATGAAGATTACATAAGAACAGAAGAAAAGCCATGCTGGATCAGACCAAGACCCACTAAGTCCAGAGGTCTGTTCACACATGGCCAACCAGGTGCTTCTAGGAAGCATACAAGCTAGACAACTGTAGCAGCATTACCCTGTCTGCATTTCACAGCACCGTCATAATAAGCATGCTTATCTGATACTGGAGAGAATAGGTATGCATAATAACTAGTATTCCTTTTGACTAGCCGTCATGGATAGCCCTATCCTCTATGAACATGGCCAAGATTGTTCACTATTAACCATGGCTGATAACTGACTTTGAAAAAGTGTTTTGTCTCTGAACTATTCTTTTTTAAAACTGTCTTTGTAGATAGATTTAAAACTTCCTTGCAGCATTTTGTGCCCTCTTAAAATGTTTATGTAAACACCTGAATCTTGGTGCTGAGGGAGTGAAAGGGCAAGAGACCCATTTTAAGAAGAGGGCTTGTGCCAGCAGCACCCCAGTTAATTATTAGACACCACTGAGTTCCTAAGGGACCTACCAGCTACAGTATGCATTTCAATTTCCCCCCAAACTCCCTTGCGTGCTCTCCCTCACACTCCCCACCCCAGGGGGATCCCCCCCTTTTTTGTGACTTAAACATTCCTGGGAAAAATTACACTGTTAATCCTGCAAAAGCCAGATACCAATGGCAAAATCTACACAGGCAATGCTATTCCAGAACCTAATAACATCAGGTACTGTCTGGGACTCATCCATTTATTCAGCCTCCAATACAATCTATTCCTTTCTGCTCTTATCATAGAGGGAAAAAAAAGAACTGGCCGAAACCCAGTATTAAAAAGGGTAATACTCAGAAGGAAGTGAAAGAACAATCCAGTCTCCCAGGACACACTGTTGCCAAACTAAAAGTCATCATTCTCTTGCAAAATAACTTCAAAGGGAGCCTGGAGCATGCAACTGTTGAATTAGAATTCATCAAGGTTTGACATCACCTCCCCAGGCTTTAAAGGAGGACTTGGGATTCCTCAGTCATCACAGGTGTTAACTAGTTTAGTAAAACCAGGGAAACTGCCAATTACTGCTATGGCAAGTGGTCTCTGCACTTCTCTCTTCATTACATTTGAACTTCACGTAATTACCTCTCACCTTGTATTTTTCTGCCCTTTGACCCTGCTGTCTACCTTTGTTAAACTCATAAACATGTCTGCCTAGTGAAGACATGCATCTGACTACGTATCTACAAAAGTTTATGCTACGGTAAAAGGTGTCACAGAAGACTGCTTATTTTATGATTCACTGTGGATAACAGTTGGTATTACAGAGGTGGCTAAGGACAGAAAGATGCAAAAGCAAATAAACCTCAGTGCGTGAAAAGGTTTCAGCCAAATCTTGATACTTTTACTGAGGCTTCAGTCCTGATGACACTTTCCTGGCAGTATGCCCATCAAACAAAATGGACTTCTTCTACACAGCTAGTTTTAAGATCGCTACCTGAGTCTCCATGGTATATTCTCTTGAAAGCCACATAATTAAGTTCCTCCCACCCCTTTTGCTACTAACACAGTTCAATCATACCACTAAAGGAGAAAGCAATCCAAAAGAATTTAAAAGACTAACGGCATTTGTTCTAGTATAAATGTTCACAAATCAGACCTGGTTTATGTCTGATGAAGTAAACTGATTCATGAACATTTATGAGGGAGTAAACTCTTCGTCTGGAACACGCCAGTCAGTTTCTGCTTTGTTTTTCATCTTCTGAAGCTTCTCAGGAATAAAATAAATCAGGAACACATTGACACCTTAGTATATTTATTTATTTATTCCATTTCTAGGCTTCCCTTCCCCAAAGGGCTCAGGGGGGCTTACAGCAATTAAAACATCAATAAAAGCCAAAAGCCAATTTCAATCAAAACCTGATGCCCCTTAAAATTTTAGGTTTCGATACAGAGACCCTGTAGTCGCACTCCACGCCGGGTCAGCGTAATAGAACGCAGGATTTATGACGCCGAATGACTTACAGATCGCCCAGCAGCGGGAGACCGGAGGTCCGTGTTCCTAGCGAATCTCCCGTCTGCCGGTTCCTGGCACCTTTATTGTTACTCTATCGGGCTGTAGAAGGAGGACTGGGGAGTTCTGGAGAAACGGGAGGCGGAGTCGAGATCACCGTGATGTATGATCTCATCTGGTCGCATGAGGAGAGACGCTTGAGCCTTTAATCCTGTCCGCGTTAATTCATTGTCCCTGGGCGCCTCGCGACGAAGTTCTTTCGTATTGTGCTCATGACCCGTGACTCATGGGGATGAGGAGGAAGCGATGCGACCGTATGTCGCGAGGTCCGCTGGCACGCAACGCTTCTACTAATGGTGTTGCTATCCGTATACGCATTACATCTCCTCCTTTACACGGTAAAGGGGACCGAAATGCTATAGCCATTTGAAAGGACGCTTGTCTCTCCCATCATCGGTTTCGACCGAAGCTGCTGTCAGTAACATTAGAACTTATTATGCAGGGGAAACTGAGGGGTCTGCCATGAGGGTAATATTAGACACGCATTGAACGTAAACAAGATCCGATAACAAGGCACACAATAAAACCGATGCAGAGCTGTACGAATAGCGATCCGCAACCATCCCCTGCAGCTAGCGCTCCAGAGGTAAACACCACCACCATCATACTTCTGTGATTAGATACAACTTCTTTTGCAGCTCACGCATCTTCATGTGAATCAGCTGGGAATTATCAGAAAGATTAAAACAACACATATTATGTACATTCACAACCTTGGTGATGCAGCAACAACAGGAACAATAGCGCATCGCATTGTTCAGGGTCGCTTTTGATTGTCCTCCGCTGCTCGAGGCCAGGGCATCCAGAGCGGTGGAGGTAGAGTTGATGACTTTCGCATGGGCACAGGCCAGCCGCCAATAGTCTTTAGTACTTAGGTACGGAGTCCGGGACTCCCACTAGGAAGGCGAGGGAGACTTAACTCCGCTTCAGAGAGGTGGCTGCACCGCTGGCCAAGCCCGGCTGGTGAGGGGTCGAAGGCAGAGCTGAGCTGGGCGGCGCATGGGCAAGGCCCGGCTCCTAAAAGTGGAGCCTGGGTAGACAATGGTAGCTTAATTGAGGCAACAAAGAGTTCCGCAGAGAGTCGGGCGGAATGTAATTAAACGCTCTTCCCCGCAGGTCCAGAACCAGCCCCTGGGGAGCATTCAACACGGGGAATGTCCTCCAGCGCAGAAGTTCCAATTGGCCGAGCCGCATCGCATCGGGCCCGGTCGTTCCTGTTTGGCTACCGCAGATGCGGCGAGGTGTTAGATCTGCGGTTAAAGGGCATCTGGCGATGAGAGCCAGCCGGAGTGGGTCGGGATCACGGTCCCCGCAGTACCGCTTAGAGTACGAGGTGATCTGGCGAAGGGGCGGTTTCCAGACCTGAAGTCCCGCAGACGGAAGCAGCGCCCCGACTCAGGTACTTAGCCCGTGCGCAGAAGGATACACGCAGCAGCAAAACGCCCCAGATGTTGGTCTGGTGAAAGCTCGCCAGGTGGGCCGACCACCACGCAGTAGCAGCAAGATACGGGCTGGCCAGAATGCTGTGATGATCGCAGCGCACAGAGGTTTCTGGTGGTTCGGCGGCGCAGTGCTCAGTGTTTCAGTTGCGCCGCCTGGCCTGCTGGCCTGCTGAGACCGTTCCTGAGATGCTCATCTCCGACAGTTATTTCTCTTCTATTCCATGGGTTGGCCTGTCATGGCTAATCGGAGTCCACACACAGGGACCCAGGAAGAGGGACTGAGACACACCCCCCTTTCCCAGGTTATTGGCCGGTCCCCGCCAGGCTCAGTTCTCCCAGGGCGGATATGAGCAGTTTTGAATTTAATATAAGAAGGAAGAAGGCTTGTTTTGTTAAGCTTCCGTGAAGGTTGCTTTTAATGCAATTCTCCTGGGGCCACCTCTTCTTTTAGTTGTTTGAACAGGAGGGTATGTACACCTGGTGGAATTCGGCTTCAGAGCCATCAGGGTGCCAAGGCGAGGGTCCGGTACCGAGGGGAGGGAGCATGCAGTCCTGGGATTGTAGGGTATGTATGCTTAATCAGCAACACAAAGGCTTGAAGCACTTTGGGGGGATGGGTGCATCCGGGAATAGCTTAACTAGGCACTAGAGGCACCTTCACACACAGAGGAAAAGAGGGGGGGGTTTCTTTGCAAGGGAGTTGCACTTACCGCGACCTTTGGTGGCTAATGCAGAAGCTGGATGGTGCTAAAATTTTTGTGATCAATTATCTTGGGGAATGCCGCCTTCAAAACCACCTCCTTAGCGGCTTCGCTGTTTCCGGCCTTTAACATGATATTGGATAGAGTCGTTGTGGCGCTTAAGAGCCATAACCCAAACGGGTTTAAAACATGTATAATGGCAGCCCTGAACGGGGCCCGTCCTGACAGTGCTACGGTATCAGGACGGCCCAGATTTTAATCCAGGGAGGGCCAGTCAGCCAATTGGCCTCCCGCTTTACCGGTCTAAAACAGAAGCCGAAAAGATGAGGTGAGGAAACAGTTCTCCTGGCGAAATCAGAAGATAATTTCGAGGGCAAGATTGGGGATCACCACCGTGGACGGTTTTACCTGGCCCCAGACTAGAGCTGCTTTTTGACCGACCTGGCGAGGTCCCTTCCCAGAGATTGACATGGATGTCCAAATGATGGGCGGACGGTGAGCCGTCAGCCAGTCCTGGGTTGTTGACTGCGGAGCTGGCGGATGTTCGTCTTCGCGGGTTTGTTCCCCCCCACCCCCCCCAGATGTGCGCGGCAAGCCTGGTCGGCGCCACTGGTCGGCTACCTCCGGCTGCTCTGATGACGTTGAAGTGTCCACCAGGCCTTGAACTTTACAACCTTCTATGGCGAAGCTCCAGATATGGACGGGAGCTCCGAGCAGGGCTTTACTCATGACGGTGGTGTAGGCTGCCCATGTTGGTTGCTAGCTCAGGCCTTTATTGGGTCGGCAGCGGCAGCGATGGGGCAAGAGAATCACGCTGATGAAAGCTGGTTCGCGGCAGCTCCTGTGGGATGTTTATCCAGACCTGGAGGTGGATGGGTCCTTGGTGCGCGGAGTCGACACTGGGGACGCATGAACAGTCCTGTTCAGCGGCAGAGGCCTTTAGGCAGCACTAGCCCAATTGTCCCGGTAGGGATGGGCTCGCCATACTGGGTTGGAGCCGAAACCCTCGTAAGAAACCAGCGAGATGGGCTGGGTACGCGCAGCCAGATGCCACGCAGAGGGGTGGTTTTGGCAGGGCCTGGCGCTTGGGGTTCGCTCTCTAGTAATTTCCTGTCCGTTGGGAGACTGGCGGAGTTTCATCGGCAGTCGCTTCCAATGGAAGCCTTTCTTGACAACGTATACCGGGTTTTTCTTGCGGCCCTCCAGAGGACCCTCCTCGCCGGGTTGTAGGCCCTCATTGGCTGCTCTACACTCCCTTCGAAGCGTCCGGTTCACGAAAGTTAAAGCAGTCGGTCTTGGGGCTGCCTCCCGCCGAGGAGAGCAAGGCGAGGGAGGCCAGCTTAAATGGCTGGAGGATCCATGTCCTGGCAAGCCTATTAAGCATGTCGGCCAGTTCTTTAGGATTTTACCTATAGGCCTGATTGCCTGCTGCATCTGCGGGAGGCGCTCTCATGCAGGCGATGAGGAGCTCGCTTTGGGCTTCCCTTATCTACTCCGCCTCTTGGAGCTTCCTGGAGCCTGTTCACAAAATCGGCATAGCTCCTTTGGGGCTAATGATGGAGGAGAAACTCTGGGTTGGCTACCGCTAAAGGACCTTAACAAATGCCTTATAGCTAATTCAGAGTAAGCAATCGTAGCGGGCATATTCCCCTGGCAGGACAATCTGATCGTTAGTTCACAAAAGCATCGAAGTTTACAAAGCTGTAAGCGGGCGGTGTAGGCCAGCCAGAGAGTGCGGCTGCTCTGTTGAAGCACCGCTGGTGGAATCCATTCTTCCCAGACCACAATTGCAGGGCCTGCGGAGTACGCGAAGGTATATCTTCCAGTCGCCTGGAACCATTAGGTGGTTCTTGCTATGTTCCGCGTTCTTCACGTAGGCTGGGGTGATCGCCTGATTGTTTTCGCGATCGTAAAGGATAAAAGTTATAGTTTAGGGCGGTAATTTATTAACCTCATTGGATGACGCACTCTCCCCGCGTATCTGTGAAGGGCGGACGGGCATAATGCAATAAATCCGCATCACCGCCAGGGTTTTTTTTTCTGCAAGAGTCTGTTCCGCCCGCCATTGATGCGGGCACTGACGGAGGTATGCTCGAAAATGCAAAGCGGAAAGGGGAGGGCGGCTGGAGCCGCTGGAGAGAGTTTGAATTGGTGAAGGAGCTGAGGGGCAGAAGCGAGGACAGGCGCCCAATTTAGCGGATGAGGAAAAATTCCGGTTGCAGCCTGAAGGTGAAAGATCGAAGGGATGCCCGGCGTCTGCAGGCCGATGTTTACAAAACATTATCTCCACGCCAGCAGCAGCCATTGACCGGGCGCCGCTGGTGCTCTGTGCCAAGAGTGCCGATGCTCTTGCGCAGTCCTTAAGATCAGTCCTCTGGGTACCATGGACACTGAGCTTCAATCTCCTCAACCAATTCCTGGTAATATTCTTTACGGGGACTCCTGCCGACATTTCGCTAACGCCTAATTCCGCCAACGCGTTGTCATCATAAGCCCTGCTTTGCGTAAGCCCCATACCACCGTTCCGGCCGACGAGAGTGTCCTAGGACGCTGCGGTCTCTGGATGCTCGATCCAGAGGATTGGTGGGCGACATCGAACGTATCCCTGACGCTACCATCCAGCTGACTGCATCGCCCTTCCTGGTACGCACGGTGAGCAGGGTGGAGGTTCGAGGATTCCCGGTTTCGCACCAGTTGTAGTCGCACTCCACGCCGGTCAGCGAAGAACGAGATTGCCTTAGATTCGGAGATAACATCTGGCCTGGAGATCGCCAGCAGCTGGATGACCGGAGGTCTCTTGTTTGTCCCATCAGCCTTAATCTCCCGTGGAACTGCCGTATTGTGTTGAACTGGCACCTTGTGAAATTGTAAGGTCTACTCTATCGGGGCAGATGCAGAAGGGAGGACTGGGGAAGTTCCAAAGAAGCGGGAGGCGGAGAGGTCTGGATGATCATGGGGCCATAAGCACCTGATGTGGCGATCTCATCTGGCTACGTGCGGCGAGAGGAGCATTGGGGACGCTAGCCTGAGCCTAATCCTTCACTCAAAGGCAAGACCATTGTCCCTGCGCCCAGTATTAGGACTGAGCCAGACAGGTTCGCCATGACCCAGACTTCATGGGGATATGAGGGTTACGCGACCGCAGGGCGTCAGTGAGTGGTCCATTGGCATCCCAACGTTCTACTACGGTGCTGCTGGGTCGGCAGTGCACTACTACAGACCCATCCCGCACACTAATAGACTATTAAATCATGTCAGGGATGTAAAAAAGAAGGGCGTAGGAAAAAGGAAGGCCTGGGATATGGAAACTGTTGTTGTCCTCAGCCCTATGCTTGGTGGAACAGCTGTGTCTTCCAGGCCTTGTGAAATTGCAAGGTCCTAATCTCACTTGGCAGTGTTCCAACAGCCTGGGGCCAACCCCAAGAAAGCCCTGGCCAAGACAACTGGACAGTCTTGGGGCCAAGCACCACCAGTAAATTATTGTTTGCCAACTAGCAGAAGACTCTTTGGGGGAAGGTAGGTGCTCCTTCATCAAGCACTACATCCAGTAATGGGATTCAGCAGGTTCACACCACTTCAGCAGAACTGGTTGTTAAAATGGTGCTTGTAAACAACCAGTTGTTAAATTATTTGAATCCCACCCCCTGAGCTACATCTGACTTGAGGGCAACTGTTCTAACTAAGCTTTTTCTAGTTGTTTAACAGAGGCTGCTGAAGCGAGGAAGCCAACTCTGGACTGTAGAAATTCACGGAAGAAGTTGGGGGAGAACTACCTGGGAAGGTCTGTGTTTAGACTACACCACCTGAGTATGCTATAATACAATACGGTATTTTCTCTACACAAACGGATCTCTCCAGTCTGGCAATCACGTGTAATTCTGGGAGAACTTAAAGACACACGCAGAGATCAGCAAGCTTATACTGAAGTTACGCTTCATTTTACTCCTCTAGAGTAGACTAAATCGACGATTCGGTTGGAAGCGGCTCAGGATGCACCCTCTTTGCAGCAGCGCCGACTCCCCAACGAAAGAAGCTGCAAATTCCCTTTCGGGCTTTAAACTGCGCACAATGCAAATAATAATAATAACAACAACAATCCCGAACGCCAGAGCCGTCGATCCGGGGCCGGCGACTTGTGCCCGCGCCACTTCAACACTCCGCACCGCTGATGCGCTTTCTCCCGCCCACACCTTCCACTTGCCGAGCCGTTCCGGTCCCGGATGGTGTCACCCGCTAATTGGCGTGTCCCGGACGAAGCGACGGGGGAGAGTTTAGGCTGAGGCACCGGCTGCCCTGGAAACCCGGAACCGCCTCCGCGGCAGTTCAGTGGCAGCCTCTGGGGTCCTCGGCGAGAAGCCTGCGCCTGAAGGATGAGTCGGTGGCAGGAGGAGCCTCTAGCCGTGCAGCCGGGGCGAGCCACATGAGGGCGGGGAGCAGGGCCCTCGGGAGTGGAGCCCTCAGAAGGAGGGGCGGGAGGCGCCGAGTGGCCTGAGTGTGCCGGGACAGGTGGAGTCGGCTGAGATGTCGGCGGGGAGAAGAGGCTGTGAGGTTAATACCTGGCCTGTAAAGGAAGATTTGTGTTGGGGAGAGGTTGCGGGGAAGGTATTTGCTGCAACAGGGAGGCGGGTCGCCTGGCTTCGGTGGCGAATCTGGACGGCGGCTACAGGGGAAGCTGTTTCTGCAGCCTGGAGCTTCGAGCCCACGTCCAGCTTCTTTTTCTTCAGAAAGGTGCGAAAAGTTTCCTCCTTGCATAGCAGAATCAGGCTACGAGTCTCATGGAAAAGAGTGAAAGTTACACATTTGATTGGCTTTTATGGCACAGTAATAGGTGTGTTCTCTTAATATTTGCCTTTTGCCACTAGCAAGATAATATTTCGGAACCAGGTTGTGTATTGTTACACGTATTAAGATTTTGCATGGTTTGTATTTTTTACAAGCTGGTAAATGTCGGAATCATACCTAACTCCTATTCTGATGAGTTATGTAAATCTCTGCATTAAGAATTTGAAGGCCTCTGATCTTGGTCACTCCTGTCCCCCACTCCTTTTTTGGGTGGGGGGTTGTACATTTAATGCTGCCCTCACAGATCTGATCACAGTGTAAAAGTTTTCAGGTGACAATACATTTTCAGGTGACTTTATTAAAAAAAATAGAGGTCAGTTCTTCCCAGTTGTCACTGGCATAACAGAAGTGTGATGTGGCTTTGAATAGTCTTGTAACATAGGGATACAAACATCATGCCTAGGAGAAAACATCCAGAAATGAAAATCCAGTAATATACCTTTGAATATCCAAATGCATATTTTGTTCCTTTCTCCTGGGTGCTGTCAAAGTTAAAATGTGGAATTAATACAGAAGGGCTTTTTGTGTACTATATAAAACATATTTGGATCCCACGTATCCAACTTCTGAAGGCCTGTTTGTAGTTCTGTAATTGTTGTCTAACAGTCTGATCATTGAGAGTGCTGTAATTGAAATTGACGCACGTAGTTCAGTCTTGCTGTGCCCTGTGCAGAGATTGAATGAGGCCTGTTGTCTTTCAGTCTGAGTTTGTATATTTACATGAAATATGTTCTATTATGAAATTCCAAGTAGGTGTGCATATGGTAGTGAATTCTTCTATGTAAACATGAATAGGATCAGGCTATTAGTCTCACTGAAAAGGGCCTATGTCAGTTGAAAGTTACACATTTGATTGGCGTTGGCACAGTAATAGGTATGTTATCTAATATTTTGCTCACTAGCGAGATAAAATCTCAGAACTATGTTGTATATATAGTTACACATATTAAGATTTTGCACGGTTTGCATTTTTTTACAGGCTTGATTCACTGAGGAACAATGTTGGAATCATACGTAACACCTATTCTGATGAGTTATGTGAATCGCTACATTAAGAATTTGAAGCCCTCTGACCTACAGCTGTCACTCTGGGGAGGAGATGTAGTTCTTAGCAAACTTGAACTAAAACTTGATGTACTGGAACAGGTAGGTTGATGTTGCTATTTTCTATTTACATCGAATACAATTCTGTGTTTTAATCTGTGTAGCATTTTTCACCACCCTTATCAGGTCTAATCAGAATCCTGTGATCCTATTACAGCCAGCATGGGTGAATTGGCCATGCTGGCAGGGGCTGATGGGAATTGTAGTCCATGAACATCTGGAGTGCCATAGGTTCGCCCCCACTGAATTAAGCTAACTCCCAGGAAAGTGTTCTCAGAATTGCACTGTAAATTCATATTACTGTTCACTGAATATTATTACCATACTGCTGAGGAGTTCTGCTGGGATTCTGTGTTTCTTAAAAGGAAATCCCTTGGGAGAGAGAATCTTATAACTTCAGGATGAATTTATAGATTTTTTGCTGGTGTAACCTTAACATTTAAAACCAGATGAAGGTTTCAGTTTTTTGAAAAATAACTGTTTAGATTATTTTTACAGTTATATAAAAATACTGATTGGAACTGTCTCTCCTGGTAGAAATCTTCTGGAGGTCTCCAGCCTTAGAAAGATCTGGCTAGCCTCAACCAGGGCCTTTTCAGCCCTGGCCCTAACCTGGTGGAACACTCTGTCAAGTGATACCACAGCCCTGCAGGACTTATTACAGTTCCGCAAGGTCTGTTCTACCAGGCAAATGGTTCAGGCAGCTATGGTTTACAACTTGGCCTCTTCCTTCTCTCCCCTTCCCTACCAATTCTCTCACCCTTTACTCTCCCCTTACCTCCCCTCCCTTTTAGTTTTCCACCCAGTTTATTTTCCCTCAATCATTGCAGTTTTCCCCATCTTGTAGTGCACAAAAAGTGGTTTAAACTGACCTGTAGTGTGTTGTTAATTGGTAAATGTTGGAAGCTGCCCCGAGCCCCATGGGGGAGGGGTGGCATATATAGCTAATAGGTACTCATTCATATTTGGACAACTTTTCTGCTGTACTTTAGTGAAAGGAAAAAAGTAATCATTACCTTAATAACAGTTTATATAGTTTTATTTAACCAAAACAATAACATTATAGCATATATATTCTTGCATTTGCCTAAACATCCATGTTTGTTAATTGTTGCGGTTAAGCAATATATATCTGTATCTCACTCATCTTCATTTTCTTGTTAGTCCATAATCTGGAAAAGAAAACCAAGCTTTCTTGCTTTATTGGTTCCCAAACGATTTCTCAATTTGGAATGAATGAGTCCAGAGGAAGAGAATATTATTTCTATGCCAGCAGAAGAAGCTGCTGCTGTTAAAAGTGAAATCATTACTTTCTCGGTCTCTCAATCCAAATGCTTAATAAGTGACCTCCACCAGTTCACTGGTGTGACTTTCTTTAAGACGTCATCAGCAAATACATATTTCTTTGAACGGTTCTCCTTTAGCTCTGAAGTTTATTATAGAAGGCATCACAGATTGATGCTTCGTGGGTACCTATGTCATAGCTAACTCCTCTTCTTCAGCACTTAAGATTTGTTCCAGATATTGACAATATTTGCAAGAACAAGAGCTGGAGACCATGCTTGTCCCATTCTTTTTTAATGCTTGTGATTTAATTCTGTCATTGTGCAATTCTGCTTTTAAGTGCTCGCTCAGTTCCTTCCAAATTTCAGCAGCATCAACAATAAGACAGCTGTTTTTCTGTATTTTGTTTAAAGCTTTAGAAATGGATTGCAGAATTTTCAGCAGATATTCAACATTTCTCTTAAGCCCTTGACTGTAACTGTGCCATCTATTTTCTCTCGATTTTGTTCACAAGCTGACATCAGAATAGGCCAGTTCTTAATATACTGCTCAAAACAGTCCACTACAGGATTCCATCTAACATCTTGTGGGATCGTTAGCTGCAAAATGATTGCTTCTGTTGTTATTCAAGCACATACAACAGGATCATTGTGGACATTCCCCATCCAGACTTAGCTCTTTTTTTACCCTCTAGACCTGTTGCACATTGCTCCATTTCTCTGTCATATATTTTATCCAGTAGTTTCTCTGCAACATCTGCTCTGTTGGGTGGACTCTCAATGACTGAACCCTATTAATGAAGTGTAGGTTTTCAATCAGACAGAAAGAAGAGTTTGTCGCATAACAGGGCATTTTTTTTCATCAATTACCTCTTTTTCTAAACTGCTGGGTTTTTAAAAAATCATAACTTTATCTATGGTGGTTCCTAGATGGTCAGATTTTTCCTTTCTTTTAGGTGATATACTGTAGATATGTGATTTATTTGTTGTGACTGAAACACTATCCTGAACAGATAACTCTGAAACTGTAGAACAGTAGGATGGTGATCTCGAAGGTGGATAGTTTTCAGAATCCTTTCAGTTTGATGATGGATTCCCCTAAACAATTATTTTGTTATTGATACAATTTCAACTTAGTATTGTTCACTGTATTCATTACCACTTATTTCTGCCCCAAAAGGGAATATTTGCTTGTTTCAGCTCTTTATTTCTTCATAACGACTGTATCAAAATAGTAGTATTCAGTCATAATAACAACTATATTTTTGTTTAAATATAACAATTTCTCAAGGCAGTCTTTAAGAAATATGATGAAACCAAAACTTTTACCAAACTGAAGATCCTGCCTCTTCAAACATCTTCCTTTCGTCATCTTCATCAAAGCACTTGTTATGATGATATTTCATTTGGGCCACCAGGCCTGCATTTCTTTGTTGCAGTATTTGCATTTTGCCCACATGCCTGCCTTACCCATAGCTAGAGGAACTTCATTAAAATATTCCCAAATTGGGTCTCTTTTATGGCCTGCTGCCATTATAGGTTTTTTCCTCCAAGGAGAAAACAAAATGATGAACCTCAGGCTATACATACAAAGATCCCAGACTTGTGGAGTATTCTGCTCAAAAGATTTCACTTTTATTTCTACTGCTTGACCATCTGTCCACACTCTGAGCTCCTTGTGCAGATCTGTAAACTTACCACTTAAGAGTTAAGGGATTGATTCCATTTGTAAAGTATCAACAGGGCTAAGGTATTTTTCTCAACTCCATATGCTTATTTTATTGCTGTGAGAAAGCATGTTATCTCCACAGTCACAAATTCAGGTTTTGAGAAATACAAAATCAAACGTCTGTGATAATATCTTCTCGTTAGAGGAATTGCCCCAAACAATCTTACAGAAACCTTTGCAAGAGCATGACACTGTGAATGGATTAATGGAATTCATTTATGAAAAAAGGTTCACCATTGCATGAATTTACTGGCTTATGCTACGTAATGAAAAACTAATCCTTATTTCGTGATGAATACCTTTTGGATTATAATGTATCTTAAGTAGAAAACTTTCTTTAGGTTCTTCCTAAAAAAAAGCATTGCATTAAAAAAATTCAGTTTAAATTTTAAAAATGTGATTTTTAATTTTTTTCATTATTGATTTTCATCCACCCTGGCTATTGTATATTTTGATTACCGGTAAATAGATTGTAGTGAGTTGTCTAACACACTTCCTCCACCCCAGCCTACATTCTGCTAAATTTGTATGTTTTTTTAAAAATTGCTGTGCAGGAAAATCACTTTGTAATATAAGTTGAAGTCTTTTTCAACGTGGTGGGAGTTAGTTCTGAGCAGGCAAAGGATCAGGCAGTCTTCTTCTTCTTCTTCTTCTTCTTCTTCTTCTTCTTCTTCTTCTTCTTCTTCTTCTTCTTCTTCTTCTTCTTCTTATTATTATTATTATTATTATTATTATTATTATTATTATTGCTGTTTGTAATGTAAGAAGCTTCCTTAGCTTTTTCTCTCCTCTCCCACATTCTCAGCTTGCAGTGAAAATGTCTGTAGCCTCTTTTCTACCAGTCAGGTACTATGTGGTATTTTTGCTTTTAAATAAAAGGTCAAAACCTTTAAAAGGGAAAGGGGCGATATAACCTTTGTTTGAATGATAAGTACTGTACTCTATAACAGTGTCTATAGGAAACAACTGTTAAGGTGTTTGCTTTCTGGCATTTATGTTTAGGATATGATTTTTCAAAAATTAGGAACATACTTTGCTTTGCCTTAATTATTAGTGCATGTATGGTGGTCTGCTCTTTGAAGGAACAGGCGAACATCCTTTTAATTGACACAAGCCCTTGGGCATACTTAAGATATCTCTGAATTCCAGCTCGGATTCTGATGTTTGGAAACTTCATAATTTTTTTGGGCAGCAAAGTAGAATGATTAGGTAATGTTCATCAATTTATCTTTTTTCTTCGACATTGAATCAAAAACCTTTCTTGTATTTTTATGATATAGCATGTATTTGAAACCTTCCAGCTGTATATAAGGGAAAAACATTTTTGTTCAAATAAAAAAACCTGATTTAATACTGTAGTCTTTTCCAGTTTGAATAGAGAGATCAGACCCATTAATTTATGTAAGTACATATAGAATTCTGGATTTGTAGAATCAGTACTGGAAGTCACCCTCAACTTGGAACTCTGGTTGTATCATCTGATGCTAGTTGTGAATAGGTCTCTAGAGTAATATGACAAATGTGAGCATTTTCAGTGGCCATATGCTTGCTCTACAGTTACTCTGAAGGTTCTGTTCCTCAGGATTACCTGGAGGCACTGAAATAACTTTTTACATGAGAAGAATTTTAGTGTCCAGCAGCTGTATATAGTTTAGTGTATATAGTTTAGTGTATTTTAGACTTTGTGTGTTGTATTTTATTTTTCTTGGATTTTATGTAATTCATAAAATCAACAGCAATTAATTCAGAGTCTATGAATAAAACAATTTTACGCATCCATCTTGACTAGCAGTGTGGTTTGCTTTGAGGTATACAGTACTTCATATACACTTTTTAAATAGCTACAGAAGAAGTAAATTAGCTCAGTTGATTGCACCTTCTCATTTCTATGGCCTGCCATGTTGAAACCCTGATGTCCTCCATTTTAATCCTCTAGCTTCCCGAGAATAGCACTAGGCATACAACCCAGATTGATCCACACTTTATGATGCAGTTCCATTATAGAAGCTACATATGTGGCTCCCACAGTTTTTCTTTAGCCTAGAGTCGACAATTAATAATATGAGATATGCAAATGACAGCACATTACTGGCAGAAAATGGTGAAGACTTGAAAAGGCAGTGGTGACGGTCAAAGCAGAAAGTGTCAAAGCAACATTACAACTGAAAATCAAGAAGACCAAAGTAATGACTTCTGAGGAATTACACAACTTTAAGGTTGATGATGAAGAAATTGAAATTGTTCAAGATTTTCTGTTCCTTGGCATCCATCAACCAGTCAGCAACCATGAAATCGGAAGAGGAATGAGAGTGGGAAGGGCAGCCATGAAAGAACTAGAAATGATATTTAAGTGTAAGGATGTGTCTCTGGTGACAAATATCAAGATAATTCCAGAGGCGTAGCGCCAAGGGGACGAGGGGTTGGGGTCATGACACACTGGGCGCACGCCCCTGTGGAGGCATTCCGGGGGCGTGGCAAGGGAGTAACATGGCATGGGTGTGTTCTGGGGCTTGGAGGAGCGCAGGGCGTGTGCACACTGGGCGTACTTTCCCCTTGCTCTGTCCCTGGATAATACTGTAGTATTCACCATTACTATGTATAGTTGTGATAGTTGATTAGTGAAGAAAACTGACAGTAAGAAAGTAAATTCCTTGGAAATATGGTGTTTGAGAACAGTTTTACAAATACCATGGACTGCTAAAAGGACAAATTGGTTGCAGATTAAATTAAGCCTGAATTCTCCTCAGAAGTTGAAATGACCAAACTTGTACTTTGATCGCATTATGAGAAGATGTGAGTCCCGTGGAAAGACAGTGACCCCCAACCATAAAATTGGCATATATAAAAAGACCGTTTTCTGATGGTCTTAGGTGACCCCTGTGAAAGGGTCGTTCGACCCCCAGGTTGAGAACCACTGACCTAGACCCACAGTCTTGAGATGTTTGATTTAAACAAGTGAATGTTACTGGAAAACTCTGTGAAGCTCAACTGTGGTGAGTCTGTACAACTTTCAAAAGAAAAATCCAATGTTTTGTTAATTGTAGATAAATGCTGTAATAGCCCATTTCGTTTAAATACTTATTAAAAAAAGATTTAATAGCAGAGTTGGTCATTTGGTATATATTTTGTTTTTAAGGAACTGAAACTGCCATTTACCTTTTTAAGTGGACACATTCATGAGTTGCGCATCCACGTGCCATGGACAAAGCTCGGCTCAGAGCCTGTTGTGATTACAATCAATACAATGGAATGCATCTTGAAGCTAAAGGATGGAGCCCAGGTAAGAAACATGCACGGTCATCCAGGAAAAAATAGTCAAAAGCATGAACTTATTAGTTGTTCTATCATTTGTTATCTGCATTATCAAAAAAACCCCTCCTATTCTAGTCATCTGTTATATCTGTCACACTTTTCTGAAAGTCATTTCCTATAATCAAATTATTAGGATTGTCAGTTCCATTTTATATTTTTTATTTCACTATGATGTTTTTCTTAGAAAATGGTTATTTGACCAGTCTGCAGTAGTCCTTTGACAAATTAGTTGTGGGAGCAACTCTGACAGTGACAGCTGTTGTAGGTATTTTAAAATAGGTGAACATGTTCCTGTTGGCTAGCCGCTGATGGTAGTTGGGTTGCTGTGTTCTGAATATGTGTTTTTTTGGGTTGTCCTCAAGGGAGCCCGACCCAGAGCTTTTGTCTTGAATACAAGTGCTTTGGGTACAATCACTTTGGGTGATGTATACCTTGATGTACATGCCCTAATCTCTTACATGTTAGTATTTCAGAAATCTGATAATTAGCAACATGCTTTGATTCAGTTAAGTGAAAATTATCATTTGCACCATTTGACAGATGTGACCACACCCTGTTCCTTATTTTGAAAACTGCCACCGTTGCTGTATTTATAAACTTCAAGGATTGGGTTCTTTTATTTTAGTCTTGTCTCTTACTGGTGAGAGAACATGCATTGGGAGGGTTATTTTGTTATGATTCCCCCTCAATAATCTTGCAGATTACATTTGGATTATATTGTGAAATCCACAAGAGAATCCAATTAACGGGCATGTATTTAGTAATTACCCTTGATAAATATAACTATCATTGAAATGTTTTTTGTATATATTTCTGCTTTTTAATATTTCAGTTTGTTGTAATGAAAATTGATCTGTGTTTTAAGAAGTCTGGTCCTTGTTATGCCACCCATGCAGTACTTTTATATTTAAAAAAAATATCCAGAACACTAAGTATTTTTTTTTCCAATGTAAAGGTGCAGGTTTCATGGCCAGATGTCCCATAAGAAACACATTTTAGAAGCAGCAAATTACAACTAATTATAGAAGCTGCAGAAACAGATTTGTAACACATGACTTTGTGCAACCCAGAACTAATATTTGATATCGGACCATGCAGATGGCTACTGCTGGAATGATCAGATTTCCTGTTTGCATGGTATTTGAAACTTGAATTTTGTGGTGCATACAGCAAAAGGTCAAATGTCACAAATGTAAAGCACTCTCAAAACAAGTATTTGTTACAGATGTTTAAGAATCTATAGAAAGAAAGGAGTTTTGAAAATTGCATCTGACATTTGGACAAATTATTCCATGGTATGCATACCCTTAGAGAGTAACATTGGGACTTGTGCCAATAATAGGATTTATCTTTGTAATAATAAGAATGTAAATGAAAGCAATCTCATCACTTTTCTGAGTATGTATTTAGTAAGTTGTAAATTCAGTTCATTTCATGACAAATAACTCCTCTTAGAATACTAGTTCCCAAGCTTTACTTTTGCAGCTGCCCGCAAGGACTTCAGGTACCAGATTAAGCCTCTTCTTCATTTTTAATAGTTTAGCATTTATTACGTTTTTATTGATTTATACATATGGCTCACACATAGCTCCTTACCTTTATAGGGCATGTAATATTACCACATCTGATTTCATCAACTTTTTATTGTCTTTCCCAGATATAAATAAATCTGAAGACTTTATAGGTTCAAACTTTTGTACTAAAAGTTCTTAATATCTGTGTAGTCAAGTAATGTTTATAGTCAAGTAATGTTTATTTTGCCTCATAGTCAAGCAAGTGTATAGTTCCAGGAATCTTTGTGTAAAAAACTGATGCTAGCCTGGTTTAAAACCATTTATTACTACTAGTATAGAATAACTATAGGGACTCGTATGCATCCAAGCCTTTCATGTATAAGAAATTTCTGCTGCTTTTCCTTTGCAACTTTTCCAACCCCTGCTGCTGCTCCCCCAGGGCAACAGTTAGTGGCTTGAAGGGCTGCAATAACTCAGGGGATTTCCCTGAAATTACACCCCCCCCCCGCCAGTTTTGCCATGATAGAGCGCACTCTATGAATGCAGCAAACAGTTGTGCAAGAGCAAGGAGGGGATTTCCTGTTTGTGTTGTGGAAGGCCTCCAAACCCTCAGCGGTTGCTTTTCAGAGAGCATAAGAAACTGCAGTGAAAATGGGAAGGCGGTTAAAATCCACTTCATGAACTCCATGGACAACTGTTTTTCTTCTTATTGGTAAAGAATGTATTTTGCATATTATGGCAGCCAGCTAATGTATTAATAGTTACCAAGGGAGAAGGGATCATGTGGACAAGTGAGAATATGTGCTTCTGTTGATAATTGTAGGTTTATGTCTACCTATAAAAGCTGGTGTTTTTCTGAAGCGTACTGTACTGCAGATGGAAAAAATAATCTTTGCACATGCTAAAAAGTGTCAAAGCATATTTGCTATGTTGTCTTTGGTGGTTGTAGTTTCTTATTCTTCAGCTGCTTTCCTGCCTGTCTGATGGTTGCCAATTTAATGTCACTTTGCATCCCTGATCATGATGGGCCCTAGAAGAGACAAGTAGAGATGTGATGGGAAAATATAGAAAAGAGCAGTAAATCTTTTCTATGTTTATATTGGATGAACGTTGGGAGGCTGCACACTTGCAACTCTGCCCCAGATGCTGTTCTCAGGGTCTCGGGGAGGAACATTCTGAATTCTGTTTCAGAATTTAGCAAGGTGTGTGCGGTTATGAACTGAACTTATGAGGGCCACACATGCTTCATACAAGTGAATGTGTGTTCTTTATTGATAAGAGATGTTTTCCACAGACTTTTTAAGTACTCTCATAAAACCTCTGCCAGTCAGCAATGGCTAAGAAGATGACACCTGAGTTTTAGGGTTGATAAAATCATCAGCTGAACTAGCACAGAAAGAGCTGCAATACAGATCTTCCAGAAAATGGAGTATCTGCTGGTTCCCAAAGAAAAGACATGAAGAGGTTGTGATTTAAAGTATGTACATCTAAAAGAACAAATGTGGGTGGGGTTTCTATTTAAAAGTAAACCTACCTTTGTTATAGTTTTAGGGTCAGTCTGTTTTAAGTTGAAGCAGGTTGTTGAAGACGGCACAAAGATCTTCACAAAGTAGGACTTAGGGTGCCCTTTAAGAAGGCACAGTTCAAGGACTAGTTATTCTTTTTTTCTTTCTGGCCAGGTCGGATGGAAGTAGATAAATTGTTTCTTGGATACCCTAGTTGACAGTCTTGGCTTCTCTCTGTGATGATAAGAAGTAAAGTCTGCCTTGGGCCAAACTCTAGCTTAAATAAAACAAAGGTCAAGGAGTTGATGAGGTTTGGAGTATTTTTTCCTCATTCCCTTAGTTCTGTAGATAATTTCGTAACAGATCAAAATAGCCCACTGCAATAATAGGAAGGCTGGCAGCCTTTCTGTTGGGCAGTTCCTCTCCATTCCTGTTGGATTCTGTTTTTGTACAGTTTTTGTACAGAAAATAATTATTGATTAACACTTGCTTTCTCAGAAATTAAAAGTTATTCGTTGGCTTCTAATTGTTGTAGTAAGCTGTTTGTTGTATTGAATTACCAGCAGTGAGAAAAGAAAAAATTAGTCCCTCTGCCATCAACCATAATAGTTTTTAAAAGAAACCTGCTTGAAGTCTGTTGCTTTTCCTCCGACTGTCTAGATTCAGCTCTTTATCTAAAACCTTCCTATTGCCCCACCCTTATTTCCTTTCTTCTGCCTATTTTTCATCCAGCTGTTCTTTCCAAGGTTTCTGTATGTTAATCAGTATTTGACTGGCTGCTAGCTTTGTCCATCCCCTTAATTTCCATCATCTGTGGTAAATAACATAGTTCTGTCCATAGAGACAGTGTGATGTTTTAGTCCCAGTGTAAAGGACATCTCCATGAACATTCTTGGTTCTTGTTTTGATTCTTCCAGCACTCTGAATTCCATGAGCATTCCAAACTGTTGTTTCAGGTTAGACAACAGGTGCCAGAAGCTACATGCTGCTTCTGCCACAGAATCCTTTAGTGGCTTACAGTATAGAATCAGAGGAATTAAATGTAGTAATCTCTTGCAAAGGATGCATGTCATCACTGACCTAAGCCTTATTTGAGTGGGCACTACTGTCAGAAGCAAATATCTTATGTCTGGATTTTAAGGTATCAACCCCCCCTCCCCCAACAAATAGCTCTTTGGTCATTCCTTCCATTTCTATGGGCACACCCTGGTTTGTCCTTTACATAGCTATTCTGGTTCCACAAACACAAGGAAAATTATTATTCAACAGCCATTAAAAGACTTTTGGCTGCAGAATGAAAGAAAACTTTTCCCCTGACAATAGTACTTTCTAGTTGTTTTTCTACTACCAGAATTCATGCAGTTACAAAATGAATGTTCAGGACACTTTCCCTTCTTATTTTAATATGGAAAGAATGCAGTGCTTCTCTGATAAATAATTTCTATTCAGAACTCTTATTATTCTATTAAATAATCTTATCCTTTGAGACATATTCAGAACTCTATTATTCTATTCAATAATCTTATCCTTTGACACATGTGAGGAATTCCCTGGGAAAACTACTTTCTAGCACTGTTGTCAGACATAAAAGTAAGAGGATGTTTCCAGAAAGTGAGCTCCATTCAGAATTCAGATACCTTTATTGGTGTACAGAGCTTCATTAGAACTTAAAGATGACACAGTGGAAAGCATCTTATTCTCTTCTCTGACAAAAAAGTAGATTGCCTGTTTAAACTTTGCAGTTGGTAGTAGGGGTGCACCAAAAACAGGTATTTTTTTCGATTTGAATATATTGACCCCCTAAAATATTGGTATTCCTGAATTTCAATACTGATATGGTATTCAGAATTCTTTTAAAATAATTAAAATTTGGGGGAGGGGTTCATTATTTTCTATGGGGAAACTTTCCAGCTGGCAGAGTGATTGTTTTTAAAGGTGCAGACATCAAAATTGCTGGGAGCTGCTGGTGCCTGTCCTTTAAAAAATCCCCAAATTTAAAGTAGATTGGAACAAGGAATCCAATTCTATGGGCTCTTGATCACGGTTCCCCTTAGCCACACTCCATTATTTTCTATGTGTGTGTGGGGGGGGGGGGGGGGCTCCAAACTGCTTCCAAGGCAAAAGTTATGCCTGCAAGCAGCAATCACTGATTGTCTCTTATAGAAGTAACACAACAAGAACAACAGAACCATTGCTGAACCCAATATTCCCAACAGAACCCCAAGCTAATATACCAATCCAAACAGAACCAAAATCAAACCAGAGAATCTCTGCAGTGGATACTGAAGCTGGGGGCCGTAGTTTTGCAATCCCAGCAAAACCTGTTGCAATGTGCAGAAGCCCTGCAGAATTTATACTACTGTGGCAGTTCAAGCCCAACAATGCAATGTCAAACTGGAGAATCAAAGCAGAACACTTCCAAGGAAGGGGGTGGGTGGGTTTGTGGTGGTAAAAGGAACTCTGGCAAAGAAATAACAAACATAATTAAAATAGAGGGAAGCAGCCTGGCAAGCAGAAAGAAACTCCAGGAGACACAGAAACAAAGAGAAAAAAGAAAAGAAAAATGGGGGGCAGTTCCCGGAGCCCCAATCTTCCTGATTAATCCTGAATATTTCTGGGATTTTTGGGGACAGAACCTAATTTTTGATCCTGTGTTCAGCAGCCTGGCTTTTCTGATGTCACAAAGTACTACTGGATTAAATAAATGAGATGCCTAGTTTTGTCTAATCCTTCGTTATTTTGGTCTTCTTACCCATCCATAAGCACCAGGTAGTGATACTACTTTGCTGAAACAACGACTACATTGCCATAATGAGGATAGTTTAAGAACAGTAGAAAATTCTCAACTAATGAGTTTATCAGATAATTTGTTGGAAGCCAAAATGGTAGAAAAAGCCAAACATTTTTTAGTATGTCTTTAGTTTTTACATTTTTATTATTATACTCTGTTCTACGTAAAAAAAAAAGTTCTGTCTGTGGCATTTTCAGGAAGAGGAAGTAGCATATTTCCACTTAAGAAAATTGTCCCCAAAGAACATTAGTATTACAGATTCATTTTTATTTTATTTGCATTTATACACTTTTTAAATGTCTTTTTATTGATTTTAGGAAGTTGCTCTTGAGAAGAATGCTTAGATGTTTTTTTAAAAACTTAAAATAATTTATCTTGCAGAATAAAATTTCATCAAAGGCTGGGGCTTTGCCATACGTCCCAGAAGTTGCTTGAATTCCAAGTGTTTGAGTTCCTGTGGGAGTGCCTTCTGTAGCTAGATCCCCTCAAACGATAATTCTTTAGCTCCGGATCTCATGCATTTGTCAGGAATTCATAAATGTCATTGTCCCGAAGAGTGCAGCTGTCTTGGTGGGTCATGGGGATGTCGTTGCAGCTGTATTGGGAGCCCTAATTAGTGTGTTTGTGCTGCAGTCTAAAATTGTACTTTGAAACCTGTTTATAATGAAATGACCAGTTCATGAAAGTTTTTAATAAACTAGAGGTGAATTACATAATACTGACTTCAGCACCTTTTTCTGTAGACTAGAGCAGTAGTTTAATAGTATGATAAACAGTTTAAGATTAATTAAAAGATAAAGGTATCATCCCTTCTGAATGTTTCTTGTTCTCCAGTTGTAATTATTAGGATAAATCAGAAAGGACTGGGGCACCTTATTCTCTGAGTGGTGCTGACTCTGCATTGACACCAGCAGCTCATGCTGATAAATATATGCAGATTTTAATGCTGTACTGTCTGAACTGGTTTTACAATGAAACAAAATCAAGTTGCAAGAGAAGTTGTGCGGCAAGTTCTTGCTCTTTTTAAAAAAATTAAGAACAAGATATGGGAAGCTCCATGGTTAAATCAAATGGAGAGTCTAAGTATTGGCAAATGTATAAGTTCAACTGATAGTCCTATCATCAGGTACAAAATGTCCTTATGCCTTGTGACTGGCACAATAAAGAGCTTAAAAATATTTATCTATTGGACTTGATAGTGCTGTCCAGAATAACATAAGTGCAATGTCAGTAATAGTGGTCATGGAAGACAATAAGGGAAAGCCAAGTGATTTAATCATCACCTTAGTTAAAAACTGTAGTCCCTTTTGACCATATGGCAATGTAATGTCTATTCCCATCTTCAATATAAAGTAGAATTTGCAGCAGAAGAAAAAGGTAGAAATAACATATTTGCATTTACCGGTAATTTGGTTTGTATCCTTCTCAAATACAAAGCTTGCTATATAGTTTTAAACCAAAGACATTGGAAGTGCTATGGATATAATTTTCTGATATGTTTGATTGTGATGCCGGTCATTTATTTTGCCTTTCCGATGACCAAGTATTTGCTTAGTTTACATGAAGATCCAATGAGCATGCCATAAAGAGGATAGTAAAAACTTTCACTGTCAGCGATAGGAACAGAATCTTCAATCAAGTACTTTGATATTTCCTAGAGTGTTTCAATAAATTTAAAAAAAAACTACTCCTGCTTCAGAGTATAAGGTAAGTTAAGGTATAAGTTTTGCAAGGTAAGCTGTTCTGGCTACTACAAATGTTTGTATTCAAGCCAAATTTTTTGATGTGCCTGCCGTTAAGAAATTGTGTGAATAAAATGGGGAGTTGCCAAAACAAGCAGGTTTTCCTGTAATACATATTTTAAGAGATAGTTTGGCATCAATAGCAAACTTGACACTTCTCTTCCAGTAGCCGCTCTATTTCCCTGTCAGGAAATATCTGGCATATCAGGTTTGGGTGGCTGAGTCTAGAAAGGGTGATAATCTATAGTTGTGGGTTGATTTTTTGTAGTTGCCTGACTCTCGATTGCCACTGACATGCAGGAATTCTGAAGAACGGTATATAACTTTGAAACTGACTGCAGTAGTTCTGTGCATTTGAATGATAACAATGATGGCAATAAAAGAGGTGAGCGTCTGTTTGCAGAGAGGGAATTAAATTACTTCTTTTGGGGGCAATCTTCCAACAATTTCATACCCAAAGTGATTCCTATTATTATTGTGTATATCTTGAATATCTTCCATGATTTATACTGGAATTATTCCAGATTTACACTAGTTTAAAACAGATCAAATTCTGCCCCTTAGTGTGCCATTATGTTTCATGAAGGCTCTGGATTAGTACAGTTTAACAGGAAAAGGTGAGGAAATGCATTTAAAGTTTTACCTTGGAGAGGAAGTGGATCTCCCCCCCCCCCCCATTTGATGATAGATTGAAACAGTTAAATTTCTTGGAATGCATTTTTAACACTTTGGTAAAGCAGAAGTTATTGTAACACACTGAGTGCAATTATAGATTTTCTGGTGGAAAAAATCTGTAACATGTCTTTTTTACCCTAAACTGGCAATCTCCATTTTAAGTTTGGGGAATTAGCTGGAGACAGAGAATGAAGGGAGGAGGTTTAACTGGGAGCAATATCCTATTTATACCAGGATTGTCCAGGTGGGAACTTAAATGAGCAGGCAGTTGTACAATTGTACAATTAAGAACTGAGTTTTATTAATAAAATTGACATAAAATAAGGAATATATTTTTAAACAATGAAATATGAATATGAAATATGAAAAAATTGAAGTGTGCTATGGACTTATCAAGTGATGTTTAAATATGGATGTTAAGTTACACAGGTAGGAGGGACCTATGCTCCTCCTCTGTAAAAGCATGAAATAAATATATATATATATAAATAAATAAATATATTCATTAAAACATTTATTAGAACATTTATTAGTGTATATATATACGTTAAAACATTTATTAGAATATTTCTATCTGGCCTATATTTTTTTAAAAATATTCAAGTTGGCTAGCAGTTCTTTCAGAGCATTTAATTAGCCCCTGAAATGTACGAACATTGAGGCTCATTTAACTAAAAGCTTTACAAGATAAAAGAGCTTTTAGCTGATGCTGGAAGGCAGCAAAGGAAGATACACTGGTGCCTCAATGTTCGTACATTTCAGTGGCTAATTCAGTGGCTAAACCTGCAGTGTGAAGCAAGTTCCTAAAGGCCAGAGTGGCTGCCAGGAAAGCCACAGTGCAAGTTGCCACCAACTGATGGCGAACTCTTGTAATAAAGCTTCTTCATCTGACCTCCAAGGGCTAGTTAATGTATATAGTGGAGATAGTTAACAAGATAACGTAGGACCAAACCCATTTACTGCTACAAAGGCCCATAGCACCAGCACTTTGTATTGTATCCAGGATAACTCTGACAGCTGAAGTAATTGACAAAAGATGGGAGGAATGTACTAATGGAGGAGAGGCAAATGATATATTTAGCTGTAAGGGAGGCAAAAAAGGATTATGAGGAACGCATGGCTGTGAACATCAAAACCAGCATCAAACAGTTCTTCAAGTACATCAAAAGCAGGAAGCCAGCAAGGGAAGCGGTAGGCCTGTTAGACGACAAAGGAACAAAGGGTGTGCTAAAAGATGACAGGGAGATTGCAGAGAAGCTGAATGAATTCTTTGCATCTGTCTTCACCCAAGTGAGGAAAATTCCTGCACCTGAACCATGCTTCTTAGGAGGCTTAGATCCGAGGGAACTAAATCTAAGATAGTGGTAGACAAGGAAGAAGTTCTGGCAGCCATTGATAAAGCTGAAATGCTACCAAATCCCTGGCCCAGATTGCATTCACCCAAGGAGTTCTTAAAAGAGCTCAAGCTAATGAAATTGCTGGGATGTTCACTCACTTTAATATGCAACTTATCCTTGAAATCAGGCTCCATCCCTGAAGACTGGAGAGATGGCCAATGTCACACCAATCTTTAAGAAAGGATCTTAGGGGACCCGGGGAAATGCTACAAGGCCAGTCAGTTTGACATCTGTTCCTGGTAGAATTAGTAGAATCTGTCATTAAAGATAAAATTATAAGAAACATGTACAAAAGCAAAACCTGCTGAGAAAGAGTCAGCATGGCTTTTGCAGAGGCAAATCCTGTCTTACAAACTTACTAGAGTTCTTTGAGGATGTAAACAGGCATGTGGATAAGGGGGAACCAGTGGACATTGTCTACTTGGATTTCCAAAAGGCTTTTGACAAAGTTCCTCACCAGAGACTATTGAGAAAACTCAGCAATGAAGGGATAAGAGGGGAAGTCCTCCTATGGATTAAAAACTGGTTGAGAAACAGGAAGCAAAGAGTGGGTGTAAATGGGAAATTCTCACAATGGAGAGATGTGGGGAGTGGTGTCCCCCAAGGATCCAGTGATTGGGATCCAGTGCTCTTTTAACCTATTCATAAAATGACCTGGAAGTAGGGGTGGGTAGCAGTGGTGGCCAAGTTTGCAGGGATGATACCAAATTATGTAGGGTGGTGAGAACCACAAAGGGATTGGCGAGGGAGCTCCAAGCCGGACCTTCGATAAAATTAGGTGAGTGGGCTAAGAAGTAATGGCAAAATGCAGTTCAATGTAAAAGCAAAATGCAAAGAGTGATGCACATAGGGGGCAAAAAAATCCAAGAGCTTCACATACATCGCTTACAGGGGGTCAGTGCTATCAGTCACAGACCAGGAAAGGGGATTTTAATGCCGTCTTAGTTGATAGTTACATCGGAATGTCACCTAAATGAATGGAAGCTCTAAAAACGGAACACTCCATGCTGCGGATAATAACGAAAGGAATTGCTAATAAAACTGCAAAGATTGTCATTGCGTCTCTTATATAAAGTTACTAGATGCGCACCGCATCTTTGGAGTACTGTGTTCAGTTCTGGTCACCCACATCCTCAAAAAAGGATATTGGAAGAGATAGAAAAAGTGCAGAGAAGGGCAACGAGGGATGATTGAGGGACTGGAGCACCTTCACTTATGAGGAAAGGCTGCAGCTTTTGGGACTCTTTTAGTTTGGAGAGGAGACGCCTGAGGGGGGATATGGGATTGAAGTCTATAAAATTATGCATGGGGTAGAAAATGTTGACAGAGAGAAATTTTTCTCTCTTTCTCACAATACTAGAACCAGGGGGCATTCATTGAAAATGCTGGGGGGAAGAATTAGAACTAATAAAAGGAAACACTTCTTCACGCAACGTGTGATTGGTGTTTGGAATATGCTGCCACAGGAGGTGGTGATGGCCACTAACCTGGATAGCTTTAAAAGGGGCTTGGACAGATTTATGGAGGAGAAGTCAATTTATGGCTACCAATCTTGATCCTCTTTGATCTGAGATTGCAAATGCCTTAACAGTCCAGGTGCTCGGGAGCAACAGCCGCAGAAGGCCATTGCTTTCACATCCTACATGTGAACTCCCAAAGGCACCTGGTGGGCCACTGCGAGTAGCAGAGAGCTGGACTAGATGGACTCTGGTCTGATCCAGCTGGCTTGTTCTTATGTTCTTATGATATAAACCAATTTGGGGAGAAAGATAGTGTATGAATTAATTAATGTGCTTACTATGGCCAGTTCCTGTATTATGAACCAGTTGAAGCTAACTGGTCTTTAAAGGAATACCCATATACAGCATGGTACAGTAGTCCAATATGAACATTACCACCACCACCCCACCAGCATGTGGATATTATGATAATATGTGTTAGTATGGCCAAGCCCTGAAAAGCTGGTAAACAAATCTAAGTTGCAAAAATACACTCCTGGCTACCTCTTTTACCTGGGCATTCTTTGGGAATATATCGCTATCCAGCGTAAATTAACCTATTCTCAAGGTAGCTTTACAACCAACCTCACAGCAGCTGGATTTAGTTTCAGTGTCTTCACTCTTATTCAGTTCCTAAGAACCTCCAGAATTATTCTTTATTGTTTATTTTAGAACCTCAGTCTACTGTTCCTGTTTCAGTGGCAGTGAGTAACACTTGTGGTGATTTGTCTAGTTATTCGATTAACTGGACAACATTTGAGTTGATGCCACTGGGAGACAGTATACTATGGAGTTTATTTTTGGTGGTGTCCAGATGTCATTACTTATCTTGGAATATTGATTCCTAGAAATATTAAGCATGTGATTATGCTAAATTTTAACAAGTTGATTGCTGATATAGCCTTGGATTTGGACAGATGGGTGATCTTAAACCTTTCTTAATGTGATAATGTAAATATATTCGAAATGAACATTATACCTTATCTTACATGCTGTTCTTTTTCATATACCTTGTAGATATATTTATTAAAAAATCCTTATTTCAGAAATGTGGGTTCCACCTCAGATTTCTCTAAACAGGATTCAGCTTCCATTTAATGAAAGAGGATTTGGTTTTCCTGACCTTAATTCATATCATCAGGCATATCTGTTAAATTGTACTAATTACTGGGATTGCTGCTCTCAGCTGAAGTATCTATCTTGGGGTATTTTGGCAGCTTGTTATATGGTATCTCTCTTTGAATAGAATACTTTAGGGTCAATTGAAGCTAAAATCCTGTTTCTTTTTCAGTTTCTGCAGTTAAAGATTTATGGCATATAAAGTCACAACAGTATCAATTTGCCCCATTTCCATTTTAGATTAACACTATGGACCAATCCAGATTTTAAAATTGGGAAGACATCTTTTGGAAAGCTTGGACAGATGGGGGCTTTTTGCTTTGGACCAATTAATAGACTACGACAATGAGTGTTTGTTATTTTCTCAAATGAGGTCTAGGTATGACCTGTCAGCCTCTGTTGAATGGCAGTATTTACAACTGCAACATCTGTTGGTATTTAGTTATGGTCCTGCATCACTAAGCGTTTCAGAAATCTCCCTTACTCTTGGAAATGCTCATTGAATCAGTGCGGAAAATGAAACCTACAATATTTGCTTATAAATATTTGCTGTTGATTAATAAATGTGGAATGCAGAATCTGAAATAAAGACTCAGCAGGAATCGATTGCCCTATTTTGTGAAAGCAATGGGCTGTAGCCCTACATTTTATACTTGTTCTTTCTATAGACTTTAAGTTGTGATTTGTTCAGAAAAAAAATGTTTTGGATATACTGGACACTACAGTGACATTTTGGTAAAGGACAAAGTGAAGCGTATTATTGTTGTCACTGTAATTTACAAGATGCATCTCTTAAACATTTGTTTTGGGCTTGTTCAGTCATTAATTTTTGGGGGAGATGACTCAAATCAATTTTATATTAGAATATTCATTATTTTTCCAGATTCTTATGTATTTTAAAATTGTTTGCCTGTCTCCTGAAGACTAACCTCTCGGTCAACCAAAATGTAGTCTCCACGCTGTTAGTGTTGCTAGTGTTGAATTATTTTGTTACATTTTTAATGTCTTTCCTATTTGTGATAATTTAATTTTAAATACCAGTAAATGAATTTTTAAGGAGCCCTACGGGGGTGGAGCAGTTAATAAATCCAAATAATAAATAAATAAAATAATAAATAAAATAATGAGTCACTGGAACTGAAACGACATGAGACTTCAGTGGTGCAAATTTAGTTTTGGGAATTGTACACCTATTGGTGATGGTGAGGTAAATTGGAGCACCAAAGGAAGAGTGCAGAATGAAAACTATAACAGGTCACATGATTGACTGATAACAGGGACTGGGTAATAACAGTCAAAAAGGAGCTGTGGTCAACGCAGGCAAATCAGCAGAGAGATGATGGAAATAAGCTGAACAGAGCTGTTTAATATTTTTTACAGTAATCCTCTGGTTTTACCATAGGCACAGACATCATGTCTAAGATATATTAGGTGTTAATAAGAAACATTATCAGAATTTTAGCAGAGATGTAATTGGCTCTGTAATATATATATTAACATAATTACTTGTATGATAAATGCCATTATTGCCTTTATTTCTGTAGTCAATTCCATACAGATATGTCATAGGTGAATAATGCATATTTCAGATGGTCACTAATTTTTTTAGGATATGCCTGATAGGATTGATTAAATGTTGCATCAGACATCTGTTTTTAGTGCTGAGTATTCATAATAATAATTTAAAAAGTTGCTGAGTGTACTCAAGATGCCTTTTTTGTACTGCTGAATTAATCAAGCACTACTATCCCACTTGGATTTGCAATGAGGAGGGATCTAGTTTCTAACTGTGTAATCCTAAACTGGGGTGTGTGTGTGTGAAGCTGCATTGGATGCAGTGTGATCTCTTTGCCTGCACCAGTGCCCATTGTGCAATGCAAACTGGCATGGATTCTGTTGTACAGGAACTTAGGCCAGTGCAGGGGAGTGGAGCCACAGTGGAACCCGGAAATCAGGACAAATGCTGTTGCTGTTGCCCCTTTCAGACCTGCACTGGGGTTGGGGGGGGGTGTTCCAGGGGTGTTCTCAGAGGAGGAGCTGGCTTTAGTCGGCTTCCAGTTCTGTGTCAGCCCAGGAACGGTGGTGCAGTGGTGCAGACTTGTGCATGTAAAATGCATGGCATATGTCTGTTTAGGGTATGGGCTAACCAGGGAGAGGTGAACCCCCCCCCACCACCACCACACACACCAATTCTTCCTTTGGGAGTGGTACCATGGTACTGTCCCCAGCTGCCACTCTACTCTCCCCCTCCCTCCCCACATTGAATAGGGCTGCCAGACAGTTCTAGTGCTACTCACATTAGAAAGCAAATCACTGACTGCACTTGCTCCAACACTCTTTGGTCCCCAACATGTAGTGTACTGCTTGCTGAGAAAAACATTGTGTTATCTTATATTCTGAGAGCTGTTTTGGTGCTAACACTTGGCTATCAATTTCAAATGAAAATTGGTAGCAGAATATTAGTATGTACATCCTGTTTGCAACCAACATGGACAGCCAAGAAATGTAAGAATGAGTGCCAGAAGATGTATATGTAAATGCACAAAAGAATGAGGAATAATTGGAATGTGCTTTGGGATGAAACCAAACTCTGTGTCCTGCTTTAAATAAACTTCTGTAATAGTACTTTCAATGCTGTTAAACATTATGGAATCCTCCATTTTTCATATGGATAATAAACTCTAGTTTTCTTTGCCACACAGAAATTGTTGCAACCACTGCTTGGTCTCCAATAAATCAAAAGCTAAAAACTGCATTTTTAATGTGGCCATGATAACTAACAAAGATCCACATTGATGCGTATAATGTTCTAATGGCATAATTGAAACCAACTTTTGAGAGAGAGACGTGTGTTGTGAACTACTTTGAGGATGGTAAATGAAGTCATAATTCAGTGCCTTGGAAAATGAATTCTTCCCACCAGTAGTGTCAGGATTCAATTAATCTATTGCAGAAGAAGGCCCACTGTAACCAAATGATTTCCTCAGAATGAGATAGGAATATTTTTAGTTCAAGTGCAAGGAATATGGAAGATGACTACTTATAGTTGTGATCTCTCATTTCACTATTGTATAAAGGTGGGGAGGGAAAGAGTCAAGGAGAGACTTTTAATAACTTTTGTGGCTATTGCAGAAGATAGAGTTGTGTGACTAAGAACTTGGGAAAGATTTAAGTGGGGCTTTGAGTGTTCAGCTGTGACACTGGAGCTTCTATCTCCAAGTTGTTGTTTACCACTTCCATGTTTACCACTTTTGTACCTCTTTACAGTTAAAACTAATGTTTACCATAATCAAGAATTCAGTTTTCATAATGTCAGACCTGTTGATTGAGTCTAAAATAACTGCAGTCTAACCATGGGTATGTGTGGGAGTAAGAATGTGGGCACAGACCTCTCAGTGATACCGGACCCATTCTTCCTTTGTTGACAAGAAACTTTTTTTAGCTTTCTTGAAGACACTAATCAGTGAGGCAAAGGAAAAGAAGCAGCCCTGCAAAGCTAGAGTTTGAAATTTAGCTGGGATTTAGTCTTCAAAGTGCTGGATTTGCAAGTGGCAGAAGAGCTCATTCCAGTTCCTTGGTTAACTGTTCACTTGCAATGGAAGAAATAGTGGCAATCACATAGTTCATTCCTGCAGCACAATTATCAGTATACAGGAAGGGAACACTTTTTATCAATATCCCCAATATCAATGTGTCATCAAATCAGGGTAGATTTTGCAGTACCTATTAAACACGATAGGAATAGAACCAGTTTCTTTTTCTCTGGGGCCTCCTCTTACCTACCTACCCACTTGTTTTGTATGCTTCCCTTCCCCAATGGACTCAGGGTGGCTCACAACATTTCCCTTGTACATGATAAAAACCATTTAAAACATAACCAGTGCAAACATGTGAAAACAATATAAATACATTTCAAACATTAATATCATTTAAAATGTTTTTTTAAGTATTAAAACCTAACTTTATGGCACTGAAAAAGTCATATTGGGGTTAGGGGGAAGGCCAGACTGACTTGGGATGCCGAGGAAAAGAAAGGTGGTGGTGGGAAAAAGAGTAGGGATGTGGATTTCAAAGGTTTAACATAGTAAGAAAAGACTGTTTCTTCATGAATGGGCTTTAATCAGTGTTCCAAAGGGGAATACTTTCATCTCTAGAGAATTATGCCCCTTAGTCCCGTCCAGCTGAACTACAAGAAGTTCTGTGACTTTCTTAAGACTATGGTGTTTGGTGTACCAAGCATTCCTCCTTACTTATCTTTCTGTTCCCAGGAGGTTTAGTCAAGTAATGGTGTACCAGTTTACCTTCATTTGAATGAAGCGCTGAAGTTCCCATCTTTGCAGCTAGTCAGAATTAGTGTTAGGTTAGCAATTGAGTGACTAAGGAAATATGGCTCCATAGTACCGTGCACTAGAGCTCTCTTAAACTGTTACAGAACTTGGGTCAGCTGGGGTGTCATGCTGTACTCTGAATGGGAATTTGTGTTTCTTGTAACAAAGTGATAACAGGAAGCCTGAGTCTATGCAGGGTTGGGATGTGTGTGTTGCCAAACAAAGTCTATGCTTCTTGCTCCTCCTTTGAGTATTCCTTTTATTTGGGATGTTATGCCATGTGGGCATACAATTATCCTTTTTCAGCTCTGTGTAGCAACTTGAGCAAGGTGTACATCCCTGTTCTCAAAAGAGTGAAATTGACATTTGGTGAACTCCCAGGAACTGCAGAAAATCCCAACCATGAAGGATAAGAGCCCTCAGGTTCTAGAACAAGCTCATGGTATATTATAAAGCAGGCTATTTATATAATTTATTTAAAGAACAAAAGCTACCTTTGCATGTTTTGTTAATCGTTTGCAGGCTTGAATCTGGCTCAGCAATATGTTGCAAAATAAGAGGATCACGGATTGGAGCAGTGATTTTGTTTCAAGATTCTTCTAAAATTGTCCAGCAATAACGGCCAGCATGTTAGTTCCAGGACATTCACCAGCCTTGGAAATCATGCTAGAGTTTTAGAAAATGTCAGTGAAGGCCTCTAATGATTGAGCAGGATAAGTTTCTACATTATGAAGCTGAAAGAGGGAATTGAAATCTTGCAGGAGAAGAGTCCAAACACTCCAAGAGTGCATCTTTTACCTTCTCCAGTATGAAGTTGTTTAGGGTTGTGGCAGTTCATTCAGAATACAGTCCTTGTAGAATCCTTGCAACTTCTCTTGAAGGGCAACGTGAGTTTTGGATTTTAAAAAGATTAACCGCCCTTTTTTTTTTTAGAACTGATACACAGTTCTTCAGTACCCTAAGTCCAGATGAACCAGTCTGCTCTCTAGTCCAGTAGTTCTCAACCTTCCTAATGCCGTGACCCATTAATACAGATCCTCATGTTGTGGTGACCCCCAACCATAAAATTATTTGTGTCTCAGTTCCTAAGACCATCGGAAATATGTGTTTTCCGATGGTCTTAGGTGACCCCTGTGAAAGGGTTGTTCGACTCCCAAAGGGGTCGCGACTCACAAGTTGAGAACCGCTGCTCTAGACAGACATAACTGAGTTTGCATATGTTGCCATCTAGCCATCAGACCCCTCAGCTGCTGCAACACCCAGCCTAATTTTTGTCAGCCTGTTCTCAGCGCATCTTTTGCTTCCTTGTCAATAGCAAGTGAAAGAATTGACCATTTTAACAATATTAATTTTCTAATACATTCTTTTGTTATGGTGATAGCAATAGTGGATAGTTTAAAATAATCTATTAATGTGTGTTCATTCCTTTAAATTGAGATGTGCTGGCATCGATCAACAATACAGTTGAACTTTATAGGGCTGCATATATAGTTGACTGAAATGGTGCCATGAGATGCCTGTGGGAGTTCTTTTCATGCTAGTTGGTTTGGCTGTCACTCAGAGAGTTGCTTTCAGAAAGTGTTTCAAATCTATTTTGGTAAACTTTCACATCATGTGAATAAAGGGCCATGTTGTTAAAATGAGTGTTCTGAAACTGTTTGAACACGTAGCTGCTTGTATTCGGGTACATCTCAGAGATTCTGCAAAAGCTGATGTTTTGTATAAGAAATTGTTTTGCTGGGTTTTTTTGTATTGTTGAGGGCTTTCACGGCCGGATTCAACTGGTTGTTGTTGGTTTTCCGGGCTGTGTGGCCGTGGTCTGGTGGATCTTGTTCCTAATGTTTCTCCTTCATCTGTGGCTGGCATCTTCAGAGGTTATCACAGAGAGAAGTAACACAGTTTTCTCTGTGATACACCTCTGAAGATGCTGTCTCCTGGTCCTGTCCGCTTTTCCTGCCCATGTCCTCGCTAGTAATAATTAGGAACAAGATCCACCAGATCATGGCCACACAGCCCGGAAAACCAACAACAACCAGAAAGTTTTTTTGTTTTGTAATAAGCACTGGTTTGGTTTTTATGGTTTCGCTTTTCTGACTTAACGGGATTTTTTAATATATGTGATGGCTGCGTTTAGAGATGATGCTGCAAACTGCAGTTTGATTAAACTCTAGCTTAGTTTAATGTTTGAACACAGGTTGGCCAATGAACTGTGACATTCTGGTGGTTTTTAAACTGCAATTATGACCCCGCAGACATGGCTACACAGAACAATAGAAAAACCTAACTGCTCCAGCTGGTGCTGTCTCCTGGTCCTACCAACTTTCCCTGCCCATGTTCTCCCTAGCAATAATGATTGAGCGGTACTGCTGTTTTACACTCTCTTGTGGGGGAAATTTAAATGGCAGTCGGACAACAGAACACACACAGTTAATTCTTTTTGTCATTGTACACAGTGGAAATTGCTTTGCAGAAAACGACTGATAGCCTAGACTCAGGTACTTTGTGTTTTTAGTGAAAAGGGAACTCCTATCTAGAAAATGGTGCTTCTTTACTGAAAGGGGTCTTTTCAGGGCCTCTGAAAGAAGTAGTTGCTGTACCTATGGAGCTTTTGCAAATGCGTTGGTAATTTGGCAACTACAGACCTGTGTCAACACGGCTTTTCTGGGGGAAATGGTGGGATAAGTGGGGTCATGAAGTAGCTATGAAAGATTCTCAAGTGAAAGGATATATCACTGGCAACCAAGATTAAAATAATTCATACCACAGTATTCCTCATTACTATGTACATGTGTAAAAGTTGAACAGTGAAAAAAGTGGACAGGAAGAAAGTTGATTCCTTTGAAATGTGGAGTTGGAGGAAAGTTTTACGGATACTGTGGGTAGCAAAAAGACATATCAGTGAGTTCTGGGGATAGAGCACTTTTTCACCCTTTTCTTTAATCTTATTGGTTGTACACTGCCCAGAGCCCTTTGGGGATGAACGGTATATTAAATCTGATAGATAGATAGATAGATAGATAGATAGATAGATAGATAGATAGATAGATAGATAGATAGATAGATAGATAGATAGATAGATAGATAGATAGATAGATAGATACTTTTTTATAGATTGAAAAGTCATAGATGCTGTCGCCTTTTTTCATATAAAAGCTACTCCAATTCTCTAATTGTCTTGGCTGTTCTCCTTTGTACTTCTACCAGCTGTGCAGTATCCAGTTGCTAAATTTAGCAGAATATTTCTGTTTTGATGGTAAAACATACTTATTTGCAAGAATTTTCAGTCGTAGCAAAATTCAGTACCCTAATCTTTAATGGTATTACAAATATTCCTATTAACTTGGAAATCTAAAGTATTCAAGGCTGAGCCAGGATAGCCCATTCTTATGTTAGTCAACAAAAATAAATTTAGGCAATACAGGTAAAAAGAACACAATTCAGCATTAGCAAGTAGTAGAGAGAAAACACAGGTCACCTAAGAAGTCCCCAGTGCAAGAAATCAACGTTTAAATGAATCCTTCTGAAAAGGGAAGGGGATCTAACTCCATAATTCAAGAGAAACTAAGCATGCCTTGTTTTGATTTGCCACAGTTGTTGTCTCTGTGGGTCTTTGGAAAAGGACCAGTAGCTGATCTCACATTCTGGGCAGATTGATACAAGTGGAGGTGATGGTTTCTATACTGTATTCTCAAGCTATCTAGAGCTTTAAAGATCAAGTCACCCCTTTGAGCCTCGAAACAGGTAGGAAGCCAGTTTAGTTGGTATAATACAGCGTTTATATCGTTGTGTTAATTTATTTACTTATTTAGAGACTGACTTTCTCAAAACAAAAAAAAAAAGGCGATCCATTACAATTAACTTCAGTTAAATCTTGGCTAATGCAAGTGAAATTCCTGGGCTGCCTTCCAAGATAACCTTATGTAGAGTGTGTTCAGCCATATAATCTGGAGGTTATCAAGGCATGTGCAGCTGTAACCAGGTCACCTGTAGTTGACCAGACAGCCATGATGGAAAGAATTACTTCAGGCCACCATTTGCCTGTCCAGGAGTACTCCCAGTTGATTTTTCAAGGGCAGATGTAACACAATTCAGAACACTTTCATACCTTTTCCTGAATCACTTTTACCACCCAGTCCACAGCTCTCATGCCTGGTTTAAGTTTTAGTTAGTTTGCCTACATTCAGGCCTTGGTTCACCCCAGCCACTGGTTCAAGGCTCCAACAACCTTCCTGCAATCAGGCTCATTCCGCACATGCAGAATAATGCACTTTCAAACTGCTTTCAGTGCTCTTTGAAGCTGTGCGGAATGGCAAAATCCACTTGCAAACAGTTGTGAAACTGGTTTGAAAACGCATCATTTTGCGTGTGCGGAAGGGGCCCTAGTTTGAAAGGAGAGGTGCAGTTGGGTATCATCAGTATATTGATAACAGCCAATACAATATTTTCTGATGTCTTCATCCCATCATTCCATGTAAAAATTAGATAGTATGGAAGATGAGCTTTAACTGTGATCACCCATGGGACAGTAGGCAATTAGTGGAGTAATAGTATTTCAGCACCATCTTTGAAGATCTACCCATATTGTAAGGAGCTGAGCCCTGCAAAGAATTTTTGTGTAAACTTCTACTTAAATGTGAAGTACCCCTCAATGTAAGCTAGAAACTCAATGTTGAGTTAATCTGCAGCCACTTCAACACTGAATATTCCCTGAGCGTCTGTCTTTGGCATAACATAAGAAAATTAGAAGATTTTTCCAAAAATGTTATTTTCTGATCCTCCCCTCTTTTTCCAATTTATTTATAAATCTTATTTTTTCCACCCTTCTGATCTGGTTTTCTATGGGTTGAGTAAGCCTGGTTGAATGCCATAGAGTAACTGCTTATTTATTATTTTGCAGAAAGGCTTATCATTTTGTTCTTTTGAACAGCTGAAATCTGTTTATTGATTGCCAGTGCTGAACATCTTACTACATTTCCGTTTTCCTTTTGCTATCTATTAAGAGATGGCTGGAGAAATTAAGTTTTCCATGCAGAGCTGTTGCCAGTATCTAGCAAAAAGAAGATTTTTTTAAAGCCATAATTATATGGCTCATACAGTAGCAAAGGGAGAAATTTGAAAGTTGCTAACATTAATACACCTGGTAATTTTTGAATGACTTGATTTACATTTAATTGATTCCAGTTATCTTGCATACAAAACTGTTGCAATGTGTAACAGATTTGAATTATAATAATTAAGAACGCATTTAGTTCTCAGTAGCATTCTTACAAAGCATAGTGATAAACAAAAGCACATCCAGGGAAGGACTGTGAGAATAGCAAAAATTGGAAGGAATTGTCTGTTTTAGTCTAGATTAAAAGGGTTGAGAAGCATCACATTTTTCAAATATTTCAATGGATTATGAAATGGCTGAGCTCACAAGATCCAACAAAGATTGCCCAAGGAGCAATGAACATTGAATTGCTAGAGGAAAGAATTCACAAAGGGAAAGTCCCTGGGCTGATACACATGTAATATTATCTTGTCCTTAAATTAATTGAGAGACCAAGAGTGAGCTGCCTCCCAACAGACTTTCCCCTCTTGCCTGATAGTTTTTACAGGTGTTCCCCCTACCTTTCATACTGGCTTGTTTCTACGTCTACCGGTGCTATCCAGGGTATGTTCCTAATATAAACGAGGATTTGCAATGAATTTCAAATTGTAGCTTCAGATTGGAAGTGCATCTTGATTAGTATCAGTTCTGGCTGACGTTGGTGCATGCCATGAATAGTTGTGGTTAAGGGCTGATAAATCACATGCTTAAGTGGGTAAGGACTGGGAAGAGGAGCTGAAAATTCGGTGACCTTCTCATGATTCTTCAATGTGCTTAAGGAACTACTAGTTCAGCGCAGTAGGCCCTCATGCTGATTAGTATTCCTGGGGAATCCTTTTTGGAGTAGGGGTAATTTTGAATTTATCACCCCTGTTGGTTCAATCCCAAATCCTTGTTTTAATTGTTCTTCCCCTCTGTGCAAATCAAACCCTTGACTCTTTAGTTTTGCCTAGGCCTTAACCATTTTCTGTTTGCTTCATCGAAGCTACAATTTTTGCAGCCTAATTTTGTACGCAAGTCAGTGAATCTTTATGTGCGGCAATACATCTTTATATAAAAATTGCATAGAATATGTGCATGTGATATGAATGAATCAGACAATGCAAAACAAATGGAAATTAACCCCTGAAAAGACATCCCTTCTTTTCATATGGTTCATTATGGTCGCCGCATCTCAAAAAGGATATTGAGGAGATAGAAAAAGTGCAGAGAAGGGCAACAAGGATGATTGAGGGACTGGAGCACCTTCCCTATGAGGAGAGGCTGCAGCATTTGGGACTCTTTAGTTTGGAGAGGAGGCGGCTGAGGGGGGATATGATTGAAGTCTACAAAATTATGCATGGGGTAGAAAATGTTGACAGAGAGACATTTTTCTCTCTTTCTCACAATACTAGAACCAGGGGACATTCATTGAAAATGCTGGGGGGAAGAATTAGGACTAATAAAAGGAAACACTTCTTCACGCAACGTGTGATTGGTGTTTGGAATATGCGGCCACAGGAGGTGGTGATGGCCACTAACCTGGATAGTTTAAAAAAGGGGGGCTTGGACAGATTTATGGAGGAGAAGTCGATTTATGGCTACCAATCTTGATCCTCTTTGATCTGAGATTGCAAATGCCTTAACAGACCAGGTGATCGGGAGCAACAGCCGCAGAAGGCCATTGCTTTCACGTCCTGCATGTGAGCTCCCAAAGGCACCTGGTGGGCCTCTGCGAGTAGCAGAGAGCTGGACTAGATGGACTTTGGTCTGATCCAGCTGGCTTGTTCTTATGTTCTTATGTTCTTATTAAGTCATTGGTTCAAGAACTAGGCTGAGGTTGGTAGAAAATGGTCCATGTCTGTTGATCATCTGCTAGCTAATTTTATGTAGATTCTCCTAATGCCTTCTTGTCCCTGAAATTCTGTAATTGAATGGCAGGCGAGGTGGACCTTTGTCTGATGTCATATAGCATTTTTTATGTTCTTAAGCCAAATACACATAGATATGCCTTAATAGTTATAGAGTATGTATTTATGTTACAAATGTGAAGCACACCAATGGCACACAGGGATTTTATTATAAAACATCTGAATAAGGTTATGGTGCTGTTTTACAGATCAAAGGCATTGCCACCAAATGATGCCAAACCAATACACTGGCCATAATAATTTGAACGGGGTCCAGGATAGACAACTTGCATTCATACAAATCTTAAATTTAACATATTGCCCTACAAAAAGCATGTGGAAGAGACAGGAATCCACAGATGTGGATGCTAGTAGTCTGGGGCCACCACTGATCTCTTTTGGGTGAACACCTGCCTTTGTTTGTCAAGCCTGAAGTGTGAACCTCCTGAGCTTTTGCAGTTTCTTCATGCATTCCAGAAGAAGACTCATTTTGTGCTAGATGGGAGGTACTTTTGATACTCCCCCATGTTTTTTGATATGTGCACACTTGGAAGAAGAGGGGCCTTAGTGTTTCAGTTCTACATCAGGATTTGGGATGATTCTAGGAAGCAGTGTGATTCTTACTCCATCCCAGTGTTTTCATAACCCAATCTGAAGTCAGCAACTGACCCCTTTCTTTATTCAAATCCTCTGCATGAATCAGATACGTTGGAAAAGGTGTGGGACCAGTGGTAAACACAAATAGCTGACTATCAAAGCTAGCGAAAATGTGCCTCTCCTTGGGAAGGAGGAATAAAAGCAGATTTGTGTAATAAAAACCCCTGCTGAAATAGTATTAAAGAATTACACACAATAGCCTACAGAAAGTACAGTTTATTGATAGACTTAATTTTTTCCCCTTTGTCTTTATTTGGCTTTTTGAAGCTACATGGTGAAATTGATTGTTAGGTGAAAATAAAAGATTTTTCAATGGATGGGAAGCCTTGGATATAAATACAAATCCAGACCTTTATTAGCCATTAAGCACAAACACTCAATCTAGCATATTGCAGACAAAACCCCCAAAATATCCCATGCAAAAGGTACCACCATTTCCGGACTGAGAAGTTGCAGGTGGGATAAAGTAATCTGCTCCCCTGTTTGCACGTTTGCATGCCTCCATTTAGGTAGCGAACGGAGCCCACAGATGCAATGCGGGCTGCCATCACACCTTCACATGTGGACGCGGCTTAAAAAAAAACTGCACCTCACTCCGCTGGAAGGCTGCAAGCAGGGACTGTTAAAACCTGAGAAGCACAGCCGAGTAAAGCGCTTCCTGGGGCAGCTGTTTGCTTGTGCACGGCTGCAAAATGCATTAAAACAAGAGAATTGCAGATAGCGCGATTCTCCAATAACCCATTTTGGGGGAGAGTGTAGGGCAGCCTCTTTTTAGGGGCAGATGCTGTGCAAAGCCCACCCTCAAAATAGGTTTTTCCCCATTCCCAGCCTGGGTTTATTGGTCCGTGCGGAAGGGGCCCTAGTCTCTCAATGACAGAGGAATATCTTTAAATTGTTAAAATAAAATTATTGTGGAATTCTACCTTTCTGGATTACATGTCGGTGAAATTTAGAATTCAACTCTTCTATGTTGATAGTGTTCTTGCCTTAACTACTTCAGCCAGAAATTTAGCTATAGTAGTGATTATTTCTGAAGATTGATCATTTAGTAGAACATGCAAAGTGTTGGCATTGGATAATAAATGTTTTGATTTTAATAAAGGAAGTGTGTAGAAGTTACGTGGAGTTGCATGTAACTGGCACTCTAAAATGACACGATGTACTGAGTCAGTAGAACTAGCAGAGCAAGTGCAAAGCCTCTCTTCAGACGGAATTCTTTGATATCTCCCTCTCAGGACTTTGGAAGGAAAGACATTAAACCAAGCTAACATGAAAGCTCTGCAATGTAAAGAGTTATCCAAGTTATAGAAATCCTGTGCTGTTTTCCTCCAATACAATGCCAATTTCAATGAAGCAGTAGAACAATTAGGAGGGTTGGGAGAAGCCTTGGATATATAACAAAGATAAAGCAAATGCAATTGCTTTCAAACAGCTTCAGCCCTCACATACAGTGGTGATTACAGAGAAACTGGGTCAAGAAAAACACATCATGAAACAATTATAGAAAAACTTAATTCTTTTAGCTTTAGGTACCTACTGTCAAATCTTTTGAAATAATTTGTGGATCTATTGAAATATATTTTTGTTATAAAATTTATTAGATTTGGAACTTATAAAATGATCGTTTTTAGTAGAAAACCATTATTTGCGTTTCTTTAAGGTTGAAAATGTTTGTTATATGGTGTGACCTAGATTTATTAGGCTGTAGTAGTTTTAGTGCATTTTGGCTGGGAAGCTTGTCATGACATCAGTGTAATCTCTATGCAGTATGTGATTTCAGTTGGTTCCAGTGTTAAATATTTTCATAATTATGCTAGTTTTGGCAGTTAACCTGGAACTTTTTCACATCTCTTTAATGAACATGTTTTATTTCTGATCTTATGAGGCAGCCACATATGTTTAAAAAATTAATTGTGTGTTTTCAAAGTTAACATTGAGCAGAAATATGCATGACTGTTGATTTCTTTGACATAAAAAGATCTGAATAGTAACATAGTTCTTGTAAGGTCATGGCTGCATGGTTGTCTTCCAGTAATTAAACTCTGGATTTTGTTTTACAATAATATTAGTGGCTGTTTTATTTAAAAATACATTTTGAGAGGATTTGGATAATATTTTGGGTATTTTTAAACTACTCTTAAGTTTAGAGAATTATTTTTTATAATGTTTATATTCCCAAGTGTGAGTGTATTACTTTAGATATTCCATATACATTTCATATTGTTTCTTATCATTAACATTCTAAAAAAGAAGCATCTTCCTACCTCTGCAAAAAAAAATGCCCAGTCAGGTGTGAATAATGTAAACGATTATCACTTAAAAAAAACTACATTAAGTGTTTTATGAAGGAGAAAAAAATAGTGTTCACTCCACATTAAATGGGTAACTCTGGTAAGACTTTATTGATATAGTCGCCATTATTGTAATCACCTGCAGGTAAAAAAAATTAGTGGGGAAGAGGGTCTGTGGATTGGAAAACATAAACTCAAAGCTCTCTGTATCTTAATCTACATGTGTTCACTTGTGTTGTAGTTCCAAAGTGGTTACATTGGCGTATTTGTCAGATGGGTTGCCTTTCTTTCCCTCAATGGATCTCATGATGAGTATTTGCTGTAATTTATAGGATGATCATGAAAGCTGCGGGTCCAGTTCGACAACTCGTAGCACCTCAGACGGTACAAAGACATCAGTTAGACCGCGAAGAATTCAACAGACCACTCCTGATCCCGATTTGCCACCAGGTAGGTTTACCACCGACTTTTGTCACTTAACAATCAGTGTAACAAATTAAAGGCACAACCACATTCAGTTTGACTTAGGGAATCTTACCTGAATAGAACTCCTGTAGCTATTTTAGTATTTTCATTTTCTCTTCATGAGCCTCTTCTTCAGAATCAGGGGCAAAACAATGCTCCTTGGATAAAAATAGTATGAAAAGTGTAATGTCAGTATAATCACTGGAGGTCACTTTTTCCTGCTGGGGCATTCACATGAAAATGAATATTAAGAACATTGTCTTTTACAGTAGGGTTGACTTTCCAAATTCATGCATACTAAATTCCCTGCTTGCTTTATGTATATGTTTATGCTGTGGGAGAGGAAATATGCACTCATGGACTACTTCTCCACTGATGCATCCGGGCAGTGGGGATTATCTTGCTGTTGCTGAGTGATACATGCAGCACTGTATACTTTCTGCTAGTTGGAACAACAGCTAACGTCCACTGATGGGTGGCTTACTTGCAGAATAAATTGTAAAGCTGTCTTCTCTATTTCTATGAAATACTTCTGTGCATCTTTATATGGATTGATTTGTGGTATTTTTTTATCACTTTCTGTTTGTATTGTTAAATGGAAAAGTTTAAAATTTTACTGTTTTACCCATTTGTTCACTGTTTAGTAAAATCACATAATCACATGTCAAGGAGTCTGTGTGCTTCTGATTGTTAAGTGAATCAGGGTTTCAGTAAGTATGGTAGTTTTATGTTGCCAGATTTAGTGCATTCCGTTTTGTATTCTACCACGGACTTCTCAAACAGAGGGCTGAATAATTTCATGCTTTCTTTTTAGGCTACGTACAGAGTTTAATTTGGCGGGTCATAAACAACGTCAACATTGTCATCAATAATCTCATACTCAAGTATGTTGAGGATGATATTGTTCTTTCAGTCAACATCACTTCAGCGGAATGTTACACGGTGGATGAGTTTTGGGATCGGGCATTTATGGATATATCAGGTAAGCAGTCTGTTGAATATTAAATGATGCTACTGAATAGGCACATTAGAAGATTGAGCAGGAAGAGTTTTTGAAATGAAAGCAGAGGAGATGGACCAAGGAGAATCTTGACCTATTGACTAGGTTGCTCGGATTCCGATGAAAGCTTTGTTCTGAGCTTCTGTTCTTTTGGACTTTGAATGGAAAATGACTCACAGAGAAGCTGGGAGATTTATAGTTTCTGCAGAAGTAGAATGAATACCTGCTTCTTTGCTAGTGTGGTCTCCTCAGTAATGCACATGCCACTTCAGAATATGTTGTTGTAGGGAGGCTGGTTTTGAAAAGAACCAATATGATCTAGTGATACCAGATGAGGACGGGGGAGAGCCAAATACACAAATGTATTAATAAGTAAATTAAACTAATATTAAACTAATTAAACTAATGTTTTTCTTTTTCAAGCAACGGATATGGTACTGAGGAAGGTGATCAATTTTTCTGACTGCACAGTTTGCTTAGACAAGAGGAATGCTAGTGGCAAAATTGAGTTTTATCAAGATCCCCTACTTTACAAGTGTTCATTCAGGACTCGTCTGCACTTCACTTACGATAATCTTAATTCTAAGATGCCATCTGTTATCAAAGTAAGTACATTTCTAGATTTGTTTCAAATTTCCTGTGTAAATAACTTAATATATACCTTGAGGGGGAAAGGGGACCTTGGATAAGGGATGAATTTCTATTCTGCCTTGCAGAAGATCACTCATTTGTGAACCCAGAATCAAGCATTTTTATTGTTGTCAGTAGCCAGAACCTTAAACTAGGATCCCTTGGAGCATTTCCATAGATGGAAATGTGCAGAATGTGATTTGATATTCAGAGTATCCAGAGAATACTGCAGCACATGACTCTGGCTCCAAAGATGTTACTGATGGAAAACTGTTGAAATACCAGAATAGGCAATGGTTAGGTAGTGGCAATGGATGAGGTCTGTGCTCTTGGAAAAGTGTGGGGAGGCTAGCCTTCCAAGCCACTCAATGCTAGCTATCAGATGCAGTGCCAGTTCAAGTGTCTGGCTGGTTGCAAAGGCAGAAGGGGAAGGGCGAGACATGAAGGCATCACAAGAACAGTAGCAAGGGTGTGAGGTTGCTACAGCTTGCCAGCATGGACAAAGGAAGTACTCCCTGTTTGATTCTCATTCTATAGAGAGGAACGGGGAACAGACACAAGGAAGCCCTGGGTGTAACTGAACCTTCTGCTTTCCCTTACTGGGATCCCAGGGAAGGGCTTGAAAGGACCCAGACCTGATTGGTTTGCCATAGGAAGTTCATAAACAGTTCTTTCTAATCTACAAGGCAGTATTTTCCACTGTGTCCGTATCAGCTTGTAATGATAAATTTATGTTCTCTTAAACTTTCTGGTTTGGGCTATGTACCTTGATATTTAATGGTGTGCAGTTCTGATCAAATTGCTTGTGTGGCAAATCTTTGAATTGCCTTGCTTTTCTCAACTTGTCTACTGACGCTCTTATGTTTATTGTAAATTAAGTATCTGTATAATAATTCTCTCTCCCTCTCCCTCTCCCTCTCCCTTTCCCTCCCTCCCTCCCTCCCTCCCCTATCTATCTATCTATCTATCTATCTATCTATCTATCTATCTATCTATCTATCTATCTATCTATCTATCTATCTATCTATCCATCCATCCATCCATCCATCCATCCATCCATCCATCCATCCATCCATCCATCCATCCATCCATCCATCCATCCATCCATCCATCCATCCATCCATCATCCATCCATCCATCCATCCATCCATCCATCCATCCATCCATCCATCCATCCATCCATCCATCCATCCATCCATCCATCCATCCATCCGTCCATCCATCTCTATCCATCCATCCATCCATCCATCCATCCATCCATCCATCCATCCATCCATCCATCCAAAAGAATCATGGTTGACATAAGCTCCGATATGTTTAAGACATTCTTGTGTTATATGTTTGGTGAGTGCAATCTGAATGCTAAATTTTGCTCCTCCCCTTTTAAAAAATAGTCAAGTTCTTTTGGGTGCTGTGTGGTTTCCGGGCTGTATGGCCGTGTTCTAGCAGCATTTTCTCCTGACGTTTCGCCTGCATCTGTGGCTGGCATCTTCAGCTGAAGATGCCAGCCACAGATGCAGGCGAAACGTCAGGAGAGAATGCTGCTAGAACCCGGCCATACAGCCCGGAAACCACACAGCACCCAAGTGATTCCGGCCGTGAAAGCCTTCGACAGTCAAGTTCTTGTTTTTAATTTAGAACTGAAGTACAGCCATAGACCCGATCGTCAAGGTTTATGCCAAGACAGCAAATTTTTCATGGCAGAATTGCAAACTTCTGACAGCATATAATGGAAACATTGACATAACGTTCACTATTGTCAATTGGTATTGTGGTTGTAATAATGAAGCCTTTGCTTTCTTTTACTTCATTATTTACAGAGATGGTTTTAATGAACTTGGGTTAGTGTAAAATGCATGTCAAATTAGTTTGTCAGATCAATGTAATTAAACACTATAAGCTTACCTTTATTGGTGGCCATGTATTCCTATTGATGTAATTTGGAAAATTCCCTGCCTCTCAAAAAAGAAATGTGGGCATCACTATATAGTGATTAGAATGTTGTATAGTGGTTAGCGTGTCAGACTAGGATCTGAGGAGGCTTAGTTGTGAACCCCTATTCTGTTACGAAAGCTTGGGGGTAACACTGGGCCAGCCTTAGTCTAACTTACCTTACAGGGTTGTTTAGAGAATAAAGTGGAGAAAGGGAGAATGTTGCAAGCCACTTTAGATCCTCATAGGGGAGAAAAGTGTAGTGTAAATGAAGTAAAAATAAACAAATTTCAGTTCATCTTGGATTCTTATCAGGATTCCACAAAAGCACTCACCAAGTCACCAGTAGCAAAGAAGCACCCCTCTGCCCAGTAATGATCTTTTATAGCAATGGAAGTTCCTTCACTGCTCCTTTCAAAGTGCCACACGCAGCTGGCTTTATTTTTATTTTCAGCTCCATGCCTGAAAACTTATTTTTACTTTCAGCTTCTGTGCCTGAAAACACTTCCTTCTATGTTACACTTTAATACAATAATAATACTTTCCAAAAAATAATTGTAGAGCAATTCTCATTAATGGCATGAACACCCCAGTGCCAGGTAAGTTTGGATGTCTAAGGGTGACGCTGTGACTATAATGAGATCTTGCGTAGTGGTGTCCAATCTTGTTACTTCTCTTCAGGCTTTTAGTCTTGGTCATGAAGATGGCACGAGCTGCATTTAAGCTGACTTCCAGAGAAAACGCTGGCAGAGCTTAGATGGAAGGGGAAAGAGAGGCCGGTGAATTTGGAGACTTCATGGCAACATGTACAGAATTCTGAGTAACCATGTGTTGTTGTGAAGAAAAAGCTATAACAATCTTGCTTGTGTTATTCTCTGTCTTTGCAGATACATACTTTGGTTGAAAGCTTGAAATTATCTATTACTGATCAACAGCTTCCTATGTTTATTCGCATAATGCAACTTGGGATTGCACTATACTATGGAGAAATAGGCAGTTTTAAAGATGGAGAAAATGAAGACTTGGTTTGTCACACTAAGGATGTTTTGGGGACTATCTCAGGTAAATATAAATTGCATTTCCTTATATCCCTCTAAAAGTATTTTTTTAAAGTTAGCTTGAATGTAAGAGTTCAGACTATTTGTTCCAGGAACTCTTGAGAAATGTGTAGGTGCGTTTTTAACTTTTTAAAGCAATACTTACAACTTAATGGTGTGCGTTGACCCAGGGGTTGGACTAGATGACTCTTGAGGTCCTTTCCAGCTCTGTGTTTCTATGTTCTAACATAAGAGTTGAACTTCTATCAAAAAGAATGACAATTCAAAATCCATTTAGAAATTTCCAGGAATCTCCAGTTACAGAATATTCTGTAGTAGAGCTAGGATGGAAGAGCTATGCCAGTATAAGTAGATAAATTATGCAAGATCTCCAAAAAAATTTAAATTGGAAAAAACCCCAATTTGGGGGGGGAGGGGATTTTGGGAATAATTGAAATATATGCAATAGTTACATTCTTATAAAACTTAAACCTTATTTACAGCTTTAACAACATAAATACATCATGTATAACTTAAAAGTATAAAATTGTATTAATTTGCATTTTATGGAACATAAAAGTGCAGATGCCTAACTATTCTACAAGCCAACGTGCAAATATCCACTAAAACATGAGAGAATGGAAGTTGGCTAAGCCTTATTCTGTTATGTTAGCACATTTTACTAATTCCAAAAGAAAAAAAATCTATTTTATTATTTTTTCTAGGCTGCCTCAAATTTTCAGATTTTTCCCTTGTAAAAGTGTGTGTGTGGGGGGGGGGGGGGGGGGGATCCCGAGGTATTTTCATGTGTGTTAATAAACATTTAACTCATTTCCACCCCAACATATTTCATAGAATTTTTAGTATTCCCCAAAATTCATCAGTTTTTCTTCTGAAAAACTAACAAAAAGTAATTAAGTTGAAATTAAAGAGTTGATTGATGCTAGATTTAAAGATATTGCCTATGGCCAAATAGATGCCATTTATATTATGTAACTTTTAGAAGAAAATGGGAGTCCACCTGGCCATACCCAGTTCTGAAAAACATGTGATCAACCATTCTAAATTCAAAATTCATTCATAGTAAATATATTAGAGCAATACTAGTTTCAAGGCATCGGCCATTTTGTGTAATTTAGCTGCAAATATTCAGATTGGATAAAATATAACTCCTAATTTTTTAAAAACTATAACTTCCATGCAATATAAAAATTGCTGCATGGGTTGGCAACCACACTCATGTATGGTAGCCATGAATAATGCAGACATTTTCCTGTCTTACCCAGAATTATAGCCCAGATGCAGAATCAAAGGATTTGCTGCTTCTATAGCAACATTTACGAGGAGAAAAGTTCACATTATTATAAAATCCCCCCATAAAAGATCCACTGAATTAGCAAAAATTAACTGGTTGTCTCACAGTGGAACATGATAGGAACTGTAAGGATTATTTTTAATTCCTATGTCAAAACATGGCAATTAATCTGCATCAGCTTTCAAGATTTCAGCAATGCTTTAGGCTATCATATTTCTGAGAACATGGAAGACAACTGAAGAACTCTTCCACAAGAAGCTTATGCTTCTTTCCAAAGATGGCATACAATTAAGGCTACCATGAGTAAAACCAATGGCGTTTTCAAAAGCCTGCCTGCCCACATCCATAGAGTCGAATTTACTTCGTGATTAAGTTGAATATTTGAATTAGTTCTACAGAGTCAGAACCTTGGTTCATTTTGCCCACTTATTCTAGAGAGGCAAAGATCCTGAAAAATTCTAACTTCCAAGACACATCACAATGCATTTGCATTGCAATTCTTGGTTCCAAGTATTTGTTTTTTGACTGACTGACTGACTTACTTATCTATCTACATTTTTATCTTCTCCTTTCTCCAAATAGCCCAAGACACTGTGCTTTATTTTCACTGCTTTATTTTATTTTCACAGAAAACTAGCAAAACTAATAAGGCAGTTTAGGAAGAGAGAGAGAAATTATTGACCCAAAGTTACCCAGTGAGCATCATGGCTGAATGGGGATTTGAATCTGGGTCTCCAGATCCTCGTTTGACACTCTGTCTCTACAGTGCTGATTCTAACTTTAAAAAAACAAACTATTGTATTTATTCCTAGTTCATTCTGCATTTAACAGATTGAATTGGTTAAATTCATATTTGAACTTGAGAGGCTATTTCTTATTTTTCTCTTCTTATAGAAAAGGCATTTTGTAAACAATGGGACTTGGTATGGGTCATTATTTATCATGTAGAGGTAAATGTTACGAAGCTTGGTGGATGGATGGAGCCAACTCCACCCTATAAAACACTTGGTGATACTCCGGGGTTTGTGTACATACTGATTTGTACTCTAATGCAAGCAGAATACCAGTAAAGTTCTCTCCAATTCTAACATGTTTTTGGTCAAACTGGCTTTTTGTCTAAATAATTTAAAAGAGTGAAAAAAGAGCCTGTATCCCTTCCATGGCTTTGGTTGCAGTAGCTTCAACATCTCTCTCAGTCCCTCCTACTTAAGAGCAAAAGGCTACATCTGAGCCACCAGCAAATAAGGCAAAGAAAAACCTAAGTCAAAACCCTCAGATAAAAAATCAGAGCATTACCAGCTGTCATTCTCTCCACCAAGTACCTCACTTACCTCAGCTCAATGCTGATCTCCATCTCTGTCACCTTGGCATTGACATTCATCTTCTCATCTTCATAAAGACTCCTCCCTTGGTCTCAGTGCACTGTCTCCTCGACGCCAACAACTTCATCCTCTCGATGTTGAATACCATCACCTCCTTGAAGTTGGTAATCTGGCATTGTGGCCAAACATTGACGTTGATCCCTCTCGCCTCCGGAGGTGAAAAAACCTTGTACCTCATCTCCAGCTCTGGGAGATAGGGGCACTCAGTCATCTGATGATGATGATGTGAGACTCTCACCTTGATGTCGACTAAACCTTTTCATCAAGGCATGTCTCACCACCACTCTCAGGCATTCCCAGACAGTTTGAAGAGTGCACAATGGTATCTTCAAGGTCCTTGCAGGTGTAACAAGATGTGCATGCTACCTTGGGCCCACTGGAACCATATGCAACCAGTTCTGTGGTGAGCTCTACAGGTTCAATGCTACCAGCCTGGAGGTCTATTGATGACAGCATCTCAGATGCCACCTCCAACCCACTCTGAGCCCCCACTGCTGGATTCAGAGAAACGGGCTCTGCAGATCTCAGGAGATGACTCTGATAGTGCTTTCATGCCATCTGCAGATTATGTGGTGGGGAATCCTGCCCTGATTCCACCAACAGAGGATGTGAGACTTTATTCGGATCAACTCATTTGCATGGCAAAAACACTCAGTATAAATTATGGGACTTCAAATCCATGACCACTGAGTCCAATAATGAATATCTTATGGAGTGCTGACAATGATCCAATAGCCTTACCCATGATTCTAGATCAGGGGCCTGCAACCTGCAGCTCTCTAGATGTCCATGGACTACAATTCCCATCAGCCTCTGCCAGCATGGCCAAGTGGCAGGGCTGATGGGAATTGTAGTCCATGAATATTTGAAGAGCCGCAGGTTGCAGACCCCTGTTCTAGATATTGGGAATGGCAATTGGTCTAAACCAGCATTAGGCCACGCTTCTAACAGAAAGGTTAGAAACCATTTTAGAATGAAGCAGGAAGGTGTGATTTTTTTATTCCACCAACCTTCAGCAAGTTCTGTGAAGAATGAAGTGACACAGAGAGGGCACTCATTCATCCCCTGTGAACAAAGAGGGACTTAAAGTAGATATGCTTAGCAGAAAAATCTCATCATCGGAGCTACTGGACCTTAACATTTCTAATTTTATGGCCATAGTAGGTAGTGAAGGCTGTTTCACCTTAATCCCTTTCTAGATGGGTGACCTCTACTATCAAAATGACATGGTGAGAGTTGAATTTCCTGTATAGCTCAAAGCCCATTCTACTAGGGTATAAGCTTTCTGTGCTGCTTTCCGCTCCAAATCTGATCTCTGAGAGATCTGCAGGGCAGCAACCTGGTCAATACCTTTCATGTTCATTAGGCACCACTTCATGGAAATGGACTCCAGGAATGAGGCAGCTGTTGGGAGAGCTGTTCTTCAAATGTTATTTTGTTGAGCAGTCAAACACCCACCTCCTTAGAAACTGAGTTTGCTCCCATTGTGGGATTACACAGAAGCCACGAAGATGAAAACCGGGCTGCTCTTACTTGTAATTGTTGTTCTTTGAGTGGGCTTTGCGCAGGCGCATGTCCCTCCCTGCTGTCCCCACTGTGGACTGCAATATAGGAGACTGTCTGCTGCTCCACAGTGGTGATACAAGAACTGAGAGAGGAGCAAGCTTATAAATTGAATCTCGCTGGCTGGCCTGTGCCCGAGCAGTTCCCCCTCCACCCCTATGCCTGCCTTCACAGAAGACCACTCAGTAAACAACAGTTAGAGATGTGCAACTTTTTTTTTCTAGCAAAAACATTAAATCATCACACTAATTGCCCAATTACAAAATTCACATTTTTCTTGTGTGCGTCATGTGGATTTATTTTTTCTTTGCAGTTGTCTTCCATAAAATTGAAAAAAGGTATTACAACTTTTGTCAACTTAGTTGAGAATTCTACAAACTGCTCTACATTGCCAGTACTCTGTGGATTTAGACCGTGCGCACATCTACACACAGTGGTCATCGTATTAAAGGAGAGAAAAGAAGAACAAAAAAGCATTTCCGCTATTGACAGAGTCTTATTTGGACATAATATACTTGAAATTGTTCAAGAACAGTTAATCCTTATGTTAAGATTGTGCCTGTAAGGCTGCCAAAGCTTGGGTCCAGCTTGTGTTAACAACCGTGTGAAAAGCTGATCACATAAGTTATGGGATTTTGCCCTTATGTTTTATATCACAGAACTTGTTAGGGATGTGGTTTTGGTGTTACACAGTTATCCAAATCCAAATGGTATATTTCTGATGCTAAAAACTTATTTCTTTTGTTTGCGATTTATTTTCTTTTGTGTTCACTTCTGCATTCATATAGTTATAAGCTAAAATAGGGAGGAATATTTTTAAACGTTTATTTTAAATGGGCATAAAACACAGTCCCTTAAGCAGTTTCTGTTATTCCAAAAATGGTTTCATATGAACAGTTCCGTGTTCAACATGTGAATTCTGACTTCTTGATAAATGTCATTTTCTCTCCTACATACATTCTTTAAGTAGGGATTCTTCTGTGGATTTTAATTCTGCAGTCTTTCACTATGTTGACAGCTGTGTTCAGTAGTGGATTTTTTTTCTTTTGGTGTTGTTCATGGTCTAAATCTCACTGTAAAATATTCAGCTGTCAGAGCTCATCTTTTATTCAACAACTGAAGATGTTGAAAAAGGTATTTGCAACTGAAATGTTGATGTAGGCGGAGCTGGCTTCCCCCCTCTCTATGTTTTTGTTTTTTAATTAATTTTGCTATCCTTCCAAATTCCCAAATTGATTTTTAGGCTCTGAAGAGTTTTAAACATTATAGAGAGCTAGAGGATTTACAGATCAGACAATATGAATTAAATGTTAGCTTTAAGAGCTGATTTTAAATGTTTTTACTGGAGCAAGAATATTAAGTATTGCTTAAAAATAACCAGTTTTTCAAATGTCTGAATGTAATATAAATGTCTGTATTAATATCTGCCCTCACAGTCTCCTGAAACTGAACCCATGATCTTCTATCGCACATTGTAATAGCCTAAAAGTTGCTGATCTTTTTCTGGATGGGATTGAAGTTGCTGATCTTTTTCTGGATGGGATTGAAGACTGTTATTATGATTTTGTAGTGACTGTATATTCCCAGCATTACAGAGCTAGGGAAGTGGTACAAGGGGAATGCTTAACTATTGGCAAAGTTCTGCAGGTTCCATTTTGCCTCCTGTGCTTTTTAACTTTTGTATGAGCTTTTATATGAAGATTTGGAGTGCAGGGCCATTGATTTGTTGATAGCATACTATAATATCCGCCAACTTCTAGGGAGGAGTAGAAACTCCTAATCGACTTTGGTGACACTGAAGGTTTGAATATAGACTGATAAAGAAATGGAAGCTTAGTTTAAATAAGATGGAAATGTTGCTAAGTTGACTTAAGTAGTTTTTGAGACAGTTTAGATCTAACTGTGTTTCCCAAAAGGCAATTAGTTAAGGTTTTGAGGAGTGTGTTTTAGCACTTTAGACTGCCTCACCACCTGTAGTCGTTTTTGGAACAAAAGTCATTCATGCCTTAATAAAATCCACATTGGATTACTGCAATTTGATCTCTTTGGAGTTGCCCTTGGTCTTTAAAAGGGCAAGGAAGGCTCTTTGTCATTTTTTAAACTGGTGGTCACTATGGTTTTTAATTGTAGCTGCCTCGAGCAGGACTGTGAAGAGGCAGCATAGAAATATTCTATTAGGTTTTGTGCTATGTTAGTTTTGCTGACAGTGGGTCTGTTTATAGGCCCAGTTCTCTATACTGGTTGAGAGAATCTGGTAATGTGTCATGAATATTGAACTAATTTTATAGGGATTATTAGTCACTTGATCAAGCTGGTTTCCCCCCCCCCCCCCCAGGAATTTCCTCCAGAGTTTCAACAGGTCCTTCCTTGCAAAAGTACAAACTTCAAGCTCTTCATTTGGTTAGGAAGCACAGCGCTTTTTGTTGTTTTAACTAACGGAGAAAAGTGAAAGGATAAGACTTACCAGTCCCCATGGGTGCTTTTCCTGTATATTTATTTTCGACATTCATTTATTTTGGATGTTTCAAACCATCCTTTTACCAAATGTTATTTATGGAAGCTTACAAAGCTTAAAGCAAACCAAGCCACACTTAGTTTATATAAGCATAGCAATAATTTTTTGAAGCTGCATATAGCCTAGGTAAAAACCCAAGTAACAAGTAGCAAAAGTAAAAACAGCAATTAAAATCCAAGTGGATGGCAATAAAACCAATCACTTGAAATGCTAAGAAAAGAAAATGAAGAGTTTACTCTGAAAATCTACAGGAAGCCATTGGGCCAAATCTATCATAAGAACATAAGAACATCTTATGTCCATCTAGTCCAGCTCTCTGCTACTCGCAGTGGCCCACCAGGTGCCTTTGGGAGCTCACATGCAGGATGTGAAAGCAATGGCCTTCTGCGGCTGTTGCCCCCGAGCACCTGGTCTGTTAAGGCATTTGCAATCCCAGATCAAAGAGGATCAAGATTGGTAGCCATAAATCGACTTCTCCTCCATAAATCTGTCCAAGCCCCTTTTAAAGCTATCCAGGTTAGTGGCCATCACCACCTCCTGTGGCAGCATATTCCAAACACCAATCCACCGTTGAAGTGAAGAAGTGTTTTCCCTTTTATTAGTCCTAATTCTTCCCCAGCATTTTTCAATGAATGCCCCTGGTTCTAGTATTGTGAGAAAGAGAGAAAAATTTCTCTCTGTCAACATTTTCTACGCCGTGCATAATTTTGTAGACTTCAATCATATCCCCCCTCAGCCGTCTCACCTCTCCAAACTAAAGAGTCCCAAAGCGCTGCAGCCTCTCCTCATAAAGGAAGGTTGCGCTCCAGTCCTCAATCATCCTTGTTGCGCCTTCTCTGCACTTTTTTCTATCTCCTCAATATCCTTTTGAGATGTGGCAACCAGAACTGGACCACAGTACTCAAGAAGTGCGGTGCATACGATATGGCTTTATATAAGGGCATGACAATCCTTGCAGTTTTTTTATTATCAACTCCTTTCCTAATTATCCCCAGCATAGAAGTTTGCCTTTTCACAGCTGCCATGCATTGGAGGATTTGACTATGGAACTATATCAACTAAGGCGATCAAATCATCCCTTTCCTGGTCTGTGACTGATAGCACTGACCCTTGTAGCTTGTATGTGAAGTTTGGATTTTTTGCCCCTGTGTGCATCACTTTACATTTTGCTACACTGAACTGCATTTGCCATTTCTTAGCCCACTCACCTAATTTATCAAGGTCCGCTTGGAGCTCTTCGCAATCCTTTGTGGTTCTCACCACCCTACATAATTTGGTATCATCTGCAAACTTGGCCACCACGCTACCCACCCCTACTTCCAGGCCATTTATGAATAGGTTAAAGAGCACTGGTCCCAAAACGGATCCTTGGGGAACACCACTCCCTACATCTCTCCATTGTGAGAACTTCCCATTTATACCCACCCTTTGCTTCCTGTTTCTCAACCAGTTTTTAATCCATAGGAGGACTTCCCCTCTTATTCCTTGATTACTGAGTTTTCTCAATAGTCTCTGGTGAGGAACTTTGTCAAAAGCCTTTTGGAAATCCAAGTAGACAATGTCCACTGGTTCCCCCTTATCCACATGCCTGTTTACACCTTCAAAGAACTCTAGTAAGTTTGTAAGACAGGATTTACCTCTGCAAAAGCCATGCTGACTCTTTCTCAGCTAACCATAAACCCTTGACCAGTCTCCAGAAGATCACAAGGATCAAATAGGCTTCACAGAGCAAAGTCCAAAGCTTTGGGACCAACACCTAAAAAATATTTGTATTATGTTCTTCTCAATCTCAGCTGAAGTAATGCTGGCACCCAAAGCAGATTAGAGATAGCTGTTAAATATTGAGATAAAATCTTTCAATTTTCCTGTAGCCGATGGACAGCCCCATCTTTGCTGGAGGTGATGGGCCACGGCGCCACCTGGCACCACTCCACCACTCCCATACAGGCTTACAAAGTGAAAAAGCCTTCCCACTGCCGAGAAGCCTCTGAGCCTGCCTACAGAACACTGGCAAAGACTGGGAGGGAGTCGACTAATGTTGGCTCCTCCCCTGGCCATGCCACTAGCCTGCTGGCAATGGCAGTGGCTGTAGGATGCTGGCGTTGCATTCAGCACTCTGTTCCAGTGTTGGGGAGGGAGGGGAGTGCATGCTGGCACAATCATTCCTCTGCCAGTGAAAGTGCTCCTGGGAGGACAGATCTGCTGGTGTGTCGGCACACCACTCTAAAGAGCAGATTTGGCTCACTCAAGAGAAGTTAAACATGGTTTTCTTTGCTCACCCCCTTCTGACTTAACATGGAAATTCACTGCATTAAAAAAAGACCCTGTTTTTGCATTGAGCCCTCTGTTTTCATAGTGTGCCCATGTGCCTTACTGTGATTTCTTGACCTTTAGTCAGATAATTACATGAGGAACTGGTTGCAAGGGGAAGTTGGCTCCTATTCTTTCATTAGTATCCCTCACATGTGAGAGAGGAGGAATAGACTTCTCAGGATCTTCTCAGGTAAAATATAAGAAAGGCTCAATGTAAAATAGGGGTCTTATTTTTGACTGTGGTATATTTCCCTGTTAAGTGCAAAGGATGAGAGAAGCAAACTATATTTCATTTTCCTTATGGGTAACGTTTTAACTTTTCTTAATCTGGTAGCTGCCATAACTGGAGTTTGACCTTGGAGTACAGCTGTCTTTTTCTGCTCTAGTTACTTTGGAAGGTCTTTATTGAAAGGCAAGACAGAAGTATATCAAAGAACGTGATAACTGCAGTGGATAGAAGAACTATGATTTTCTGTGGGCTGACATTTCCCCTAGTAGATTTTGCCACGAAGAACTATCTTGCATACATATATGAACAACAAGTTTGGACTTGAAAGTTATACTATAGCCTTGGGAAAAACTACTTCTAACCCCACCTGCAGTTAAGTAGGAAAGATAGCGGCATACTTTAGAGGATTATTGGGTAGAGGTATGAGATAAGGGTTGCACAAGAACACTGTCTTTTTAAAAATGACAATTACATCTCTAGCATGTTCAGTCTGACAGACAATTCAGCGATTATGTGGGTCTGTATGGAAATTAATTAGTTTATATTCCTAGGTTTGGGTCTAATACACTTCTATCCCTGTTTTTTAATTTTTAAATGCAAAGGTTTGGAGGATGAAATAGGCCACGATACGCAATATGCTTCTTCGGAATCTCACCTTCAGCAAGACGATGACCAGCAGCAGGGCTGGGTATCCTGGGCCTGGTCTTTTGTACCTGCTATTGTGGGCAATGATGACGAAGAGGGAGACTCTGCAGGAACAGATGATGAAGCAGCAACGGATCAGCAGAAATCACCAACAGTTAAGGACCCCGTTGTTTCTATTGGGTTTTACTGCACGAAGGCCACGGTCACATTCAAGGTAAGCGTTTTAATGTCAGTATACTGGGGGGTTTTTTAGCCCTCAGCAAAGCTGCAACATTAGATACCTGGCTGTGTTTGTTCTTTTGATAATGGGGAAAATACATTTTAGGTACAGATCCAGATTAATACTTGTAAGCGCCTGACCATCTTTAAAATAGAAAAAAATATATATGTTGCGTTAAAGTAGAACGGGATGAAACATCCACATCATATTTGAATATTAATTAAAATTATCTTTTTGATAGTGAACCAATGTTTGATTTTCATAATTAAAAAAGGAAATCAAATTGTTAATTTTAATGCGAGATTTCAAAAATCTAAACTGTAAAAAAAGTAATGGTAAAGCAGATCTTTGAGTTGGATAGTAAAGGTTAGAGCCTTCCCAGAAAATAAAACTCTTGCTGAATTTTCACTAACTGAGCGTCTTTTTGAAAAGCTGCTGTTGCATCCTATCCCAAATCTATCACAGCTTACAATGTACGTTGCACCTCTACATCCTGAGTTTCTTCTTTGTAGCACCCCATCTTCCTTCTGACTGGGATATAAGGACTCAGAGATTTCCATTGCAACTAAATTCTGACAGAAGGGAGCAGTGACTCTCAAAAGCTTACACACAGAAATCTTGTTGGTCTCAAAGGTGTCACTAGATTTGCGCATAGTTGTTCTGTTGCAGACTAACACAGCTACCCTCTTGAAACAACCACAGCTACTTATTGAATAGAAAGATCTGATATAGGTGGAAGGTTTTTAGATAGTGCTGAATAGCTTGACAAAGGAAGGCTATTTGTAAAAAGCTACTGTACCCATTTAGCTGAATAGTAATTTTCCCAGCTATTGGACTCTGAGGATGGATATAGCTATTATAAATCACCAGTGATCAAAGTACAACTGTGTGGGGAAGTTATGAGAAGGACGTTCTTTCTCACTGTCTTAAACCATTCGGGGTTTTTTTTAAGAACCTCTGGATTGTTTTAATTCCTTCACTACACTGTATGTATCTGATTTTACAGTCATTCTTTGAAGTGAGGTGGTAGGATGAGTCTACATGAAATACATGTGAAAGGACATTGCAGGTTTTTAAATGCTGATTTTATGATAATATAATATGGCACATTTTGAACTCTTGCATTTCAGGTAGCAACCCCATTACATCTGGTAATAAACTGCTAATGTAAATGTGTCTTCTGTTGAATTAAGTAGAACTCTTTATGCTTGACCTTGTATTAATTCTCGTTCATTTAGAATATGCATTAAAATAATTTTACCACATCCTACCATCTTGCATTTTATATATTTGCACTGCATATAAGAAATTATGGTGGAACTTAGAGGAGGGAAAACATGTTAGGAGATTCCATTTGTTCAGGCAGATACTAAGAATTAATATGGGAATTAATTTGTGGTTCATATTTTGGTCAGAAATAAGGTCAAGTTTCTTCATTAGCATTCTGAATAGCTGATACCGTTCCAGCTACAAAAATCATGCCAAATTAAATGTAGTATTTTCCTAATAATGTCGAAAATTGTTCTTGCAATGTTTGAGTTCTTTTAATCAATTAATTGCTTTTCCTCTACAATAATTGCATACAGCTGAACAGTGTCCCTCCCTCCCCTCATTTTACTTGAGCATTTGCCTTTTGCTTCCAAACAGCCACCATGTGTACACACAGCACAGTTGGAAATAACTAACTAATGAGAGCTTCTTGGAATTTTATGTTATATGAAAATTAAGAGGTTTTATTTCAGCAGCTCAAGATGTTGGAACATGCAACGCTAAGAGCTGTTAGTGTTGTTTCAATACTTTATTGTGCACTTACTTAATAAGCGATGTTAAACTGTGAATTGTACTGTTGATCTTTCCTTGCTGCCTTATGTAAGTCAACAAGAACATGCACAAAAACATCGGTATTTTTGTGTATTTATTTTGTGAATTATTTCCTGTGCTGTTGTAACAAATGTACACATAGCAAATTAATGATGTTTAATTTGTATGTGTGTCTGTTAGCTTACTTTCTTGTGCATAATATATGCAAGTAAAAATATTAAGTAAAAATGCTGCTTTGTTTTTAAAAAATAGTGTCATACATATAAAAATTCTTTAAGTTCTTCCAAAATGGATACAGTATTGCAGTGGCTTTAAAGCACCTGTTTCCTGTGTAATCATAGTTACAAATAGTAAATTCATCAGTTCCACACAGTAGTGATGGCCTGTATGTATTTAATACTAGTGTTGACTAATGATAAACATTTGTCATAATTGTTGCACAGCTCACTGAAATGCAAGCTGAAAGTAGTTATTACAGTCCACAGAAGGTAAAATCTAAAGAAATAATACGCTGGGAACAAGAAGGGACTACAGTTGAGGTAATTTTCATTACTTTTCCCATATATTAATTTATTGTAAATGTTTTGGCACTATTGTTAGAATATTTTTATTAGTATCATTAGTGAACAGGCAATTATAGTACTGATTCTTCATGATATATTCTTCTTTGGGACAGCTGTAATAACTTGAGTAGATCTTTTGTTAGAATGCAGCTATGCTACTTAAACACTCAGTACTGAGTCTGCAAATCTAATGTGCATTATGATTCTTATACCTTATTGTGCAGGTTAAGTAACATAACTATTAGCCACAGTAGTTATATATACAAGGACATTAAAATAACTCCTGGTAATTTTGATTAGATAGGCATGCCAATTACGTACTGGATCACAACTTTAAAATGGTTTTCTGCTTCCAATTCACAACATTTTAAAGCCTGCTACATTTCCCTCCGAACAGGTCCTCATGAGAGGAGGCCCCTTCTTTGACTGCCAGATAGGCTTTGTTGGTTGTCAAGCTCTTTGCCTTAAAGGAATTATGGGAATTAAAGATTTTGAAGAAAACATGAATAGAAGTGATGCAGTAAGTGCAATTTATATCAATTTATATATGCGTTGTAACTGGGAAGAGTGTGTTTTTAGTTGTTTCACGCACGTGACACACTTAAGTTTTTTGCTCTGGCACTGATCATTGTACAACATGGCAAAAGACTTTTGTAGTAAGAGTGACTTCAAAACATGTCATTTCATGGAAGGGTTCAATTAAAAGGAAAAAGAAAAAGGAAGCAAAGCGTTCTGTGTGTAAAGTCATCTCAAAGTATTCACAAACACATTGTGTGAAGTATTCACAAATCTTTATCTCTGCAGCACAGTGTAACAAGATGAGTACTGTCTCTCAGGAAGGTTACCAGGGTATCATTTCTACCTTGACTATTAGGACTTGTCCTCCCTACACTGATGTAAACTGAGGACAAAATGTTTGATTTTGTTTCCAGTGGCATCATGGGGCAATAAAAAATTATTTGTCTTCTAGTATATGCTGACCAGCCGTCCCGCGGGTCAAACAAATTGTCCCGATTGTGGGGAGGCTGCTGCACTGCCGGGGAGCTTAAGGCAGTCGCGGCGGAAACCTCCCGATAACGTCTGGCAGCATAGAGGCGCATGGCCTTCTGGGGCTTCGCCGTTTGCCGCATACCTGTGACAGGGCTGACAAATGGCTTGACCCAAGCTAAATCTTGCGCTCCAACAACGCGCATTACCTATCTTGACCACCCTCCTTGTCCCGGATAACAAAGGTGACCATCTGGTCACCTTATTCTAGTATCATGTTCACTGCATGATTTCTTATCGATTGAAGAAGAAACGTTGCAAATGGGATGGACGGAACAGCATATTTTTTTTCCCAAGGTTACTTTATTGGGATTTCTTGAAAATAAAGTTGAATAGAGCATTACAGTGTTCTTTTCATTCATATTTCTTAAGGTAGGGGGGAAAAGTGAAAAAAGAAAAAAAACAGAAAAAGAAAAAAATACAATTTTAATTTCCACCATTCGTTTTCTTACAGCAGTATAATATGACTATTTAACATCTTTATAAGTAAGATTCATTGGCTTCTATCTGTACATACTTTATTATAATCAAATAAAATTGTTAACCTAAATATGTTTTGGACAGTATATTTTTGTTCTAGATACTTAATCCATTGGTCCCACTGATTTTTTAAATTATAAGTTTTTTTCAATTCTTCATTCCCTTGTATTTCAGCAATCTTTATTAACTGTAACATTTTCAAATGCCAATCAAATATAGTTGGAATGTTTGAGGTTTTCCAGTTCTTTGCAAGCACTAATCTGGCTGCTGTAGTTAGGTATTGAAATAGAAAACTCTTCTTCTTGTCTGTTATTTTACTACACATTCCCAACAAGTACAATTTGGGTTTACATTTTAATGATATGTTAAGCATTTTTTGAACTTCTTTATGAATTTGTGTCCAAAACATTTTTATTCTTGAACAAACCCACCACTGATGAAAAAGTGTACCATTTGATGATCCACATTTCCAGCATGAAACCGGAACAGCATATTGGGTTTAGGAACAAGTGTAAAAAGGAATGAAAGGCTTGAAGGCGGAAGAATGGGTGCACTCCTCAAAAGCTTAATTTTTCCCTGAAAATGGTTGTGTTACGAACATTTCATGCTGCGCCAGAGCCAAATTGAACATCATGCTAAAAATGTATAGAACACCGTCATGTTATTTACCTTGTATACCCCTGCTACCTTGTATCATCATTGCCAAGCAAACAATTGCGATTGCTCCTTTTTTCATCAATACACTGGTTAGCTGTTGAATAGCTGGCCTTAGATTGGAAGCATTTTGAATTAGTTTATTTTAACAATTCTTTCAAACTATCAGGCAAAAAACATATAGGGGAATTATGCACTGCTTCAAATTCCCCTTAATATCTTTCAGTTTCTTCTCTGTAAAAAATACAGAATAATGTTAGATTGGTGTCTGTGTTCAACTCACTTTTGTCTTTCCTTTTTGCATTAGGAGGCCTACTTTTTCAGTTGCGGAGAAAATTTGTGCACAAAAGGGATGACATATCTCACCAATTCACTGTTTGATTACAGAAGTTCAGAAAACAATGGCGTTCGTGCTGATTTCATTTTGGATGCAGCTGCTCACAAGGTCTTATTTTTTTCCCCTTACCTTAGGTTATGGTCATTAATGTTAATACTCTATGGTTTATTTTGTCCACATTGTGCTCAGTAGATCTCATTATTTTTTCAACACTGCCTACTCCTCCTTAAAATATATTGCCTCTTAATGTCTTCATGTTAATCTCTTCAGAATTGTGTCTGAATAGGTTATTTGAATTTATCTCTATTTTTTTCTTAATTGAATAGAGGCCTTGACTGTTTGTACGATTTAGTGAGCTAAGTGGCATTTATTCATGGCTAAGCTGTTTTGGAGGCTATGGTCCAGAAGCAGAATAGAACAAAAATGCATAAGAGGCATTTTCAGAACAGGTACAGATACTGAAAACCTCCTGGGCTGTAGAAGGAATCTAATTTGTTAAAGTATATTAATAGCATGTTTGAATTCTTTATTACACATTTGGAAATGTTACTCATGGTTTGAGGGTTACTTTAAAACAAATCTCAAATAACAGCTGGTCTGTTTCTGGATACATTTCCTAAAATCTCTTCTAATTCAACAACTTCACATTTTAAATTTTCTTTAGTCATCTGGTTGACTAAGGAGTAAGAGGTCAAATTGAGATTATTTGCTCTGCTAAAGATACTAATTAACCAGTAGTTGCTGCTGAGGTGGACAAAAGACGCAGAAGAGTTATTGGTGCCCTTTTGTGTGGCGGCTAGGTATAGATGTTGCATTAGCTATCTGAAGGATGAATTCTTTGACTAACCTCTGTGCTTTTGTTTTGATAAGCTTTACCATATATTCATGAGCAAACCCAGCAAGCATCTATCTCTCCGGTTCTTGGTTATAGCTCTGATACCATCAGGTTGTAATCTCAAGATTCTTTCCTAACAGAACATTAGTTGTATTTACTTTGCTTTGTTGGTAGGAGATGTACACAGAGATAGCTGGAATGCAGAGGTTTGGGGCTTTCTACATGGATTATCTGTACACAATGGAAAGCACCGGTGGCAAAGGTACTTCTTTCTTTGTTTGCTTTCTCCTTGAATAACAGAAACAAAGACTTCTTCAGAGGCACCTGGTCCTTGTCTGACTGTCCTTAAATTTACCTTTAAGGCCTAATTTAAAATATTTAGAATTACTTGTTGGAAATGCTGAAAGAAAGATCAAAATGCTATAATACTTGCTCCCCCAATTCTTATTTCTGATCACATCCCATGTGACTGACTGGAATAAAATGTGGGCTTCATGAGACCTTTCTCCACCTGCTCTGAATCTTGGTAAGAAGCTGGACTGCTGCACTTTAACCAAGAAAAGCCAATTGAAATAGCTGAAACACACTAGAGACATTGGGCTACTCCTTGTGTCTTGACCAAACTTGCCTTGCAGAATAAAATGGGCTGGGGGGAATGGTGCCTTGAGCTCCTTGGATGAATGGCAGATATTAAAATGCTGATAAAAGGTTATCCTTTCCTCCCAAGAATACACTCTCTTTTATCTAGTCATCTGTGTCTCAATAAGGTTGACAGCTCGATCTAGCTTGTTTACTAGGAAGTAAGTCCCTCTGATTTCATGGCACATTCTCTCAAGTAAGTGTGCATAAGATAACTTGAGTAAACGTCTCCACCGTGGCATGTACTCTTGGAAAAGTGCTTCTGCTGATCCTAATTAGTCATCAGTCTCAAGGAACTCTTTTTAAATAGCAAAAGGGAGGCAAGGTTCCTATCAGCCTATGTATTTTAGAATAGTGAATGGAATTGAGATTGGAGTCAGGGAGTGCATGATGCAAGGTAGACCTCAGTTTTCCATACTCAAACTGTCCCTTAGAGCATGGGGAAGATATAATAGTGCTTTGTTTCTGTATGGGTACCATTCATATTCAGGACTAATGGTCATTTCACTTCTTACCCAGTCCCAACTTTCAGACTGGGCCCCTGTGCACCATAAATCTGGACTGCTGAGGTTCAAAGCTAAGCTGGCAACAAGCTAATCATTTAGCACCTGAGAGCACCATGGTGTGTGTGTAGGGGGGAAAATATCTAATTATTTATTTTCTTCTCCTGGATTGGGCACCCAGCTTCTGCAATCATTGTCTGATTCTGCAGTTGTTAATATCTCTCTGCTGGAATGGTGTCAGAAGTTTAATATTAGTTGACGTTTTCCTGCCTTAGGACTTGTAGCCTTTTGACTGGTTATCTGATTGTAAAGTTCAAAGCAGCCGTGGCACTCATGAGCTGTCAATCCAGTGGAACAACTGGATAATTTCCTAGTGACCTTTCATATTGGGTTATGTTTCATTTTTTGGAGGAACCTGTGAACTGTGGGTAGCTAGTATAACACCTTCAGGTGGTAAAAAAAACCTATTTTCATTATCTGGAAAACATCCTTCATTTGTAGGTTGTGGAAATCAAGCAGAAATGTCTTCTGTAAAGGTTGAAGACTTGGGCAGTGTTCAGGAGATGTCTACAAAAAGTCTGATTGTAGGCCCTCTCAGTCTTCGACTTGATAGCAGCGCAGTGCACAGGATTATGAAAATGATTGCTTGTGCTCTAGAACATGAATATGAGCCATATAGCAAATCTAAACAAGGTATGTTGTGTTAACTATTGTTTGTTTTACAAGTTAAATAGATGTTTTTTAAAAAAAACCTATCCTTGGGGTTTTTCCTGCTGCTTCTAATGTTCCTTTAAAAAACCCCCAAAACTCTCCAGTGTCAGTCTTTAGATTTTTAAAATTTCCCGCCAGCTTTACTGTTAGATTAATGCTTGATTGTACTGTGTAGTTGTGTGTGTATGTTGCTTATATATGCTCCTTCATTTGTGTAATTTATTTATTTACTATTGGCAGTTACTTGAAGAGCAGTTAGAAGCGAGATATATCTGCAAGTGGCAGTAGATGTTCATTTGGGTCATTTGCTACGTTTACTTAACTCTAATTATAGATTTTGTAGATGGAACTCAAGCTATGCCAAATTCAGAAGAAATATCAATTTTGGATGAATATATTCCAACTCGAATTACCAGCTTTACAATTCTGAAGTGCACTATTACAGTTCCTATGGCTGAATTTAATTTGCTGTGCCACTTGCTGCCTATAATCATGGGACAAAAGGTAAAATATATGTGTATGGTATCTGACTTGGGATGTAGTGACAGTATGGTGTAGTGGTTAGAGTGCTGGATTATTATTTGAGAGACCCAGGTTCAAATCTCTGTTTTGCCATGGAAGCTCACCATGGGCTAGTCACCAGTGGTGTAGCGCCAAGGGGGGCGGGCACTTGATGAACCAGGCATGGGCTAGTCCGGGGACGTTCCAGGGCGGGTGGGGGCGGAGGGCACACATCTGCCCCGGGTGTAGTTCCCCCTTGCTCTGGCCCTGCCAGTCACACACTGTCAGCTTAACCTTCCTCACAGGGTTGTCATGAGTATAAAAGATAGGAGAGGGGAATGTTGTAAGCTGGTTTTGATCCCTACTGAGGAGAAAGGCAGGATATAAATGAAATAGAGTAAATGAATTTATGGCCGTTTCCGCATGAATGCGGAAACGGCCGGGTCGGCGTTCTTGACGCCGACCCGACGACGCTAGGACCGTCGGCACGAACGGTCCTAGAAAGAGCCGGGCAGCCGGTGCTGCGGAGTGCTGACGCCAGGCCAACCCAGCATGTCCCCGGGCCTCCGGCATGTCGCCGAGGCCTGGGGACACGCCTCCCTGGCCCTGCGCGCCTGCTCCAGCGGCGGGGGGGCGAAGCGGTGCCCCAGGTTCCTCGGCGACGCGCCGGAGGCCCGGGGACAAGGTAAGTGCCGGGAGTGAGGAGGGGGGGAGGCGTCTCGAAGCCGCTGCCGTTCGCTCGGCAGCGGCTTCAAGGCGGCATTTCCCCAACAAGAGCGCTTCCGAGCGCTCTGGGGAAACACCGGCTTCGCGGCGGGAGGGCGGCGCGGCTGCGATGCAGCTGTGCCCCCTGTGCGAATGGCGGCCTGGAGACGGCGTTTTTGTCGTCTCCAGGCCGCCATTAAATGCCCGTTCGGAAACGGCCAATGCTTATTTCATACAAGCTAACTTTTTATAAATTAATTTATTTTAGAGCAATTAAAAATGTTTTATTTATAACATGCAACATAAAACCCTGAAAGGCTACAAAACTGTGGAAAGAAGAGAGATGGTTCTTTTCTGATAACTTTATATTTGTACTTGTGTATACGTTTGCGCACATCTCAAAGTGATACCAAAATAGAGTATAGAGATTAACTGTATCAAAATGTTTTGAAAGTCAAATTAGAAAATGCCCCTCTCTTTAAAATTTGTGTTATTTTAAATGGGTGTCTATTCGTTTTCCAATATTTTCTCTGAAGAGTTCAGGCAGCTTCCTAAGTACTACCAGTCTTCAGTCTCTACGTCCTCTGCCTTGTATTCGAATATTGGTGGACAAAATTGTCTTGGAACATTCCTTACCAATGTATGCTGAACAGCTTGTACAGACTGTTAGTAGCCTTAACCAGCCATCTGATAACTTACTTCATTACTGTTATGCACACTGCTATCTGAAGGTAAGAAAACAGTTTTATTAGTTTAGTGCACTGAAAATAGCTCTGAATTCCAGAGCTTTATATAGATATTTGGTTACTGACAAAAATAATTAAATACGTGTGATTCTCTCCCACCTCTCCTGCTGTAAACCCCCCCCCCCCCGGGGGACTTGTGCTCTTCCTGGAGATCCCTGGCCAAAAGATTATCCGGTTGTTCTCAACGAGGGCCATCACCTTTTCGGTAGTGGTCCTTGCCTGGTGGAACTTTTTGTCTCAGAAGACTTGGTCTCCTAACAGAGTTTTCTCAGTTTTGTAGGGCCTGCAAGACTGTTGTGTTCCGTCAGACCAGTGGTCTGATGACAGTGTTGTTTTTTCCATCTGAAGTGTTCCATCTCCTGCCCATTTTGCCTTCTCTAGGCTTTTCCCCAGCCCACCCCTTTTTGCTGCTTTTTGTTTTAAACAGGCCGTGTATGTCTTTAATTTTTATATGATATTACTATTGAGGAATTACTGGCAGACACTGTAATTTTTAGGTTATGACCATGTTTTTAATGTGATATGTATTTTATCTGTTGTGATCCACCTTGAGCCCACTTTAGTGGGGAAGTGTGGATTATTTTTTATTATGTTTATTTATTTATTATTATTATCATTACAGCAAACATAATAATAATAATAATAATAATAATAATAATAATAATAATAATAATAATAATAATTACAGCAAACAAAAAATAAATTTACTTAACTTGGGTTGGTTTGCTAGTTGAGCCAGTTGTTTAAATATGCTGTCCAACTCTGGTGCTCCAGATGTTCATGGATTACGATTCCCATTAGCCCCTGCCAGCATGGCCAATTGGTAAAATAAATTTACTGAACTTGGGTTGGTTTGCTAGTTGAGCCAGTTGTTTAAATATGCTGTAGGCCAGGGGTGTCCAACTCTGGTGCCCCAGATGTTCATGGACTACAATTCCTATTAGCCCCTGCCAGCATGGCCAATTGGCCATGCTGGCAGGGGGTGATGGGAATCGTAGTCCATGAACATCTGGCGCACCAGAGTTGGACACCCCTGCTGTAGGCCATCTTTTCTTTGACATGATGTTCTTAATTGTTGTAGAAACATGCTGTCCCACTGATAATTAATTCATATTGTCAAATACAATTTAAAAATAAAAAGTGATTGGCTTTAGTATAAAAATGAAAACATCATGCTCTGTTCTTACTGTTCTTATAGCTTGATCTTTTTATTTGTTTCAGATCTTTGGTTTTCAGGCAGGGCTGTCTTCACTGGATATGAATGGGTCATACAGTTCACCAGCCTCAGTTGTTCCCCCGTTCAGCACTGCTGTTTATGGCAAAATGCTCCAGCTTCCAAAGTGTTGGTGAGTATTAGATGCTCAATGCAGAGTATTAGCACGTGCATTGGCTACATTTCGATCAAAGGCAAGAAATGTAGCAAACATTAATTTTATTTCTGAAGAATTTAACTAAATATGGACTTTCAGAACTAAAATCACCTCAGTGCATGATTCTGTTTCTTCACAGTCATTTCCCAGAATGCTCCTAGTTTCTGTCTTAAAGAGGAGGTAACATATAAACTGTAAGACACACAACTTGCATGCAACTATTATTCCTTTTCACATTGTCTCCCCCCTTTCTCACACACACAAAAATTCTCATATCTGTTCAAATAATGTCATGCTGCACTCACATTTGGGATCCTGATTTAATAATGAATGACCAGAATTTAGTTATTGGATTTACATATGCCCTGACCGGGATGGCCCATGCTAGCCTGATCTTACCAGATCTTAGAAGCTTAGCAGGGTCAGCTCTGGTTAATGTTTAAATGGGAGACTGTCAAGGAAGTTCAGGGTCATTATGTAGAGACAAACGACCTCTGAGCATCTCTTGTCTTGAAAACCCTACCGCAGTGGTGCCGAACCTATGGCACGGGTGCCAGAGGTGGCACTCAGAGCTCTCTCTGTGGGCATGCACAAACAGAGTCACCCCCCACCCCCACCCCACACACACATCTAGGCTGGCCTGGGCCACTGGGCTCGATTATTAGTATTAAACCTAAGACGTAATTTTGGGGAAACAGTGTAGGTAACCCTGTTAAGTGCTGTTAAACCCCACAGATTTTCATGTGAAGAACTGAAGTGTGATCCTTTACCTGGGAGTAAGCTCAGTTGCTGGTAATGGGGCTTGCTTCTGAGTGATTCACCCATTGGGAGAGTTGCACGGTTTCTTCAAAGCAAAACCATCGACAACCACCAAGCTTGCTCCCGAGTAACGCATGCCTCTGATCCAACCGTTTCTTAAAAACTAAAACCTCAGTATTCAGGTTAAATAGCCGTGTTGGCACTTTGCAATAAATAAGTGGGTTTTGGGTGGCAGTTTGGGCACTCGGTCTCGAAAAGGTTTGCCACCACTGCCCTACAGGGTTGCCAAAAATGAGCTGTGATTTAAGCACTTTTTCGACCACCATTCATACATGCCATTGTGCAAATGGAAGGACAAGAGGAAAGCCTGCGGCTTTTTCCTGTTTCTCCATTGTTTTTGAGTGATATTCTTACTCCAGAAGGTCCTCCAGTTATCAAAAGTAACTTTTGGGGGAGTGTAAGAGAATGCCTTGGGAAGGAAGCCTGACAGGCCTCATTCCACAGAGTTCAGGTTCTCATAGTTCAGGTCCAAGCCAAAGTGTCCTTGTACTTCAGATGTACCCAATATGTATTATCCAAGACATGCTGAAAATATATCATTATTGATCTTTTTTTTTTGTATTTATATTTTCCAACTATAATATATGGCACAATAAGGTGATGTATACCTGAGCTAGAACAGATGTTGAGGTAAATAAAAGTAAACAGTGTTAATATATAAAAAAGAAATAAAATAAATATTTTTGGCAGTAGTGTCTTAATGATTAAACTGGATTAAATCCTTGCCTTTGAACTTTGTTTTGTTCATGATTTTATTACAAAAATATTAATTTATGCTACGAATCTCAATAAAAATAATTTGAGGGTAATGAAGTAGAAATAAATGAGTGCAGCAGCCGCATTGTTAAATGAAGTGTGTATGAAGTGAATAAAACTCCAGATGAAATGCATCAAATAGCACTTGAACTAAATCGAAATCAGTGTGAGGACTGAGAGCTGCATTGAAGTCATGCAGTGAGTGGGAACTAGTCTGGTAGAATAACCTGGTAATGTCATTAAGCTTCTGCTCTCTCTCTCTTTCTCTTTTAAATTATACCACCTGCTTTATTTGGATTTTGAGATTTCACATTCCAGAGGTGCTTGAAGTACACACATCTCATCATACATATGTTCTATATACACAACAGGCCATAGTTTTTAAAAACAAAGGCATTTTATGAACTGTTATGGAATCCCCTAGGTAGTGTGTTTTGCGTTAGTAGTGAAAATCTCAACTTTATTTCTGACATAAATCTGCAAAGTGGCTTTCATTTTTCTAGTTTAAAAGTAATACCCAAATTATATATATCCAATATATGGTATTACTATAATATTTGCACTTTTCAAACTGTATTTGAAGAACTTTAGGTAACATACTTCATTGCTTAGATGTAATAACATCATTAGAGATGGCAATATCAACTGAAGCATTGAAATCAGTAGTAGGAAATACCACTATAAAATTGGCTACTTAAGTACATGCAACTCTGGAGTTCTGTGATTGGAACTCCAGACATAACATTTAGCCCTAAAATGCATTTGGGGTTGGGGACTAAGATGGAAAAGGGCCATGGCACTGTGGAAGGGGGAATTAACTGTTCTCCTCTGCACTATTTCCCTAGTCAAAACTGGCTCTTCCAGAGTAATTTAATTGCTATTATAGGTAAAGGAACACAAGCACAGTATGAGCACCTTTTATTTTCACACAAGGCCTTAAAGTAGCTATGGAAGAAAAGAATTATTTAAGAATGGTTTTAGGACACTTTTTGGAAACTGCTTTGAGTTGTAAAGGAGAAGCAGTGTACAAATGCCTCAAAAACATTAAAAGTAAGCATCAACAGTTGCTTTTTAGGACAAAGTAATATGTCACATGTGATTGGCCATCAGAAAGTAGGAAACTTAAAAAAATGCTGATGGAGCAGACAGTGCAAACAAGTGCTGCAGATTACACAATATCATTAATCTCTTTCAAAATTAATCTGATTGCTATGTGAATATATGTGTATGCATAGAAATGTAGGGTATGCCTGTATTTCAGATTCAGTGAGAACCATGGTTCTTCATCCAAGAACAAGCTTCCGAAGTCCATTTTCCTTGCTCTTCCCTCAAATGTAGCTTCGATATTAAGGACTTCCTGATTCCCAACAAAACATTGTTGGCCATGATATCCAAATTAGACAAAAGAACATACTTTGGCTTGTCACCTACAAGCAAGTATTAAGTCACAGTTTTATTCTAGTTTGCGGACAAAGGTTTGTTTGAGCCAGAGGCCTTAGATACCCGAACAGCACATGAAAGGAGGGAATGGGAGAGTGTGAGTCTGAGGATCTTCAGTCTGGGTTTAAGCCCAGAGGTGGGATCCAACCAGTTCTCACCATCTCTAGAAGTGGTTACTAATTTTTTCTGAGTGCCGAGAAGGGGTTACTAAAGCAACCTCCCTGCCCAATAGGGACTGGAGGTGTGTGTGTGCGGCGCCGCCACTGTTTGAATCCCACCACCATCGGAACCTGTTATTAAAATTTTTGGATCCCACCACTGTTTAAGCCTGGTTATGGGACTCACCATCTCCAGATGTTGACATCAAGGGAATTTAATGAAGAAATGGACTAGATGTACTGTATCATAGGCCCCTTCTGCACATGCAGAATAATGCACTTTTAATCCACTTTCAATGCACTTTGCTACTGAATTTTACTGTGCGAAGCAGCAAAATCTACTTGCAAACAGTTGTGAAAGTGGACTGAAAGTGCATTATTCTTCATGTGCGGAAGTGGCCTAAGTGAAAAGGATTCCAAGTTTGTAGCCTGCTTCATAATTTTTTCCCCTTTTTTCTCCCCTGGCTCTCCCTTCTTGCCTAGAGTTCACTCCCACTTTTTCCTCCTTCCCATCATAGACTATGTAGATGTGTATAGAGATAGCTGATTCTACATCTTATGTACCAATTGTTTTTTATTGCTTACTGAGGAAACTCACACTCAGAAATTGTGGAAAATATATAACTTCTGGATTGATTACTTAAATAATGTGGTTTATGCATAATTTTTACCTTTTAAATTTAACATCTGTGAGGACCATTGTGTGAGTGCAGGAATCATGTGAAGGAATCTATGGCCTGGCTTGTATTTATATCGTACTCCACAATGTTAAAGGTACATTATTTTGTGCATTTTTGGATAAGAAGTAGAAATGACCAAATTTGGGATAAATTTACAATGTTTCTTTTAATTTTTTTTCCAGATAGGAATATCTGGCTTTGATTAAAATATATTTCTTTCTGAAATGTGTGTGTTAGAAAACTGTTTAATTTTGACCACTAAGGAGGGTCTTCGAGGCTGAAATGCACTTGGTTTTAGGTTGTAACTTGATATTGACCTTAACTGTGTATGTTGTACTGTTAGTTTCTATAAAACTAGAAAGTTGCATTTTAGACATGTAGTGTCTTTAAGTGGTTTATTTGTTTACACTTTATAATAAATATTTGGTTGTTTTTATTTATGTAACTTAACTTTTGTGAATAGTATATATTGAGTTTGGGTTGAATTTGTTTCCTCTTTTCCCTATTGCTTGTCCTATTGTAAGTGAACTCTGGCTGAAATATGTAAAGTCTTGAGTAAAGATAGCAGCGTGAAATATAAAATATGCTCCAATGACTATTTTATTTGATTAAATGGAAGAATCATTGGGGGGAAAAGCATGGATACATTTTGAGAAATACGATTACTGCTGCATGGCTACTAATTGCAAAATACTTGTAACAAACCAGTGCTCCCCCTATAGCAGTGATGGCGAACCTTTTTGAGGCTGAGTGCCCAAATTGCAACCCAACCCCCACTTATTTATCGCAAAGTGCCAACCCGGCAATTTAACCTGAATCCTGAGGTTTTAGTTTAGAAAAAAACAGTTGGCTCCCTCTTCCTCTGTCCCACCCTCTCGAGCAGGGGCCAGCCTGCTGTAGCCTCCAGCAAGTCCCGCTAGCATCTCTGCCTCATCTGTGCCCCCCCCCCCTTGGGCAGTAGCCATCCAGAGCACAGTCACCAGGCCCACCAGCCGAGTTCTCCTTCCTCACCGCAGTGCGCGCATGTCGTGCTCAGTAGCCCAGGCCAGCCTAGCTGTGTTTGTGTGTGTGGGGGGGTGATTTTCTGCCCCCCACATTACGACCTCTCTGTGCGCATGCCCACAGAGAGGGCTCCGAGTGCCACCTCTGGCATCTGTGCCATAGGTTCGCCATCACTTCCCTATAGATATGTGGTTCTGGAAGTGCTGGCTGATTATGAAAATGGATATATAGTAGTTTGCAAACAACTGAAAAGGCAGGGGAAACACCCACAAGCTTTCTTTGTGCAAAGATGGTATCCATTTATAATCTACTGGAATAGAGTTAAACCAGAGGAGTCTACTCAATTTATATTTCCTATATATTTTTTGAAAAAAACAGTTGATAGGTATGATTTGACTTATGATATACAATGAAATTATTAGACACTCTTTACCCTTGAGTTTCAGAGATAGCTGACTGATAGGTAAATTGGTTGTTTAATATTTGATTACTATTGCATTCAGCTGTGTGATATGGTTTTATAAGTTTTTTGATGTTTAGAACAATAATTTAAATTGTTTTTTAAAAAAGAATTCCCAAACTAAGATGGTCTTCAGTACTTTCGGACAAAGGTTGGAGCACTAATTGGGTTTGTTCCAGTACTCATTCAGAAATTTTTAGCTCAGCAGTATAGTCATCCTTTGCTTGTTGTTGCTGGACTCAAGCCCAGAAAAAAAGACAACTTGCCCGTCCTCTGATTCCAGGTTTTTTCCCCCCCCATGTAGTCTTGGATTTTCTTCTCTGCTCTCATATAGTAGATAGAGTTACAATAATTTTTCCTCCTTTGGCCTTTATATGCATTGTGATCATGTAGTATTCTTTGTAACAAGGATTCTAAATGTGCAGATGTAACAAAACATTTTAAATATCTTTCACAATGGCAAGGATGCCAGTCATCTAGTTAACCAGTTATAGCCAAGGGATCATATTCTTGATTCAGTTTCATAATCAGGTTCTTGAACTAATTTATTGATTAAAAATTAATAATAATTAAAACCAGATGACATCATCTGAATGTTCTGAAGAACCAGTCTTTTAACAAAAATATTTGATTTTGCAGCCCAAATCATTCCCCACAGCAGATTTCTCATGTCAACAGCTCCCTGCTTGTGAAGAACTAAAATTACCAGATCAAATCATTCCCCACAGCAGATTTCTCATGTCAACAGCTCCCTGCTTGTGAAGAACTAAAATTACCAGATCAAATCATTCCCCACAGCAGATTTCTCATGTCAACAGCTCCCTGCTTGTGAAGAACTAAAATGAGTCCTGGGGCAAAAAGGGACCATTGAAATGTGTTTTATACACTGTTCTATATTTAGCACAATAAATCTTCAAAGAGAGAAATATGGTTATGCACACAGAATCATGACTACTAGGTAATGTCCAAATACAGACTAGAAAGAGGGAGATCAGATCAAACTATTAGATTACAGTAATATAATGGCAATTTATTTGTGACACTCCAATATAAACTATTTATCCCCACATTACAAATCTGCTCCTGCAGGAGGAGTGCCACCCCATCCAAACCAGGAGATAACCTGTTTCCTGGGTCAGACCTTCACCCTACCAGTAGTATCTCCATTTTGTTAGGATTAAGTTTCAGTTTTTTATCCCTCATCCGTTCCAAAATTGCCTTTAGGCACTCTCTCATAGTTTCCATAGCATCCCTGGGATCTTCTGGTCGTGCAAGATAGAGCTCAGTGTGCCATCTGTATATTCGAGGCAGCTCAGTCCAGATCTCCAGATGACCTGTCCCACCGGCTTTACAAAGATGTTGGGAAGCATGGGGGCCAGATGGAACCTTGGGGAACCCTGAAGACCAAGGGGCAGAGCAGCAATTTTTCAGCACCAGACTCTGAAGGTGGATCTTCTAGGACCATCACAAAACAGTCCCTTCCACTCCCAATCATGAAAGTTGATCCAGAAAAAAAATTGATCCATCAAAAGATACCAAAGAGATCCAGGAGAATTAAGTTCATGAATGGAAGCAGAACAGGAGAAAAACCATACTCTGTCTGTCTTGATGGTGCTTGAAGAAGGTTTTAGAAAGGAACCAACTCAAAAAATTGAGGAATTAATGTGCCATTTTTATGCACCTAGATTTATACTTCTGCAAGTAGGGGAAGGGCTGAATTTGGCTTTGAAACAAAACATGATGGTGTTGAAACAAAAGTGCAGATTCTGGCTGCCCGTTGATAAAATTTTGGTTGCACTGTGGTTGGTGCAGCATAAGGATCCAAGACTAGAGAAAAGTCTGGTAGAATATTGGAAAATTTTCAAAGATTTTCAAGTTCCTATGATTTATTTACAGTCTAACCTTGATATCTGTTGTGGATGCTAAAATATGGTTTGTGCTGTGATACCAGATTAAGATTATAGCTGATACTATTCAGGATGGTGGACAAAATATTCCATCTCAGTTCCTTTCTCATGTTACCATTATGTGAAAAGTCAGCACAAAATCCTGTAAATTGCAGTCATTTGTTTACAGAGTATACAGAATGGTGGAGGGGGCAGATGCATTGGCACAGTCTGGCATTGTTCCCCCAGCCCACCCACCACCCACCCCCATATGGATTGGGCTGCCCATGTAGTTTTTCGAGACGACAAAAATAGAACTTATGCCTTGAAATTGTGCTGAAGACCATACAAATGATTTGGCTTCTGACAGAGTTAAACTGATATATGATGGAACTTATAGATAGGCATGCTGAAATGAACCAAGGAAAACTTTGCATATGTGCTGACTTAAAAGTCATCCAGGCTGTTCTTCAGTTCTGTTTTCTTAAAAGTAGTCACTTGGTTCTAATACCAGATTACTGGTCTTGTTTTGGAAAAAATGAACTAATCTGATTTTATTGTACAGGATATGAGTAATACAAAAATTATTTTTTTGGAAATACTTGGTAGGTTCCAGCCTTACATTTTGGGACTCTGTATAAACCTGCGGAGCCAGCTGCTCACTGCTATGTTCTTTCAATCAATAGGAGGTGTTGATTGTAAAGAAATGGGTTGCTGTTTCTGAAGGCTGCTAGTATTTCATAGCAAGCTGGTGAACATGCTTGGTGTGGTTATATTGTACCTTGGCTTGGCAGATCAATTCATGCTTTCCTCCAAAAACAATAATTTGAAGTAGTTTAACAATATGACAGATTTAACTAAACACTTTGACCCAGGCTGAATTAAGATGAGTAAACTAGGTAAAACAAGAATGTATTTTAACATAGTTCTGGCAGAGCAGAATCTTTTTCACATCATGGCACTACATAGCAAACATAATCTTCCTAAATTTATACTAGGGTGGTTTTTTTTTTCCAAATTGAGTTTTAGTATATGACAGATCTCCCTAGCTACACTAGGTTTTATTTCACTCAAGAGAATGGTAATTAAATTGATAGCTTTTTAATCTGTTTACCTATATGGGCATATGTTAAGACATCTGTTTTTAAGGGCAGGAGCTGAAAAAACAGCTATTTGGGTGGTTATATCTTCTAAAAATACCTTTAAAATTAATCCACATAGTAATTTTATGTTACAAGTGAGTAATCAAAATTGTAAAGACAGTAAACAATACGGTTCTGTTTGGCTTAAAAATAATGGTAATTGTCATGTATGGTTGGTTACCTTCTGATAACGTGGAGAAGTTCTCACCTAGCCAAGGGAGATCTCTAAATCCAACCCATTTTCTCTTTGCTCTTATGTTGGTAGCTGCTAATTATTAGAACAGTTGTCTCAAAGCATTTGTTTATATTTCAAAAGTACCGCAATAAAAATGCAATTATAACAGTGTTTCATCTTTAGCCAGTTGTAGTTAAAAACTGCTTTAAGAAACATTTGCTGCACACATGGTACTGTAAAACATACTTTCTCATGTGTCCTGCTGCCGAGTGTGTAATATTTTCGTTAAATTCTTTCTTTTTGCTGAAAATTGATATCTTTGTCTCAAGGGAAGCATTAAAAACTACAGTAGGTTTGAAATTTGCATATTGTTAAAAAAAGTTTCTATTTAATATAGTGTTACTAGCCATTGGGGAACTTTTTATGTGCAAGCTGTAAGTTTAAAAGTCACTAGTTCATTACAGTAGCTCACATCACATCAGATGAGTCCTATTTCAAAATGAACTTATTCAGATTCCTCAGTATAGATTATTGTTACTTCCCCTGCTTTTTAAACCAATAAACCCCTTTAAAGATTATCACATTCACTTTTTTTGTATTTGAGAAAAAAGTTTTTTTATTACATCTGCCTCGTAGGGTTGGTGTTGATGCTGATAAACCATCACTGTGTCCAGTATTAAGGCTATTGGAGGTAAACGGAGCTCCGGGGAGCCACCACGGGCCTCCAGGCAGAGCCACCATGGGACCCAGCCACCATGGCCTTCCAGACAGAAATTCAAATAGCATCAACACCTATTTTATTGTAGAGCCACGTGGTGTAGTGGTTAAGAGCAGGTGGATTCTAATCTGGAGACCTGGGTTTGATTCCCTACCTGACTGGCAGAGGCTTATCTGGTGAACCAGATACATTTCCGCACTCCTACATTCCTGCTGGGTGACCTTGGGCTAGTCACAGTTCTCGGAGAACTCTCTCAGCCCCACCTACCTCACAAGGTGTCTGTTGTGGGGAGAGGAAGGGAAAGGAGCTTGTAAGCCACCTTGAGTCTCCTTACAGGAGAGAAAGGTGGGATATAAATCCAAACTGCTCCTCTTCCTTTTCTTCGTAGTTCTGCCCCAAGAGCATAAGATAATCATATAGGTTGAGCTGCTCTTGTGAATGATTCAGCTGCTGTTCATATTGTTGCAGTAGCAGGAAGTTCTTCAATGCTTAATATTGTATCAGCTTTTTACATTTTGGAAACCTTTTACAATATGGGCAGAATGGAGGAGAAATACATATCTATGTCTCAAAGGGAGAATAAAAATCCAAATTAACTTTTAATTGTTGAAATAGAATGTTAATAACAATAGCTGTACATTAACTTGTGAAGTCAGTGAAGTAAGAGCATTATGAGAATGTTTTTGATTCAGTGGCCCTATTAAATACGAATATTGGGGTGATGACTAAATGTGAAAGCTACGTTCTGCGAAAGTCACTAACTCTTCCCTGCATATAGTGGGGGGTTTTGGGGGGACGGTTACCCCAAATGCATTTAAGCATCTTTTATTTATCACTTTTCATGTTCTAGGTCCAAGTGGTCTCATGTTGCATTGAAAGAATGTATCTTTGAGCTCCCAAACCTGACAATTCAAGCAACAAGAGCCCAGATGTTTGTACTGCGAACAATTTGGCAGAGTTGGGCTTATATTGGAAATGTTAATTCACCAGTTGTAAATGAAGCTTTGCTGAATGAAGTCTTTCAACCATCAGGTAAAGACCAGGTTTTTTTTATAGCCTCTGTAGTAGATTTGTTATGTGTATCCCTATGTGTGGCTATTTCTAGCAAGTTGGTACACAGGAAACTGGTATATTTTAAAATCCCACTTTTAAAGCACGTTTAAATTGGAAGACAGTTTTTGGTTTAATACCTTTATGCTTAAAAACTTGAGGATGAATCAACAGGTTCACACACAGTGTGAAACAGACTTCCCTCTGTGATACACCTCTGAAGATGCCAGCCACAGATGCAGGCGAAACGTTAGGAACAAGATCCACCAGACCACTGCCACACATCCTGGAAAACCCACCAGAACCAGTGAAAAATTATTTTTCTTACCATACTGCTTAGCATGTTATCCTCAAGTTCCTTTCCAGTTTTCTTCAGCCTCTTGGTCAAATATGGATGTGTTTATTTCAGGCATATTGTTTTCCTTCAGACAGTAAATTATTAGGTTGACTCCCAAATGCTGTTTTGAAGTGTTAAAACTGGCAGGACTTGTAGATTAAGTAAAAAAAAAAGTAGCAAAACCACAGTTTACCATATAAACTTGTTGGCATTCTGGATATAAAGAAAAATTAATAATGGTCAATTTATTTTTACAAGCAGAAGAACTAATTTTGCAGAGCAGATTATAGGGTGTTAATTGAAAGCGTGTAAAACTGTTTCTCCTCAATCATATTGATTTCAACTAGAGATAGGATTTTTAAAAATCAAACCACTTACCTTGAATTGGTAACATTTATGTGCTGCCTCTCCAGACTTGCTTGGAGCAAGCTCATGGTTAAAACAGTAAAGACAACAAAGACCGTGATCAGTAAGAATAAATAAAAACCAAAATTAATATTAATAAAAATATTACTAATAAAACACCCAATAAATGATAGGGTATGATAGAATGTGTATGTTTGTGCTTCACCATCAAGGTAAATAAGTATGTGTGAACATTTGTAGAATTCGTGTGGGAAGTCAGAGGCAGAACTCATTAGTCAAAGTGGGTACAACATACCAGAAGAACAGAATGTAAGGGTCTGTTACTCCAGTCATCAACAAGACTCAGGAAGAATTCAGGAGCTTTATTGGTACTGTGTCATCCCAGGCTCAGGTAGCCGAAAGTGGGGTTTCGCTCTCTGACCCCCTCTATATAACTTACAGTCTAGTTCAACCGCTGACATCCCCCGACCCTCGCATTCCCGTAATATCAGCATGTGAAAGACAGAGGGAACAGTGAGAATAACAGTATTGTTTGGGCGGACAGTTCATTCCTTCAGGAAGGCAGATAAGAGTGAATGTTAAGCACTCTTAAACAAGTTACATTGCAAGCAAGGGAGGGAGGGCTCCATAGCCTTGAGCAATGATAATGACTGAGCCATCTGCAGCTGGGGAGTAAACCTGTGAACTGCCAGGCCTGGAATGGTGCAGACCTGACACAGAGGTTGTCAAGCAGTGGTCATGGGATCTGGATGAAATTATTAGGAAAACTAAAGCAAGGACCAAGCCCTCTCAGAGACTGAAAGGCCCAGACCACTTTCAGCACAGGTGTCAAACTCGCAGCCCTCCAGATGTTATGGACTACAGTTCCCATCATCGGGGATGATGGGAACTGTAGTCCATAACATCTGGTGGGCTGCGAGTTTGACACTTATGATTCAGCTTTTGAGGGCCTTAGAATAAGAATGACACATAAAGTTGCAGAAGTTACCAAACGCCAAAATATTAAGCCTGAGGTCTTATTTGCTTGAGTTCCAGTCCAAACGACCTCCTGAACTCTCCCTGTCTCTGGAAAGGATCTTGGCTACTCTGAAAGTCCTGGGAATTCTGATATTTTGTTGTTCCTCTTTTGATACTGGATTCTGCTGGTAAATAAACTTTATTTTTGTATGCAAACATCAAAATGACCCACATTCACAAGGATTGCAGAACATTTATGCGTCCCCGAGCAACGTGGAGGAATGATGGGATATAAATGTAGGGACAGATGGATCTCTCCATCTCATCCACTCAACCAAAAATATGACAGTGTAATTGTAGGACTTCTTTTTGAAGTACCAAGATTTAATTTAACCTTGTACTGTCTTCTGACTTTTGCCTCCTATCACTGGTAGATGGTGTGACCATTCTTTTCAAGGTATATACAGCATTTAGAAATATCAAAAGGTAGATTACCATACTTGCATTCTTCTGATTGCAAATAGCTTGCTAAAATGTCTTCTGGACATCATTTTGTGGTGAAGATCTAAACAAAACCCATTCTTCAGTGGTTAATTCCTGTTGCCTTTTTTCCTTCTTGCCTCTAAAACTAGAATCAGGCTTCCTGAGTACATCCCAAATCTAGTCATGCTAACTTGTTTGATCGAGATTTTCACTATGAGGTAACTATGAAAGAACATCATATTGTGCCAGAAAAAAACTTGCAAGTCCTGAGTCTCAGTAAGAAAGGCATAAGTTAAATGAGTAAATAAATAAATGATGGTTATATCGTAAGAAGGCAAGACTACTAGAAAAGACAGTGATGCTGGGAAAATTTGTAGGAGGTAGGAAAGAGGAAGACCCAAAATAAGATGGATTAATTCAGCAAAGGAAGCCATAGCTTTCAGTGTGCAAGACCTGAACAAGTGTGTCACAAGTCAGAAATCATTGTAAACTTTAATATAGCATAAAAGTTATTGCCAGTGTTCCAATAACACTTTATCAATAGATGTGCTTTAATAAGATTCAAAAGGGTGTGACCAGTGGTGGGATCCAAAAATTTTAATAACAGGTTCTGATGGTGGTGGGATTCAAACAGTGGCGCCACCCCACACACGCGCCTCCAGTCCCTATTGGGCAGGGAGGTTGCTTTAGTAACCCATTCTCGGCACTCAGAAAAAATTAGTAACCACTTCTAGAGAAGTGGTGAGAACTGGTGGGATCCCACCTCTGGGTGTGACTCTGTGTGTATGTGAACAGGATGTATGGGGATCGCTGAAATGCAATAACTGAACTGTATCCTTTACAGATTTGCATAATCAAATACTGATTAGTATAAGGAAACCAAGCATAGGAAGTCTCTGATTGGAATCTCACCTGAGCCATGATCTCATGAACTGCCCTTAGTCAAGCCATTTCCTTACAACTATACGTGTGCCATATAAAAATAGTTTCCTACTTTGTATGGTTGTTAAATGTCTGATATGGTGATATAACATACTTGGAACACTCAAAGCTACTATTAGACATGTAAAACAGGTGTGTGTGTGTGTAAATGAAATTCTGAAAAGTGCATAGATTTAAAGAAATTTAACAAAATGCTATTTTGACATATTACTGTCTGGTGTGTACCTGTGTTGCTCATCACAATTTTTAGCTATAACTTATGAACATTTTTAGCCATAACCATGAAATTATTTTAAGTTGCATCTTAAAATAAGCAGTATATGAAGAGTCTTATCTCAAACATCTGTGTTTTATAGGGTCAGTATTTTTTATTAAAGAATTGCATTAGTAAAGCTCATTGTTGGAGTTTTCCTAATATTATTATTATTATACATAAAGTGTTTGGCTGTAGCCATGTATCAATATGCCAGAAAAATCTAGACCCAGTTGCACGGAGGCTTTGTAGAAGCTGAAATTTGCTACTGCATTTTCCCCGTCCTTTTCAGGTAGTTCATAATTTTGTTGACAGTCCAGTTCTATTAATCTGATATTTTTGGAAGATTGCTTGCAGACCTTAAATTTCTCTGTTTAAGGTGATCAAATAGGCATTTGAATCCCTCATGTAAATGATGTATTAAAGTTAAAATAAAATCTACTTTCCAGAAAGTAACTACAAAACTATTTTATGCAAGACTTCATGTGGGATACCTTAATGGTTGAATAATAAATTTTACCTCATAAAAATGAAATTCAATAATACAGTAGCTTTCTCAGCGCAGTAGCATCTGGTTAAATCTCAGGAGAGTCAATATTTTCCAACTCATTAGGATCATGTCGTTCTGTATGTCGTCAACATTGACTTAGCCAAGCTACCTTTACTTACATAACCACCAAACTATTAAATATAGGTCTCTTGTGGAGTGAAGTCAAATATTCCTCTTATTTTCCTTTTGCCTTGGAAGAAGAGAAGAAAATGTACATGCTGTAACATTTAAACATCTGGTCAAAACCACATCAGGGTAATACTGAGGAAAGTAACAGGATTCAGAATTCTTCCCAGGTGTGCATATAAAAAGGGTTTTGGAGTTGCTGCATAGTTCTTTAACCACTTAGGAAAAAAAGATTGAAATATAGTGATTTGCTGTTCTTAATGCCCCTGTTTGAAATCTGCTTTCTCTCCCCCTCCTCTTTTGAAAACATTTCTGAGTTCAGTTGTAATGCAGGTTGTTGAGTTTTAATCATTTCCTTCCAATGTACTGGCTTGGAATGTGTGTTCCACATCATACAGCCAAAGCTGGTGCTCATTTTGTGCACTGCAAGTTTTGATTTTAAACAACATACAGTCTGAGTGTAAGATTGGTTTCTTCTGTGGAATGGCTTGGCTGGGCTGAGAACAACCTGCAAAAGTGTGAACATTTTTGTTGTCTTCTGTGGATCATTGTATACCATGGAGTTTTGGTTTCCATGTTAGCCTTCTGTGTTTAATCTGGTATATTGTTTTTACCCTGCAGTGTCCCCACAGGTGTAGCATGCCGTGTCAGAGAAGCAGTCATATCTCACCTCTCAGATGGCTGGAAATGGCTGCAGGATGCCTGTCAATCAGCACAGGACCCTTTTGTATTTCTGAGGCACTCCGTAGCAGCCTTGCTGCAGCCTGCAAAAATGAAAGGGTGTACAGAATAGTAGGCAAGGACTACTGAAAAATTTTAAATCTACGGTTTAAAGGATTTCTTCTTTTGTTGGGAAGAAAGACTAGCCTTTTGGGTAGTTTTCAGGGTTGGGCACTGCAAGTACAGCTAGCACCCTGCACCAGCCAAGAGAGGGGGAGGAAGTTGTTTATTTTCGTGGCTCTTGATGTTCCTTGGCCTGGACCACGTCCTTCTGTAAAACCAGATTGTTCGTCAGTGTTTTGTTTTATAAAAAGCCACTCTTTTTGTAAAAGAGCACAACTTTGTCACAGAGTCCCACAGTGGCAGCTTGCCTTGCTTGCAGTCTGATTGTGCTACTGGAACTACAGTTAGCTGACTGAATTTTTGCTCCTAGATGTCCAAGACTGATACAGATATTCCAGTTCACAACTGGAAAAATCCTGTGGCTGATTTTAAAATGACTGCAAAGTGGCAGCCAAACACCACCACTACTACTACTGGGTTGTTTGGTTTTTTTTGCAATTCTGTGCAAGAAATATGCACTATAGTATTGAGCCAACATAGATGCTGACCACTGTGTTAGCTTCAAAGAGTTGCTGTTTCAAATAATGGCAATGGAAATCGCTTCAAAGGAAACTGAGTCAACTGATTTTTTTCCCAAGTCTCCTGACATTCTAGTCTTGTGCTTTCTTTACCTGTTAGTTTTCCCATGCAAAACTGAATAGTTGCTTTGTATCGTTTCTTAATCACATTCTGTTCTGTATGAATTATCTGGAGCACGGAGAAAGGGAGAGAAGAGAAAAGGAAAACTATCGTTTGGATGCTACTGAAAACAGAGATTTCAGTCAGCAGTGTGTGACTTATGTGCCTTTCCCTTCCTGTTGCTGCTCCTTTGGGATGGGGCCCTCCAGGAACAGTATGAGTAGGAAACTGGAGGTCGGCCATAGGAGAAGGGGATCTGCCAAAAAATTATCCTCTCTTGCAGGTCCGGAAATGATGAGTGGTATACAACCAGTTGCAGTCTGACACTTGCAGTTTTGCTTTTCTGCTTAAATGATACTTGTTCAATTCATTTTTATGATATATGAATGGCTTTGAAAGATTCTGCTTTGCTTATGAATAAGGGTGGCTTCTTCCAGATATTCACAAATGAAACCAGTAATTCATCTGAACAGTCATTTACAGTTATGTTTGTATAAATACAGTAGATATGGTATAAATATTAGATTATCTACTTCTTTGGGAATTAGTGCAATCCTGTGCAGATTTACACAAATGTAGACCCACTGGGTTTAGACTGGGGTAAATCTATAGTGTTGAATTGTTTAGGGGGTATATGAGAGTGTGTGAACCATAGGAAATAAATTGCCTCTACTTACAGCCAGATGTGTGGTCAGAGTGAGTCCACTTTCTTGGCAGTCTCTGTCCTTCTTGACTACTAATTGGCAAAAAATCTGCCTTTTCTCTCAAATTGGAATTATCCACTGAATGTTCTTGCATGATGGGTAAGAAAAATAGGATCTTTTGTTGTTGCTCTTGGGCCATCACATTGTGCAAGTAGCTTAGGATGTTTTTCAGCAGCTGCGTCTGATTTGGATCTGGCATTACTCATCCAGATCTTTGTAAGAAAGTCCTGACTGCTGTAATTTACTTTGAATGGAACTATCTTTTGAAAGTGTTCAAACACTACAGCTTGTGAAAAATGCATGAACTTTAAGGATTATATTACGCCTTTGATTGTGTTTCTTACATTCTGCTGGATGAGTTCTGCTCTTAGATCAGACCAAGCCCTTCTAGCCCAGCAATTGGTTTCTCACAATCGCAAGTTCACTTTCCTTCAGCCTCTCTGGCCATACAAGCTATTCTGAGGTATACTTATGTGTATAAAGTTTCTATTTAGCTAGGATGGGTAGTTTTGTCCACATCACCTTCTCACATCTTTTTTAAAGGGATCTAAGATCATTTAAGCCAGGGGTAGGGAACCTGCGGCTCTCCAGATGTTCAGGAACTACAATTCCCATCAGCCCCTGCCAGCATGGCCAATTGGCCATGCTGACAGAGGCTGATGGGAATTGTAGTTCCTGAACATCTGGAGAGCCGCAGGTTCCCTACCCCTGATCTAAGCTAATGGCCATCATTACAACTTGTTAATTATGCTCAGAGTAAAGAGGTACTGTCTTTTGTTGCTTGAATCAGCTACCAATCAGTTTCATTTGCTGACCTTCTCCCAGACCTAGTAGCGTGAGAAAAAAAATCTCTTATTTTCTCCATATCAATATCTTCTGTATTCAATCTATTAGTCTCTCCAGTTTCCTGAGTTTTGTACTATGTGCTACCTGAGACTCTTATTCGTTGCTTGTAGTTCTTTTACGCTGCTGTTCTGAAAAATTGAATTATTTACAGGTAATATATTACATGGCTTTTCTATAATTTACAAGTGATGCAAGTCCTCTGTTTACGGGAATGGCACTTGTTTAGTTGGGTTTATGCAAGTGGAGGATTTATTCTTGTTAAGTGGTAAAAACAAAATATTCCTACAAGTTCTGAGCCTCTGAAATGGGGTAGGACTAGCTTTCTCATTCTACCTATTTTGTATATCCCTTTCAACATAAACAGTCTTATGGTTAGTTCCTCTGTTTAAAACTCATGTAAGAACTGCCTCATATAAGAACTGCTTTGCAATACTGAGAGAGTGGTATAGTTCCTTCAGTAAAGTAAGTACAGTACAGTTACTTGAGTTAAGGTAAATCAGATTCTCTAAGCTCTTATATAGCCTATAACTACCACTGGTAATCTTCCAATGCAGAAGCCTCTTCTACAGTTGCTATTGAGCTCCAAGGACTCTTTTTTGTAATATATGCCGTAGGCCGTTCTTGGGGTGCTGAGCCAACATATTTTTCCCCTTTGTTTTATTTCCTCTTTTCATTCCTCCAGCGTTTTTTTTAAAAATTCCTATGAAAGGGTTAACCTTTATTTCAAATACCTGGATATTTAGATTGTCCGCATACTGTGTGGTCACTGGGTGGAACTGTTTTCCATTGTTTCTATCACCTCTTCCTCCTCATTTTTCTTTCTATGGTATGTTCTTTAGTGTATGGATCTGGTATACGTATTTTCAAATTGGAAGGCAATGGCATAACAATGTGATTCATTTAGACTGCAGAAGTTGAAACAATGTCTGTGTTGTATTTCAGGCACATTTTCTCTGAGTTCTTCTGTATACTAGAGATAAAGACTGGTCCCATTTAACAGGAAATTGCTAACTTTAGTGCCATTGAAAAGAGTTGTACATAGGTACTCTTCATGTTACTTGCTAATAATTATGCAGCCAAGTAATCTTACTTATTGATAAATATCTAGTCTAAATATCAGGTACTAGAATAAATGTTCATTTGCCAGTAATCCTATACAAACTTAGTTGGGAGAAAGTCTCATTCAAATCAATTGGTTGGATCCTATGGATCTGCGGTTCTGTTCTGGTAATGTTGACACAGTGTCAGGAGGGAAACTCCTTTTGCTAGAGAAAATGCTGTTTTTATTGGAACAGATCTGTGGAATCCAATTCATGGACCATATTTCTGAGTAAAAATTTCATAGGATTAGACTACAAGCTTCATGGCACCATCTACTTTTAATTTTATTAAACTGTTTACTATAGAACATTAGAATTAAGTTTTGGACAAAGATTTCCTAGGTACCGTGCTGCATGGCCAATTGGCCATGCTGGCAGGGGTTGATGGGAATTGTAGTCCATGAACATCTGGAGCAACATAGGTTGGCCACCCCTATTCTAAGTAATTCACCCCATGTTTCTTTCAGGATTCTAATGAGACTAAGACAAACCTTGTATTCTTCTGGTTAGACTTTTTAAAATCAAACCAGCTTATTAAGCATGATCTCATACTGTTCTTGCAATAACAATTTTGTACAAGCCAATTTAATCAACCTTCTAGACATTTATGCAATTTCTTTCTAGACATTTATGAATTTCTGAACTCTGGGCAGTTTAACTTCAAAATGTTCGGTCCCTTGTTCTCAGATACTTACTAAAAGGGTGTTCCTGTAACTTGCATCTGTCTAGTTTAACTACAGCTCTTCTTCTCAACTTGCAAGCCTTCTTTTACAGCTGGGAATCTTTAGGTTTCCATTGTGAGCCTTGGGAAGTAGACACCTTCCCTATCTCTCTTGTCTATGAATTTCTCCCTAGCTCCTTCCATCTGGATGTTATTGTTTTACATGATCATTGCAAACCTGGATCAAAATGAACCTGGGTATAAAATGTAAGCACTAGAGAGTCTGGATTTTCAATGTGTTTAGCTTCTGTTTTTTGCTTAGGATTTTTAATGTTTCTTTTTAAATAACTCATATGTGGCTGATTTCACATAAATGACAGACTCTAGAGTGGTAAACCTATAGACTAGCAGCACACAATTCAAATTATAGGCCTTTTTCTACCAGACAGAATGGAGACCTTGCAAGTGATATTACAAGTTTTGTGTGTAGTGTGGTTGCATTGCAAGTGTTCCTGAGAGAAATGTGGGTAACTATCTTAGTGTGATGCATTTCAGTATTGAATTAATTTCTAAAGGAATGTCTGCTTCTTGTTTTGAAGATAATACTGTATTTAATGTATGCGTGGCATGTGAGAATGATTATGGAAATAAGGGTATGCAATCTGAGCTCTATTTTCAGTTTGTAATGTAGTACGGCTTCTGTTAAAAACCCATGTAATCTAGCACCTCTCCTAATAGAGATATTAATGTTCTTCTTTAGGGTAATGATCTCTTCCATCTTGAACTGTCTCCTCTTTTTGTGAGCAAGAGAATCCCATTTGTAGCTGTAGATAAATTGCATAGAAGATGGTTCCTTTGTCAGTTGAGTTTGACCTGCTACTTCCAATTCCTTATCATTGCTTGTGACAAAACTGTTTCTGTTTTTACATCACCTTTGAAATGTGGCCTGTCAGGTCTTTCTTTTGAAAGGAGCATTGTTGTTTGTTTTTCTTATAAAGTGGTTTAAATACTGTTTTAAAGTAAAACAAACCATTTGGAGAAACAAAGTATCGAGACACTTACAATTTCATCCATTATCCCAAAATATAGAAATTGTGACATAAAGGCTGTCACCTTAATTTGCATTTCAGGTTAGCTGTGCCAGTGTGCTTGGTTTATGACTTAGCTCCATCCAGGTACAATTTCTTTTTCTCTTTCTTTGATCAGCTTTTCTGTTGCATTCATTTCATTCTACGAACATTTCACGTCAGCAACTTCAATGTGTAACACACCCTTATTTAACATTTATGTAGCACTAAGCTCACAATTTTTCCTGCAATCTCAGCCTTCAAAAGAACAGAATGGAAAGCACAAGGGAAGGTATTGTGATATGAAGCCCAAATTGAAGCGTACACGAAGGGTCTGCACAAAGTCCATAATGTTTATATGGCTAAGAAGTTAAAATGGCTGGACGTGTGATTCCTCTTTGTATTCATTCCATTATTAACATGTTTCAGAGATGCTACAATATATATATTTTGGTGCCATACAGCTGCAGTTTTTCAGTACATCAGTTAAAGCAAATTGAAACACAGTGCTTGGTTGGGTGAACATACCGTGGAGTAAGACTGCATACCAGTTTCCATTGTATCTAGCAGATTTTAATAACATCATTGTTTTATTCAGTTTTTATCCTGCTGATCTTTTCTCCACATACATGAATGCATTCAAGCGCAAATCCATGAATGTTATAACTGAAGTGTGTAGAAACAAAAAAAGATCACATTTTTATTATTCCTTTGCATTAAAGTAATGCAAACTCAAAACAGTGGTAGTACACTGATTTAATTACTAAGAGATGCTAGAGATAGTGTTTACTGGAGGCAAAGACGTTCTCAAAGATTAAGCAGTTGTGTAGGTTCCAAATAAGTAACAGAGCGCACATTTCGCTAACATAAGACATGGCTTAATTTCATTAACTGTGGTCTAATATGTTGTGCATCCCACTCTTGGTAAACCACAGTGGCATTTACTGGCTATTGCTTCAAAGCACTACTGTTTTTCATCCTTTTTCATTGACCGAATGTGTCATAGCAGCATTAGCTGAAGTCTGGAAAATAGTTCTCAAGGCTTTTGTTTTAATGAAAAATTTAACATGTAGTGCACTTGCTGATATAATCGAGTCAGTGGAATTTTCAAAAAATCTTTACTTAATGTTTTTTGAATATGAAGCAATAACGTTTTACGAAGTTGCTTTTGAAAAGCACTCATTGAAGTAAAGTGCAGACGGATTAGAAGGGTCTGTTTGTAACAGCAATCAGCAGTGATCATGGTATACTGTTACAATCACCCTGTAAAATAGCCTATATTTTTTAAAAATGGAAAAGAGACGTTGTGGCAGAAGGGGAAGCATCCACGTATGTTATGCCTGAAAGAGGTCTGGAGCCCCTTATGTCCTGAGATTGTTTCTCCAGCTGTCTTGATGAACATTCGTTTTCAGTCTGCAGCTTTGACTTAGCTTTCGTTTCAACTTTGTTTAAAGTAATTATGGTTATGATGACTAGAGAGAGATTTAATTATGATGTTTCCCAGACTCCTGTTCCAACAGAATACATTCAAGAACTAAACAATTTATGAAATACTTCCACTTCTTTCCACTTTTTTTTTTTGAGAGTGTAATACAGGCAGGCTCATTTCTCTCGTCTCAGCTACTGCTGTCCTGCCTGCCATCTTCTAGCACTTCTGTGTCCTTGCTGAATTGCCTGTTAGGCGTGTATGTGTGGGGACAGTCTTCTCTCTGCTGTTTCTTCATTTCTTGTACTCTTTCTAATGAACTCAGGACTAAACTACACATTGTACTGGGAATGTATGATCAGATTATGCCATCTGTACTCTAAAAAAGCAGCCACAGTAATGGGAAGTTTTGGATCACTGATTGAGCATGAAAATTCTAAGCCCTCCCCAAGCCATTTCCTTCAGAGTTGCGGGGGGGGGGGAGCAAAAGAGAAGTGCCATGGGAGTGGAGAGACCGGTTAATTCACCATGCCCCAATGCTGAAGCCCTGATCCAAATCCCTCTCAACGGCTGCTTTACACTCATCTTCTAACATAGCCTTTATTCAAAAACGTGGAAAGGAGAAGTTGTGGGAAGAGGGGAAGTATAGATCCTGTGCTATAGTTTGTCTCTAAACTTCTGGAAAATCTGATGTGTGTCTACCCTGACTTTCTGTTGAAAAACCTGCTTGATTTCCTTCAGTATTCTTCTTGAATGCCTACTAATATGTTGGAATTTCAGTGGTGATTTCCATCTTTCATTGTCAGATGGTCATATTCATTTCTTCTTCTTCTTCTTCTTCTTCTTCTTCTTCTTCTTCTTCTTCTTCTTCTTCTTCTTCTTCTTCTTCTTCTTCTTCTTCTTCTTCTTCTTCTTCCAAATTTTTATTGTTGTTGCCTACTAAATGATATCATGTTTTGACCTTCATTGGGCCCTCCCTAAACTCTGCCTCTGTAATTTGCCTGCACACAACTTGTCGTGATGAAATGTGATCTCTGTTCAGCTTAAAGAGTCTTTAGTGCATTCTGCCTGTGCATTGTGCAGAGACTGCAGATGAGAAGAACGTTAAATAAAGGTTGAGAGTGTATTAAGGCACCGTTGCAAAATTTAACCCTAGTACACCGCGGAAAATCGTTCCCAAATCACTTGGTATTTTGTTAGTTGCACTGGGCAATTCTTCTGATCAAACTTTATCGAAATATGTAAAAAAAAGTTTAAAGACCAGAAACTTTTCTTTCAAACACTAATTTTCATTAAGAAATTGAATATACAAATAATGGTTAGGCAGCACAACATGTGGAAGAAATCTCCCAAACATTTATAAATCCATTAAGTGCAAGCTTGAGTCCCACACAAGGCAAAGAGAAATATATTTTGGCTTTTGGAAAATTATAAAGAGGAATAAATGCGACTGCAGTTACATAATGGATGTTGTTCTTATGGATGAACAATGAAACTGAGTGGTGGGTAAAATTTCTGTAAAGAAATTGAAACTTCTGGATGTGATCACAGTACACATCATTCCGTCTGTACCCAGTTAAAGAGGACCATTCATACTGAGTACATTCTCAGAATGACTTCCTGTGCAGTAGATGTGAATACCAGAAATTTACCTGGAATACCAGAAAGCCAGCCAGTGTTTAGCAGGCCTACTTGCTAGCTGCATTCCTCAATGAGAGCACTCTTTTTCTTGTTGTGGCCATGCTCGCCACAGCTATTCACCAGTCTTTGTGCAGCCATGTCATAAGCCAAGCCAGTGGGGGGCGGGGGCGGGGCGGCAGGATGGTCATTTGGTCTTGGCCTCACATTTAGAGACTTTCTCGTTTCTTTGCTTTTGGCATTCATAACCTTTGCAGCTTGTTTTTATGTGCATCAGGTGTGGCCATTTTTGTTTTGTTTTAAATATAGCCTCAAAAACTGGAAGTGACTCCGTTGTTGCTGGACATCTGTGAGGGCCTGACCCTAAGCATGCTATTATTACATATTTTTTGCTGGGGTTATCAGCTTTATCAAAGGGTCTTCTAGCTACACTGGAAGTATTGTTTACCTTCAGGTTTTTTTGCTTGCTCTGTGGATTGTGGAGACCAACATTATGAGTTGGATCAAACAAAGTATGAACTCAAGGTTGTTTATGAGTCTTTTATCAATCTTTCACACTCTGCACCCTTTCTTCAGCAGCACCCGGAAACTTTCATGGTTTCCAATGTTTCCCTGCCCACTAGTTCTTCCCAGAAACTCACTCAGACTTCTGAAAAGCCAAAAGTAGGAATATGGAAACCCAATTTATGTGGTTCCATGACTGCACTAAAGACAGGAGGCTGGGTGAAATGTCCCTTCTGCTAGGCTTACCACCATTGGCACATGACCCAGATTCTGAAGATCTTGTGCAGGGCTTCATCACTGTATGGGCTGCATGACAATGTGTGCAAGCATATGCTGCAATATCTGCCATCATTTGCGGGGATGGGTGGGTGGGGGATGCAGGAAAGCTTAATGTCAATAGGTGTCTTCCCATGGTACTTTTTAAAGTTCAGCCTGTGGTTATGCAATCTCAGACTGTCCTTCTAGATTTATCCACCGAGGTGTTGCCGAGACTGATGCCTGTTGGTGCTGTCCGACACCTACAGCCAATCTGGTCCACATGCTTTGGGGAGGCCAAAACCACATATTTTTAGCAAGACTTTATGGCTTGGATTAATCTTATCTGCCCAATTGTCCATGTGGGGAAATTGGACTTTCCCTCTTCTGCAAACAGAGGCATTATTTTGTCTGAGAAACTGCCTGGTTGGATATCTCCCACTATGTACTAGAGACTCCAGGGCCAGATTCTTCCAGGAATGATCAGTGCTGACATGGCTGTTGCTGTGTAATGAGCTACATGATGACTTCTTGCATAGCCACTGTTGCTATTTTCCTCTACTTCTGCATAACAGTCAAGGCATAGCAACTTATGAGGCAGTCTACTATCTCCCTGTGTTGTTTTATAGAGATGGAGTACTGTAGACATCTCATGTCCTTGGAGCAGGGATTTTGGACCCTGGAGGTTTCTTCACTTAGGAGGATAATCAGAGAGTATTTCACAGGTTGGGCATATTGTCTCAGCTGCCTTCCTTAAAAAGTGCCCTTAATTTTTGGCCTTTTTTTTTAAGGCTATATTGTAATTGCGAGATTCAAGTATGAATTCAAAGCTGTGGAAATTTACACAATCACCTTACCCCAATTTTAAACTCACACAGGAAATCTCTCTTAATTTGATATCAGGATCATGGAGACTTCTGGGTATTTGCTTTATGCTGTCCTCTTTTCAGCAGCTTAAATAAAATGCAGGAGCCTCTTGAATAAGTCATGTGATTGCGTAAATCAGAAAAGAGAAAATATGACATAATTACGACAAATGTGGCAAAAATAGTATAACTAATAAGAGGTTCCACGGTATACTTATTTTAACGAATTCCAGTGATTGGAACCTCTGAATGCCAATACAAATAATGGTAACATCTGTCAAAAACCAACCACTAGCATGAAACCCTTTTAACATTTTGCACATAATAAACTATTTTATATATAAACTACCTTATTGTTTATATTACAAACTAAAAAATATTCAGTCTTTTTCCTGTATTCTAACAAAAACTTTAATAAGGTAGACATTGCATTTAAAAAATGACACAATCCAGCAGTTATTTTGTAAGGCCAGCATAATCATAAATTTACCATCCATGCTTTTCCAAAAATACTAACCCATATTGTTCTCTCTGGACCTGTTGCAGGGATGATTAATCCAGCTGCTGAGGTCTCCCTTTATGCGTTTGATGGAACACTTGGCTTGCTAGGCTACAGCTGTGTGTTTATGTGCAGTGCACACCTGCAGGGGCCTGACAAATAGCCGTAGTATGCACGGTATACAAAATTACCCTGGCAGTGCTGCAAATAAGGAAGTTTCTGTTTTTGAAGTCCATATGTGTGAGAGCTTGAGATGCCAGCTGGGGTATTTATGTTGCATCGCACAGATGTAAAACTGCCAACTGATTTTATACCAAATAAAGGCTAATCTTTTTATACATACTTGGTGTCAGAGTTATGAAGTGGTGCATAAGAATGTTCTCACGACTTAAGCGTCTTTTAAAATAAAAAGCTGTCATTTAAAAATGCTTTTAAGAATATGTGAGTAGAAAAATAAGGACCAAAAATAGACTGTCGTTTTTTGCGTAGATCCTATAATACAGTGTCTCAGTGGCTTATTAATGATGTATAGTTATTAGGTGCGAATAATGATAAGGATTTGATGTATTTTATGCATATCCAGTATATTATGGAAGCTTTTTACCTGCAGGTCACTTCATCTCTGCGTTGAATCCATTTTATGAGCTCTGAATTGTGAAAGCCAAATGTGTACTGCTACTTAAACTTGAAAGCTTTGCCTTCCTGTTTTGAGGAATATAATTTGTAACAGATTGAAATGTACAACCAGACAGACACTGCAAATGTTTGGCATTATTTTAGAAAATCAAACTTATTAAATATGCTTTATTTTTTCAGAGAACAAGATCTGGATCCTTTTTTTTTTTTTTTTTGGAATGAGCACATAAAACAAATGTGTGTTAAAGCAGTAAAGATGGAGTCTAGCTTCTGTAGATGTTAACAGCCAGTTAGACATACAATGGATTCCCATAGTGTTAAGTAAGATATAATATATGAAGTGACTTATTGAATGGGGGTGGGGGAGGGCTTGTCTTTAAAAATATGATTGTTTCTGTACTGTCTTGTAACTGTGTACAAAGTCCTGCTGATCGATCTGAAAGAGTTAAGAGCTGAGGTGTGAGCACCAAAGACCTTGGCAAAAAAACAAAACAAAAAACCACCCCAAGATCCAGAATCCAGCAACTTCTGGTGAACTTTGAAGGGACAGCCAGGTCCTGGGACCAGGAAAGACAATGAGAACTTACAAAGGAAACCAAAGCCAAGTAGAGTCATGATGGCAGTCAGGTAGCCCACATAGGGGAGGCAGAGAAGGCTATGAGGAGTGAAGGATTAGCACAAGGCTCAGGACAGAGAAGGCTGGAAGGGAAAAGACAGAACTTTAATGTACTAAATAAGTTCCTCAGGCACCAAGGCCAGAACCAGACATCTGGCAAAAATGGGATTCTTAATCCTACTTAGTTTCTGATATATAGAGGTTGGAAGAGGTGCTCAACCCTTCTTGCATTTGCTAGTTCTCCTTTGAATCTCCCCCCCCCCCCAAGCTGCTGTTCTCTATTTAGTTTTACTTGGAGAGTCAAGCTGCAAAGGAGACTTGCAGGTGGGAAAATGTCTATTTCCCTCCTCCCCTCCTAATGTAGCAGATGCAAACATGGAGTTGGAAATTCTGTGATTTCTAACTGAAAGCCCAGTTTCATACTATCTAGCAAGGAAACAAAATGAAATAAGGTGTTGCGTACTGGAGGCCAGATATAAGTCGCTGTCTTCAGCCAGAAAGTTAATCCATAACATCTGCATAATTGAGTGTTGTCTTATAGATGACCTACAATTACTTATATTCCATGTATGGCAAGGGCAGTATTATGTTCCTAAGGGCATTGGTTTGGGAACATAAAATAAGATAGAGAACCATAATTAGAACATGAAATTAGTAGATTCAGAGATTGTGACCATGCTCACAATATATGTTGTCAATACTTGGGCAGGCACCACAGTTAGGCAGGCATTTGTAGCTTCAGAACTATGTTGCAGTAATATTAAAAAAGTACTTGTACTCTTATACTGTGAGTAAAAACTCGCAACAGTTCTAAACTGTGTATTCCATATAGTCTTGCAAGTAAAGGTTGCTTCTTCAGGCAGGATCGTGGCTTAGTGAAATGGAAAGGGATAGTTCTTCATGTAGTCTCCACAGAGCTAATTTAGGAATTTATAGAGTTTAAGCCTGGGAACTGATACTTTCCCCTTTCCCTGTAGAGGGAAAGTCCATAGTATGTGTTCATGCTCCTAGAATAAGAGAAAGCACCATATTTCTATTTTCTTATTATTTGCACATTGAGGTATGGAATTTGAAGGAAATATTCATATGGGATGCATCATTGTGCACTGTCAGTGCGCAGAGACTAAATGCAGAGAGACTCCAAAAAGTGTGCAGTCAAAACCTTTTGGAAGGCACTGATAACTTTGCTTGGTATTATTTTCTGGATAGGTAAAATCTTATTGTTTTCTAACTTCATTCCCTGTTAACTTCAGCCTCCCGCCCCACCCCCCACAATTCTTTTTATAAAATAGAACATTTGGACCTCCTGTGAGCCATTGTGCTACAAAGATGGCCAATTTAGTTAGTGACAATTTCAACACCCTTAAAACAGTTTTGACTTCAAACAGTGTAGCTACGACAGCAAGTTACATGTATACAGTTGGAAATGTGTACTTCTTGACTTATGCACAGATGTCTTTCAATAAAGCTGGCCAGTAATTTCTTCAAATTGCTTGGTTTATCAGCAGCACATGTAATCAATCCTAGAGTGCTTGCTCAAGTCAGGCCTCCAAATGCTTCGATTACAGACGCAGCTGCAAACAGGTGAGCAGGCAGAAAGTAATTTGTGCAGCTTGGTGGCTGTCAGACAAAAGACAGACAATCTGTGTTTTAAACAGATTGCAGGCCTTATATGAGCCAGACAAGAGGGATTTCTAACAACTGCAAATCATTCCAAGGTTGACATATTTTCCTTTCTGCCATTAGGAGATTGTTAAAATTGGAAACAACAAGCATGATAAATCTACACAGAAACTACAGATAAGATGAGAGGAGGAAAAATATATTCCTCAATAAGTTTCTATCCTTGTATTGAAAAGGACACAAGTGGTCTTCATGCAGGCTTTTTTCTTGTCAAGTCAAGAAGTGGATCTTTGTATGTTATGAAGCCACCTATATGAATAAGTTTTATTGTGGCAAAAACTTCAGACTGTTGTAAGAAATTGTTAATAAGCGTGTTACTTCATTGTTACGCAGGATATTTTATTAAATTAGAATCACAGGGGAATTTTCATTTTTTAAAACATCTGAAGAATGGAGAAGTCACTACTTGTCAGAAAAACTCTAATATGAATGCCAGTTGTCTTTTCAACAGAAGGTAAATTGGGAAGGCAGCAGTTCTCTCAGTTGAAAAAAAAAGAGGGGAAGGAGAGAGATTTGCTTAACTTTTGAACTTTACCATTCAAGTAGCATTTCTTCTGGTAGCTAACATTGCCAGATGAATATTATATACCCATGGGTACGATAGGGTGCTGTGTGTGACCCATGCCCAAATATTTGCATTGCATAAATTCACAGAGAAGGTGAGATCATCATCTAATAAAGAATGGTTTCAATTTGTCTTGGTGAATCAAGTGGATACTGTATTTAGGGGGTGGTGGGGGTTGAATTCACTCATGCAGGTTGCCGTCTGCAGTCCAAATTGCTGATCAGAGAGCCTTTATACACATTGGTAATGTGCTGTGCAACATAAGCTGAAATATATTCCACAAGGGAGGAAAACGGAATAGTTTACATACACTGTTCCTAAGTGCAATGAATATAAAACTCCATTACTCACTTTAAGCAGGTGCTTTTTATATGAGGCTTTAAAGAAATATAAAACTGCTGGTGAAATGATTGGTTTGAATAGGCACAACTTAACTTCCAGTGCTCTGACTAGATAAAGTCACTAAAACGGCTCCCACAAAAATTTATTTAATGCTTTTGAGAGATTAAAGGTTAATATCTTTTTAGTGGGAGAAGTTGACATTTTGACCAGTAAAAGACAAATTACCCCATGCACTAGTGTTGTAAACTTGCACAGCGGTCTGGATTCTGATAGGTATAAATAGAATAATTTGGCATTAATTCCAACTGTAATTTCATTAAATTCGGTAAGCTTCTCCAGTTCAGCTGTATGGTATATTTATCTGTCCGACCCCAAGCCATCATACCTTGATGAGGAAAGTTCCACTTGTATCCTAATTCTACTGCTTGCCTCTTATTTCCAACACCTCCACTGAGGAAAAGTCAAACTTGTGAGATGAACCGTCCCTTGAAAAAGTGTGTCTGTGACTGAAAACTTCTCAAGGCCGTTCATCCTTTCACTTACACTGGTTGTACTTAAGGCACATATTTGGAGGAGTTAAACCTCTAATGGAACAATTTCCTTAACCACTAAAAATAATAAATAAAAATGGAAATGTGTCAGTAGTCCTGACCAAATTAGAGGTCCTTTAGGCATTGTGTCTGTTAAGTTCTGTTGAGGCACTTCCAATTCACGGCGACCCTCATGGCACTGTAGCCTTTTTAATTTGATTTAATTTCTATACTGGGGCACCCATACTGGCAGAGGGAACAAACGCATCGGCGTCCAGCTCCCCATAACTCCATGACAGGGGCAAATCTGGAAGTGGACGCCCGAATGGATGCCAGGGCAGGGGGTTGGTGGGCTGGGGCAATTCCCAGGGGTGAAGACATCTTTAGTTGGCTTCCACTGGCATTCCAGCCTGGAAATACTACCCTTCAAGCCCAAAGACTGACCCTGCACTTTTGTGACCCTTCACAATGCCTGAAGGACCTCTACTTCGGTCACGAAGAAAAGCAGAATATAAATTAAAAATAAAATAAATAATAAGGATGTGTGGTTTGCCCAAGCAAGCTTCTATAACAGATAGGGGATTTTAACCAGGGTTTCCAGTTTTTAGATCTTTAAAATTATCCCTGTAGAAGGAGAGGACCTTACAGAAATAGATCCATTATGCTCGATTTAACCATGCGAGTTTTCATTGCACTATATCTGGACACAGTGTGCAACAGACTTCTCTCTGTGATACACCTCTGAAGATGCCAGCCACAGATGCAGGCGAGACGTTAGGAACAAGATCTATCAGACCACGGCCACGCAGCCCGGAAAACCCACCACAACCAGTTGAATCCAGCCTTGAAAGCCTTCGACGATACAGCAATACAGGAAGTTCAGTTTCAAGCTTGTCTAATTTGTGTTTGGAATTCTGTATATGTAAGATGGGGTGGAGGGAGTTCAAAGTGGAACGAAGTCTGTCCCTCTGGTATCTTCTTTTTCTTACAGGTGCACCAACTAATTTTTACAAATACTATAAGCAAATGTTGCAGCCTCCTGCAAGTTGCGCTTTGTGGAATAATAGCAGAGGTAGTATAGCCAATTGAAATGTGGGTGGGTGTTCAGTGAGCTTTCCTGTGCAACTGTGCCAAAGTTCTGTGTTCTTGACCTGTTACATCCCCCACTGCTACAGTTCTAGGTCCCTCTCTGGAAAAGGCTGCCAACAAATGCAGAGTTGAGCCAAACTGTGGGGTAGCTTCCTTTTAAAGTGTACAAATGGAGGCAGACAAGAGACCACCAAAACTATTTCCACTTTTGACTTCAGGCAAAACTGAACTTTGGTTACCATAAAAAGATGCAAGTGCAGTTACCTGCTGTGCAACTCAGCTATACATATGTGATTTTTATTTTGCTACTGAATTGAATGGTTTTTCAGTGTAATCTAAGAACTTTCTTTTGCTCATTTTAATATGCTGAAATTACAGGATAACATCTAAGAGAATCATAACATGCCTGGAGTATAAAATAAAAACAAAGCTGTATGTACAGATAATTAGTGTAATGATTCTTTTGGTGTTTTTATATTTATCTTCATTTGTTGAAAACAAATTTGCATAGATACTGTATGCCTATCTGTGTATATTAAAGTATTCCTATAAAGGGATTCATTCCATCCAGTGTATAAAAGATCAGTATCACAACAAATATATCATAAGACTTTCTAAAGCAGATAATTAAAGTGTAATTAAATTTAAATGCTTCAGTGAAAGAAAATAAAAAAATATTTAAATTCAGCAGGCTAGTACATTTGCAGTTTTCTTTTATTAGGTGTGAAATCTAAGAATCCCCTGCCAACTCTTGAGGGCTCAATCCAGAATGTTGAATTGAAGTACTGCAGCACATCATTGGTCAAATGTGCCTCTGGGACCATGGGATCAATAAAATTTTGTGCCAAAGCCCCAGGTATGTGCAGCTGGACCATGTAAAAGTTTATGGCCTGTGTAGGAGAATTGGCCTTGCTTTTTACAAGGAGAGTTACTGAAACAAGAATTTACTCATTGTTCCTATGAATAAGAGGTGTACTTATTTTTTTGTTTTGTTATGTTTTTAGAAACGAGTCAGGATGATGTAGCATAGCATCATCAACAGTTAAAATAAGAAATCCTATTAAGGCATTTTGTTTATTACAAGGCTTAAAGTTTGAAACTGGTACAGCTGAAAACCTTCATAATTATACAAAATTACTATGAAAGTAGATGTAACAACTGAATGTAATATCATGATAAAGACTAAACTTTAATTTAAAAGACTTAATGGGTTTCTTTAACTACATCAGGTACACTTTGAAGTGATTTCATCACACTTAAAGTTTTATGTATGAGCACAGTACATCTTTGAGAAATAGAATGAGCCTGTTTGAGCTAGATTTTTGTTATTGCTAAAATATGTTGAAGGTAGATGTGGATATCTGCAGAGACCTTGTGACCGAAAAATAGACAAAAATGTATAAACCCACTGGTGGGTGAAACTTCTTTTTGGATTAAGTAGAAACAACAACCGCATGGCTACTTTAAAATAAGCCACCTGCTAAACTTACTCTTTAGCTATATTTTCTTGCTCTTGCTCTTGATTTCCCTCTGAATATGTGAGGCCAGGTCTCTTAATTGTAACCAGATTGAGGGTTTCACTGCATGGCAGGAAGGCAACACACAGACAAAGCCAACTGGTGCAAAACAAGTTCCATTGAAAGATATATCTTTAAAATCAAGAAAGGAGTGATTAATCTTGCGGTCTGGAGCATTGTTCTCGTGGTTATTCACATTGTACCAAATTATAGTGTTGAAGACCTGCATGTGGGCAAAGCAGAGTGAAGTCCTAGTGTTGTCTTTTGGTCTATGCATAGTAATCAAGAAATCTTTTATGAACAATGAATCTGAATAATTTTTCTGGGTAATATTTCTTGGGAAGTATTCGATCTTCTAAGCCATAATAGCTATTATTGTCTTATTTCTTTTAATACAATGAAATGTAGTAACAGTTTTGTGGAGCCCACTGCACATGTTATTCGCTGAATCTCACAGTATGTTTTAATGATTCATTCAGGTGGTGGTGGAAAGGAAAAGCTAATCCCTTTAATTCAAGGGCCATCTGATACCAGAGACTTACACAGCAGCAAATGGCTCAATGAAAGCCGAAAGCCAGAATCTCTGCTTGCTCCAGATTTGTTGGCCTTCACAATTCAAGTCCCTCAGCATAAGGACTACAACTATAACTCAGGTGAGTGCAGTTCTTTTAAAGTTATGCCCTTTTGTCTTTTGACCTAATATCACATTCAGTTGGTAGAGAACATGTTTATGTTGTTTATTCCATGTATTCACTAACAATGGCTGAGATTCTATGAAGTACAACCATACGAAGGGCAACCATAGTCTCACTCTCCCTTTTCCCAGCAACACTGATGTTAGCTGTACATATGGCCCTCGCTTCAGCATTTGGGAGATGCCAAGGGTACTAGGCAGTGGTGGGATTCTGAATAGTTATCTACCGGTCATTTAAAACTAAACATTTTTGTATATTATTTTTCCAGTGTATCAATTATTATATGTAATATTACAGAGGAAAAGGATGCGTTTTATGTCTGTTTGCACCCTCTGCAGAGGCTATCAAGCCTCCCAGAAACTCTCATCTCTCCTTACTGTGTTTTGCCTGCATGGCCTTGTAACCTGCCCACAGCTGAATATTAAAGATCTACCTAGAAGAGTTAACTCACAGAACATGGTTTTGCCCTTCCCGCTGCAGCCTCTCGTTCCCTTCTAAAACCTGCTTCTGAGAACCGGGAGTTGTTCTCCCTCTTGTTTCATAAGCTCTTATTCATGGAAAAACTTGTGCAAGTGGGGCAGGTGGGCTGTTTCTGCCCATTCTTCCTTCTGAGGTCAGTTGCCATATCTGACACAGTTGCTGGAGCTCTTTGAGGCTCTTTAACATCCAGCCTGAGTCCTCTCATACATGTGGACAGAATTCATGTCTTTTGCTTGGATTTTTTCCCCCCGCTGGGTTGTTTGTAACTCATTGTCTACTAAATAAATTATGGTGTAGTGGTAAAATTCAGTGCACATGGTTGAACTATAGCATAACTCTAGGGCAGGGAGTGGTCCTCTAGTCATGGATGCTTGTAATAGTTGTTCAAACAGGCAAACAGATGTCTGCAAGGTTCAGTAGATGCAAGCGGTAGACAGATTGCAACCTTATTTTATTGTACTATGCCCTCCATGAACCCGAAATAGAAATATGCCCCAGCTTTCATATGTTGCAGCGTTGATATATTCTTCTATAGAGACATCATCCACGGGGAGGGGGAGTATAAAGCATTGCTCAGTCTTAAAGAATTATGTCACGCGTTCTGGTTTAATCTATGAAGATTTTTTTGATGTCCCTCAAGACTGTAAATGGAAAATTTTCCACAGCTTATAAGAAATATATTCTGCTGAAGTAATATTCTACTTGGTTGTTCACTAATGTTGATATTGTGTTTGGTTAGTAATGTGTCAGTCTGATTTTACAGGCTTAAACAGAGCGAGGAAGAAAGTTTTGAACTGAACAAGTTGTGAGGGTAGCGTGGCTGTAAATTTGTTCAGTGGCCTGATGGAAAAGGTGGATCTGCTCAGTTGTGGAATGACAAATTGTATTCCTTTCTTAAATAACTGCATCTTCTTCATGCCCTCTCTAAAAAGCATGCTGGTGTATCGTGTGAGTTTTTTTCCCATCATGCCAGCAAATATGAAAACCAAGTCCTGCCCTGAGGTTTTTTTCTCATGCCAGCAAGTATGAAAAGCAAGTGTGTGCAGAAACAACAATGTTACTTGATACTTCCATACTTTGTAAAGGTTAATTTTGTTCAGTGGGGTTAATTGGAAAGGAAAGGATGGGCAAAGTAAAAAAGAAAAAAAAGGCAGGTTTGCTGCTGCTGTTGCTTTGTGTGGGGGGGGGAGTTAAGAGGGTAAAATGAAGTTGCCATTTTTTCCAATTCGTAGTTCAAGCCTGGGCTAACATCCCTGTTAACAGTAAGCAACGGATTCTCATTTTAATTGTGTTTCTTGGTTTAGAAATGAAACACACACAGACACACGTATTGAGCATGTTCACTGCTGTGTCATGAAGTCTTTTAATATGTATGTGTGAGTGGATATATATGTGTGTGTATCCACAAACACACGTTCACAACCAATGAGCAGGAATATCGTGGTAATTAAAACTAAGTCACGTTTATGATTTGGGCATCAAAGTGTAAAAATTATACCCATCTATCTTATTACATTTCCTCTTCTCTCCCTCTTCTCTCCCTGAGGACTAAACTTTGTATTTTATCTGTAATTGTTGCCAGTTTTCTATCATGTTTCCACTGGGTCTCTAGTGCAAAAAAAAAAAAGTCTTATCCTACTGATGACAGAGTTTGCTTGAATGATTTCATGCTCTTAGCATTTTTGTTCACGGGAATTAGCAGCAAAATGTAACTACAGCTGAACTTAGCATCTATTTTTGTAATTTTGAAGTTTATACTCTGTTATTGGAGCTAAATGAAGAGATACAGGTGTTCTCCAGCTCAAGCCCGTTGGGATTTTTTTGATGGCTGAGGCTTGAAAAGAAAATGCATGTGTTTCTAGAGTCAAACAGCAGCTGTGAGACGAGGATTTATGCTTTTCTCAGAACTTTGGGATTTCAAAATGTTACATTTAATCACAGGCATAGAAAAAAAGAGCAAATGTTAAAGATGTTACATATAAAAGTAGGGGATTGATCTCTTTACCATACCAGCCGGTTGTGGGAATAGAGGAACAAAGTGGTCTTTAATCTTAATATGAATAATTTTTTTGAAAAGATTATAATAGTTTCCAAGGCCTCAATCTTCCAAGCAATTTCTTCCATGGCACAGAACATTTTTATCTTTTTCATATCTGGGGGAAAACGCATGACTTTATCTTTCAACATTTGGTAGCAGAGAAACCAAGTTATTATGCTATGTGCTGGAGTTGTGTGTTTCCATTTAGTAATATATTTAATTTGGTTGTTTGGGGGAAAAGATGAAATAGCCAATGAAAGTCTGGCACTTTTAAGTCCCACTAAACTCACTGGGAGAGAGTTCAAGAGGTGCTTCAGCCCAAATCAGTAAAGAAATTATTGAAAATTAAAATGGTTGCTCTTGTTGCTTCACGATCACATCAAGAGGCATTCTGATTCTTTGTCTATGATGTAAGTTTAGTTTTATTTGTTTATGACATTTCTAAATGACTTTTCTGCTATATTAGTATTTAAGGAGCCATATAAACAGTTATACTGAAAATATCTACAAATGTCAAAATAGCAAAAGAAAATGTGAGCATGAAAACTTGCCTTAAATCAGGCCTGTTTTAACAAAACCTATAATGGGATATACCGCAGTCAGAAAAACAATTATGGAGACAGACTGCTAAAATAATAAAAACGGGAGTGAACCATCTATTCAAGCCTGACAGAACAACTTTACTTCCTAAAATTCTAACTCTACTTCCTAAAATTCAATAATTAAGGCTTTTGGTAGGCCTTTCTGAGGAGGGGATTCTATAGTTTTGCTACTACATTTTTTTAAAGGCCCTTACCTGAACCAACACAGAACAAAACTCTATGAGAATAGATTTTGGAAACGAGTTCCATCTGATGATCTCAACTGTTAAAAGTAGTAATGTAAGGGATTCCCTATCTGAGATACTTTGTGTTCAGGATATATAAAGATTTATAATCTCAGACTCCAAATCATTAAATTAATAATGTCCTTTTTTTATTTAAGGGAACACTTTTCAAAGAGAAGTTCTTGGATAGTTTTATGCTTAAAACGGCCTTTTACCATGGTACATTTCTGAATTGGGGTCTGTGTTTGAGAGTTGCTATTAGATACTTTTATGGGGAGAAGATTTTTTTTTTTTTGATGCTATGCAGGTTCTCCTCCTGCCAGATCCTGTGGTGAAGTCATAGTTCGGTATTTATGATGTAATGTTCTGTTCCTATGGAAATTGTGATATAGCAAATTCAGCATTTTAAATTTATAAGGATTAAATAGGAGGAACATATGGGGTATGCACAAATATAGTACTTCAAAAAAATAAAATCTGGCTGATTTAGAAACAATAACTGACACGAGATTTAAATTATAGCTATTCAAAAGATTTAGCTAATGTAAAGGAGTCTAATCTCCCTTAAGTTGTTTCTACAAGTGTAAGTGATTTCTTTTGTACTCTGTAAAGAGGTTTTTGATACTTCAGAGAACACCGTTCAGCCCCAAATCGCTTCTGCATCTGCAGGCTTATAAAATTCTCTGACAGTTTTAGAGTTATGAAATTTTGTGATCTAGCTACCAAAAGCCAAGTGGGAAGCAATTCCTTTTCTGTGTTTCATCTTACCCTACTCTTTCATTGTGATTCTATCCCATAGAAGGGTGTGTTATAAGCTAAACTTCTTCTATATGCACAACTGCTGGTGTATCAGGCAATCTGAATTTGACCAGGAAATAGAAGTAGTTTTATGGGAGAACGAATTTATTCCCAAGAATGATGGTTCTCTGTCATGTACCTCTTTGTTCCCAGGGATATATCTACACCTTTCCCCCCTGCTTAGCTGCATGGCTATATCCTGAAAAACATGGGGGTGGAGGGGAATCACCATTTACTCTGAAGCCCTTCCCATGGAGCACTTTAGGATATGTGCTTAAATGGCAGTGGAAAAACTTACCTTTGTTTTTTAAGTGCACAGTAATTTGCCTCTAAAAAATTGGATGGGGGGAGGGAAAAGTTGCACAATCAAAATGTTAACCAAATCACATCAGAAAAGGTGACCAAAATTATCAGATTAGAATAGAGCAGTGGTTCTCAACCTTCCTAATGCTGTGATCCTTTAATACAGTTCCTCATGTTGTGGTGACCCCCAACCCTAACATCTATCCATTTTACAGATGGAGAACACTGATGCAGAAAATCTTAGGCGACCCCTGTGATAGGGTTGTTCGACCCCCAAAGGAGTCATGACCCACAGGTTGAAAACCACTGGAATAGAGCTAGAATACTTGGCGGTGATGGTGGTTCAGTAATATTTGCCACAAGTAGAAGGTTCATTTAGCTGTGTCTGTGCCAGAGGAGCACAGTTGACTGGGTAGGTAGCTAGTATTAAGAGAAATATGGAGGAAGCGTAAGCCTGTCTTGACAGAAGTAAGTCCACATTATTCAATGGAATTGACTCTCGGGCACAAGGTCTGTAGGATTGCAGCCATAGATCCAGTTCTAACTAGTGTGCATATGTAAGCAGAACAGTCTTGTTATAGTTAGAAAGTTATCATTCACAAACATACTGAAAACAAAGTCAGTGGGTATATACAAGCATTTGTACAAGTACATGCAAGGAATGCTTCCTCTGGTATGACAGCATACAAAAATTTGCTTACAAACGGAAGATTCTTGTTATTTTTACAAATTTTCTGGATATTGCCTACCAAGCGTACTTCTAACTAGCCTACATCTACCAAGCATACTTCTAACTGGCCTACATCTACATTCTAACTAGCCTAACTAGTTGAATGTATGTATCTTTATGGAATTTCTGTGGAAATGGACAATGAAATATGTCATTGCTCATTGAAGAATTTGTTTCTGAAGGGTGCACAAAGTCTAAATTTTGCATGAGAAAATTGTGTCTAATTGAAGCAAAGGTAGAGGGCTTTTGAAAAATTGAATTCCTCTAGCCGGAGAATTAGTTCGTTAGATAATGCAATGGCTATATTAGATGTCTGTTTCAGTCACAATACACAGTGAATAACTTTAGGGAAAGTTAAGTATTAAAATGGGAGAAGATGTACTGTTTCAAGGGACGATTTCACCCTCCCCTTGAAAAGATAAGAAGCAATGATTCAACTGGTGGCAAAGCCATTTGAATGTATAGAAATCATTCTTAACTATAACAACAGTTGGGAAATGGAACGACTTGCAGATCAAAACTATAGTCATGTTCTCCACTTTGCTCTAAAAGGGTTTTTAAGCAAGACTTCATAATCTTTCCAAGATAATTATAATCTTTCCAGGACAGCTTACATTAGTTAATAAAGGGAGAATTATTTACCAGTGGATTTCAAATTCCTTAACCTCAGGATGAATTTTCCATTACTGAAGAAGCTCTGCTTCTCTGCTACAGATACCCAAAGTGTTCAGGGAGCTTCAGGAATTCTAGACTTCATTCTATATCCTGTCTCTTCCTGCCTATTTTCTGTGGAAAGTTGATAATAGCTAACAATTTGTTTCACCTTCTCCTATTGATCATTTGGTCCGGAAAACACTTTGATCATCGTTGTTCTGGCACCGGGAGTGTGGGAGCAAGAATCAAAAACATTAAATTCCTTTAGGTGTCAAACAGAGATGCAGGTAAACCTGTTTCATAATCAAGCATCCCTTACCCTTCATCCTTCCTTAAGGCAGGAGAACTATAAGATGCAGAAGAAAAAGTATATATTCAGCTAACAAGCTGCACTGTTGGAATTAAACATGAAGGACAACTAAATGTGCCTCCTATTCACTGAGAATTATGACAGTGCCCTCTTTTAGAAGCCTTGCAGAACAGATGTGCACCTTCTGCCAGTGCTGCATTGGCATGAATCTATTAGAGAGCAGAAGCATCTTTTCGAGCTAGACAGTGGTTTTCCATCCAAGAATTAACCAGACCTGGCCCTCTTAGTTTTCGACATCAGGAGTGTTCAGAGCAGTATGCCTATAAGCCCACGTACATTGGTTTGTTGAATTTCCCTTTAATTAAGGGAGAGCTTTTGTTAAATATCAGAACAAATGTTAGTAAGCAATCCAACATACAACTGCAAGAAAGATGCCAGGGCCACCAGAAAATAATGGATGCATGAGAGATCAAACTTCAAACCTTCTGAGTTTTATGGTTTAACATAGTTGATCAAACAACTGTCACAAAACACTTCCAGAAACAAGGCAAGTATATATCAGTGTTGCAGATATCATTTCTATGCCTGACAACCATTATGCAGTCTGTATTTCTTGAGGTACAGATTTGAATATGAAAACCTGCTTTTAATTAAGCGTGTATCGGCTGGAATACTAGAGCAGCTCCTACTCAGTTAAAAAAAAAGATCCTGAGAACTTTTAACTTCCATCTGCTTTCACGCCAAAGATGAGTAGAAGAGACTGTAGCTGTTTACTTTCTGTTAATGTTTAAACTGGCTTCAATGTCTCTAACTGCATTTAATCCCTGTGATTTAAGTGCTGCGCATGGTGATGGAAGCTGACCATTAGCAAGAAGGAAAACATGAAAGCAAATGCCAAAACATTCATAACAAATATGGCTGCGTTTGACAAACTCGTGATGTATGTGTTTGTAGAACACTTAAGCTGTAATTCCCTGCTCAGTTATACCTGTGTAAATATTGTTTAAGCCTCTGGGACTTAATTGCACCCAAATGGCACCCTATTGCAGCCACGGTTTTCAAGTGTATTGCCTTGACAAATAAATAGAACCATATATTACCGTCCCCAAGTTACTGTATTGAACATAAGGACAGATACAGCATTGTTTGCTTGTTTTACATTTACATTCCACCCTGTACGAAAGTCGTGGAGGGGCTTGCATAAATATTTTAAAACTTACATTCTTGAAAAGCACAGTAAAAAGAACAAAGAAATATAATTGTACCCATGTTTTAAAAATGACTCCAAACATTCAGGTTCTCCCCTCCCCCAGCAAACCCCCCCCCCCCCATAGAACATCCCTTGAAAGATAACCTTTAACATTTACTTGCTTTGCACATGTCGCCCTGAGAGAATGCAGGGAATCAAAGATGACTTGGTGTGGGAGAGCCAGGTCCAGATTTCCACTGAATCATGGAGGCTTTTGGGTGACCTTGGGCCAACCGTTGCCTTTAAGTGTATTGTCGAAGGCTTTCACAGCGTGATAGTTGCAGGTTTTCCAGGCATTAAGCCTAATGTATCTCACGGGGTGTTTGTGAAGGCAAAATGGAAGAAGGGAGAATGATATATACTGCCCTGAGCACTTTTGTGAAAAGGGAGGAGCTTGGTGTGACAGCTGGAGCCTCCTCTTCTCTTCGAGCTAGAAGGGTCTTTGGCCTCCATTTCCCCAAGGTCTCAGAAGTGAAGGGGGTGGTGTTGTGTCCACCCTCTTCCTTCCCATCCTGTCAGGGTGCTTCCAATGCTCTCCCTCTGCCAGCTTCGGGAAGAAAGTCACCCCAACTACTACCTCCTCCACTGGGGGTCTTGAACACAGGATAAAAACGTACTAAATAACGTTAGTCAAGAATCTTCTGTTAGGAGGAATCTCTTTAACACAGGCAGTTAATGATGCGCTAAATGGATTGGTAAGTTTGGGCTGACAGCCGAGCCCCTAGGTAATAAGCCAGCCTTTTACATTCAGAGGCACTTCGTCCTGTCTCCGGTACTATTCTGGCAAAGAGACACAGTTCTGAGAACCCATGTCAGTATGGTTTGTTCCCCCAGTATGCCCACAATCTGGCAACTGGCTTAGTCCTGGGCCATCTTGGTATAACCAGAGCAAGTACCGGATTTAGTCTTTATATGAAACATCCTTGCACATTAACCTGCTTGAGCTTAGTGCTACCTGACATGCTCTGATGTCACTTGCAAATCTGATTCAGGAGAGAGACATGGTGATTGCTGTGGGCACCCTGTCTTTGTGCAAGGATTTGTGTGAGATTGGAATGGGCCATCTTGCACAATTTCTGCTGTCAGCGCTACTTGTTGCCAGATTGTCCAACAATTGGGTAGATGGGCGGAGATGGTCCGGCAAGGCCCAGCATGAGTGGGCAGTGGCATGGCTGGTGTTTGACTCATGGCCACCATCATTCTGATTGCCTGGATGGTAGGTTTGTTCACTTCAGTGATGATTGCCACTGCCCCCTGTACTGCACTGGGAAGGGGTGGGGGAGAGATTAGTTGGCCAGGGCCACTGCTGTATCTCTTTCCACCTCTGTTGCTATTGCTCCCAGGCAGTTGCCGAGGCCATGCTGAACAAGGCCTTTGTCATACTGATTTCCCTCTCTAGTCAAGAGACTCTGCTTTGTAGACTTTGTCCAGGGGAGGCAGTTGCGTCTTCCTCCAAAAACCTGAGCTCCTGAGCATCAAGCAGATTTGCCATCATGATGTTTCCTCTCTTCCCCTCATGGCATGGCTTATCACACCCTGTCCATCTGACCAGATGATCGTCTGGCAATATGGGTTGCATCGAGGAAGCCCTCTACCTGCAAATCTTATTCAGCAATCAGCTATGTTTGCCACTTGGGTGGAATTTAAATAGCTGGAGGCATACTCTTGTCCCATTGACTGGATTTTTTTTTCTTTGAAGAGCTCTGATTTGGTTAACTCTTCTGTTAAGGTTCACTTGGCACCAATCTCTTCTTTGCATGATGGGATGGGTTCCCATTCATGGTTTTCATCCCCCATTCTGGAAGGTCTTAACTCCATGTTTCCTCCTGTTAGATGCTCACTTCCTCAGTGGAGCCTCATGTTGGCTTCAGCGCTGCTCACCCATGCTCCCTTGGAATCTATGGCTTCATGCCCTGTAAAACTTTGGTCGCATATAGTGGTCTTCTGGAGGCAATTACCTCTGCTCTCAGAATCAGTGACTTAAGGACCCTATGTGTGACCATTCTTTTCTTCTTTACTTTCCAAACAAGGTGATCCCGTCACCTCATCTTGAGCACCTGCCTAATGTGATGTCCCGGTTTTCCCTATTCCAAGTCCTCCCCATGTTTAAAGATCCACCCTATGTTGCAGTTAGGTATGGAGAGATGGTGTTGGACTCAATACCACCTTTCCATATCCTTTCCCACAATAAAGAGGCTATACTTGCAGTGACCTGCCCAGCCCCCTGGGTAACTAGCCCTCCATCCTTGTATCTCCCCCTCTCAGATCCCCAGCCAGTGGTTGCACAGATCTTCTTCAGCTGTCTCCAACCTTAAACCAACAGCAGGAGTTTCCACAGCTAACTGGGGTGCGGTTGTGCAGCCTTTTAATTCTTCTAGTTTTGAACTTCTTTTTAAAAGCAGATTTGTAAAGTAAAGAATATGTGTGAGAGAGACACATTTGAGGAAGGATTTGGGGGTGAGACTGCTGAGAAATTCCCTAGACTGTTTCTGCTTGTTAATATTTGCTACTAAATTAGGGAACCGCTGCTGGTTTGGTACATACTTGTACATCTTCTGGTATCCAAGCAGCTGTGCATGCATTGCATGTGCTATAATTTAGTTTCCAGCTGTGAGTGTGTTCTGTAATAGATAGCTGATTATTTCCATTGAGAAAGAAAGGAAGTGCTCAAGGCTAACTGCTGAGAGTATGAAAATTTTATACCCTCCTAACCCCAAACATTTGCTGGTAGCTAGACAAGGAGAAGTCAATGTATTTGAAAACAAATAAGAAGAAATTTCTTGCTAGTTATCTTTACAAAACTTGTTAAGTTAGCCTATTGGAAGTATATTTTTAAACAGCTGCTTGTAGATCTAATATTTAGCATTTTGGTTTAGGCCAGAAATAAAGTAGGCAATGAATATATCGGTATTTTATGGTTCCCATACTAGATAATGCTCTGATAGTTTGACTGCCAAAAAGACAAATGAGCTGTAGATCAAATCCAGCCTAAACTCTCCATGAAAGCTAAGATTATTATTGTAGTTTGGTCACATTATGAAATGATGAGACTCACTGGAAAAGACAATAACCCTAGGAAAAGTTGAAGGCAACAGGAAAAGAGGAAGTTCCAACATGAGTTGGATTGACTCAATAAAGGAAGTCATGGCCTTCAGTTTGCAAGATCTAAGACAGTTAACAATAGGATGTTTGGAGGTCATTATTTCATAGGGTTGCCATAAGTCAGAAGTGACTTGATAGCATTTAGCACACACAATGTAACGTGTTGTACATTGAGCAATTCTGATAGATTACTGCAGTGTGTGTTATGTTGGGCTGCCTTTGAAGATTATCCAAAAACTCCAGGTTGTGCAGAATTTGGCAGGCACGTTGTTGTTGAAGGCAGGATACAAGTTCGTGTCATCTCTGTGCTGAAAAATCTGTACTTCCTATCTATCTATTATCAGGCATAATTCAAAGTGCTGGCTCTCACCTTTTAAGATGCTAAATGGTTTAGTACAGGGGTCGGGAACCTGCAGCTCGCGAGCCACATGCGGCTCTTCCACCGCTGTTCTGCGGCTGCATGAGCCGAGCCACTGGCCCCATCCTCGCCCGCCCTGCAGGCAGCAGGGCGGGTGCATCCATCACCTGTGGCCGGCTAGGCCATGCCGTGGGCTTTGCCTCCTGCCCGCCCCACTGGTTGCGGGGCGGGCGCTCTCCCGGTGGCCGGCCAGGCTGAGCCGCCAGCCACATCTTTGCCCGCTCTGCAGGCAGCAGGGCGGGCGCATCCGTCGCCCATGGCAGGCTAGGCTGCGCCGCGGGCTTTGCCTCCCGCCCGCCCCTTTGGTTGCGGGGCGAGTGGTCTCCCAGCGGCCGGCCAGGCCAAGCCGCCGGCCACATCTTCGCCCGCTCTGCATGCAGCAGGACGGGCGCATCCGTCGCCCATGGCTGGCTAGGCTGCGCCGCGGGCTTTGCCTCCCGCCCACCCCGCTGGTTGCAGGGCCGCTGGCCCCATCCTCACCTGCCCTGCAGGCGCGGGGGGTGAGCTGGCGGGGGGGAGCGAACAAGTGGGATGGGGCAGGGGGATGGGGGCTTTCCAGTGTTTTGCACTGAGTGTCACATGTATGACTATCTGCCACTAGGACAGAAGTCATGGGTGTGCCCTCGCTGCAATGAGCTCCTGGCACTCAAGGAACGTGTGCGTTCTCTTGAAGCCAAGGTGGCAGACCTGGAGAAGCTGAAAGAGGCAGAGAGGGTGACAGACGAGGCTTTCAGGGACCTAACAGCCGGGTCCCACTCCCAAGGTGACATCTCTTCAGATGTCATGGAGAATGAAGGCCTTGGGGATGGAGGGTGCCAGTCTGAGGTGGGGGAAGATGCCAACTTAGATGGGATCCCTTCCTTAACTGGTGATCAGCTATCCTCTACGCACTGAGGATTACCCTCGAGTGGGGGGGGGGCTCCTTGTAGTGGGTGGTTCGATCATTAGAAATGTAGAGAGTTGGGTTTGTGAGAGGCATTGATGACCGCATGGTGACTTGCCTGCCTGGTGCGAAGGTTCTGCGGATGTCATACAACAGGTCTAGATAGGCTTTTAGACAGTGCTGGGGTGGAGTCAGCAGTTGTGGTCCCACATTGGCACCAGCGACATTCAGGAATGTAGCCGGGAGGTTCTGGAGAGCTAGAGAAATTTAGGCTGCTAGGAAACAGGTTTGAAGTCCAGGACCTCAAAGGTGGCATTCTCAGAAATGCCCTACCAGTTCCATAGCACTTGGGAGAGCTAAGGCAAGCAGAGATACAGGGTCTCAATGTGTGGATGAGAGAGGTGAAGATTGTAAAGCACAGGGTTTCAGATTTGTGGGAACTGGGAGACTTTTTGGGACAAAGGTGAGGCCCACTGTGTACAAGCTGGGTTGGGCTTCATCTTAACCAAAGAGGAACCAGGCTGCTGGCGCTCAACATTAAAAAGGTGGCAGAACAGCTTTTAAACTGATCACTGGGGGAAAGCCGACAGGAGTTGAGGTGACTTTGGTTCGGAATACAGTATCTATGGGGATGCAGAGAGGGAGGTTTTTCTAAATCAACCCCCTACCAGCTAAGAACATAGCAATGTGCATGTGACAAGGGATAGTGTCTACAACAGACTTGAGGGTAAAACACATAGAAATCCCAGGTTAAGGACAGGGAGCAGGGTATACAGGTGTCTCTATGCTAATAGTAAGAAGCCTTCGACCTAAAATGGGGGGGAACTAGAATTACACAGAGTTTTGAAGGAGGACTTTGATATAGTGGGCATTACAGAGACATGGTGGAATAAAGGAGAACCAGTGGGATGCTGTTATACCAGGCTACAGGCTCTATAGGAAGGATAGGACAGGGCGCATTGGGGGTGGAGTTGCCCTTTACATCAAAGAGAGCATAGTATCACATAAAATAGACAATGCAAGGGGAGCTGGTTCTCCTACAGAATCACTATGGATATCAATACCAGGTGTGAAGGACAGTTTAATAATAGGAATATATTATCGTCCCCCTGACCAAAGTGCACAAGAGGATTCTGAGATGGAAAAAGAAATTAGAGAGGCCAACAAAAGCAAAAAAATGTAGTGGTAATGGGTGATTTTAACTATCCCCATATAAACTGGAAAAATGCATGTTCAGGTCATAGTAAGGAGAGAGAGAGCATTCCTGGATATGCTAAATGACTGTAGCTTAGAGCAGATGGTTATTAGGAACCAACCAGGAGAGGAGTGATCCTGGATCTAATTCTATATGGGACGGGACCTGGTGCAGGAAGTCCAGTGTTGTTGAGAGCCGATAGGGAACAGCGACCACAATGGCCTGTGAGATTCAGGTATCTCAGCATGCGAACAAGTGGCAACTACTAGTAATAGTTACATTCGCCTTCAGAAAGGGAAATTTCTCAAAGATGAGGGGGATAGTGCGCAGGAAGCTGAAAGGGAAAATCGAGAGAGTCAAAACTGTCCAGGATGCTTGGAGGTTATTTAAAAACACAGTAATAAAAGCTCAGCTGGAATGTGTTCCTGGGTTAGAAAAGGCAACACCCAGTCCAAAAGAAAGCCACCATGAGTTAACAAGGAGAGGTTGAGGAAATTATCAGAAAAAGAGAAAATGTCTTTTAGAAAATGGAAGTCCAGTTTGGCTGATATGAAAGAATATGAGAGGGAACACAAATGGTGGCAAAAGAGAAACAAGGTTAGCTGTAAGGGGAGGCAAAAAAGGATTATGAGGAGCGCTTGTGGCTCACGAACATCAAGACCAGCAACAAACAGTTCTTCAAGTACATCAAAAAAGCAGGAAGCCAGCAAAGGAAGCGGTAAGGCCAGTTAGATGACAAAGGGAACAAAGAGGGTGTGCTAAAGAAGATGGCAGGGAGATTGCGGAGAGAAGCTGAATGAATTCTTTGCATCTGCAATGTCTTCACCCAAAGAGGGAGTGAGGAACATTCCTGCACCCTGAACCAAGCTTCTTGGGAGTGAATCCGAGGGAACTAGCGAAGATAGTGGTAGACAAGGAAAGAAGTTCTGGCAACCATTGATAAACTAAATGTTACCAAATCCCTAGCCCCAGATTGCATTCACTGCAAGAGTTCTTAAAGAGCTCAAGCCTTAAAGTACTGAGATCTTCTCCCTTTAATATACAACTTATCCCTGGAATCAGGCTCCATCCCTGAAGACTGGAGAGATGGCCAATGTCACTGTAATCTTTAAGAAAGGATCTAGGGGGACCGGGGAAATTACAAGGCCAGTCAGTTTGACATCATTCCTGGTAAATTAGTAGAATCTATCATTAAAGATAAAATTATAAAACATGTAGAAAAGCAAGACCTGCTGAGAAAGAGTCAGCATGAAGCTTTTGCAGAGGCAATTAGGTCTGTCTTACAAACTTACTAAGAGTTCTTTGAGGGGTGTAAACAGGCATGTGGACAGGGGTGAACCGGTGGACATTGTCTACTTGGATTTCCAAAGGAGCTTTTGACAAAGTTCCTCACCAGAGACTGTTAGAGAAAACTCAGCAATGAAGGAATAAGAGGGGAAGTCCTCCTATGGATTAAAAACTGGTTGAGAAACAGGAAACAAAGAGTGGGTGTAAATGGGAAGTTCTCACGATGGAGAGATGTCGGGAGTGGTGTCCCCCAAGGATCCGTTTTGGGACCAGTGCTCTTTAACCTATTCATAAATGACCTGGAAGTAGGGGTGGGTAGCGTTGTGGCCAAGTTTGCAGATGATACCAAATTATGTAGGGTGGGTGAGAACCACAAAGGATTGCGAAGAGCTCCAAGCGGACCTTGATAAATTAGGTGAGTGGGCTCAGAAATACTTAAATACAGTTCAATGTAGCAAAATGTAAAAGTGATGCACACAGGGGCGAAAAATCCAAAACTTCACATACATGCTACAGGGGTCAGTGCTATCAGTCACAGACCAGGAAAGGGATTTAAATGCGTCTTAGTTGATAGTTCCATGAGAATGTCAACTCAATGCATGGCAGCTGTGAAAAAAGAGCAAAACTCTATGCTGGGGATCGTGGGAAAGGAATTGATAATAAAACTGCAAAGATTGTCATGTATATATAAAAGCAATTGGTAGAGCGCACTTTGATTACTGTGTCCAGTTCTAGTCGCCGCATCTCAAAAAGGATATTGAGGAGATAGAAAAAAGTGCAGAGAAGGGCAACAAGGATGATTGAGGGACTGGAGCACCTTCCCTATGAGGGAAAGGCTGCAGCGTTTGGGACTCTTTAGTTTGGAGAGGAGGCTGACTGCGGGGGGGATATGATTGAAGGCTATAAAATTATGCATGGGGTAGAAAATGTTGACAGAGAGAAAGTTTTCTCTCTTTCTCACAATACTAGAACCAGGGGGCATTCATTGAAAATGCTGGGGGGAAGAATTAGGACTAATAAAAGGAAACACTTCTTCACGCAACGTGTGATTGGTGTTTGGAATATGCTGCCACAGGGGAGGTGGTGATGGCCACTGTGGATAGCTTTAAAAGGGGCTTGGACAGATTTATGGAGGAGAAGTCGATTTATGGCTACCAATCTTGATCCCTCTTTGATCTGAGATTACAAGTGCATTAACAGACCAATTGTCCGGGAGCAACAGCCGCATGAGGCCATTAGTTCACATCCTACATGTGAGCTCCCAAAGGCACCTGGTGGGCCACTGCGAGTAGCAGAGAGCTGGACTAGATGGACTTTGGTCTGATCCAGCTGGCTTGTTCTTATGTTCTTATGTTCTTAAGTGGGCGGGGGAGCGAGTGGGGGGGGGGTGAGCCAAATGGCTCTTTGAGGGGAAAAGGTTCCCGACCCCTGGTTTAGTAACAGGATGCCTGAAGATCCTCCCCCTAGTACTGACTATGCAACTTAACAGGTTAGATTTTCATCTGTAGACGGTGCCCCCCTGTACAGAGATAAGTCTTCATGATAGTGCCCTGCATATGGAATTCCCTCTTTCTTCAAACTGGCACCTACATTACCATCTTTACATTCCTGACCCATGTTCACCCAGATTTTTAACTAAATTCTATCTCCTTGCCTTGTCCTCTGCCCACTTTTGTTCCATTTACATTTATGTCTGCTTTATGCTAATTTTATATACTGTGTTTACAGGTGCTTTTCAAAATACTGATGATTGGTTTTAATACTTCTATTAGAGTTTATTTAGTTTGTAGAATTGTTTTAATTATGTAGGTTCATTGTTTTATGTTATAGTGGCTGCCTCTGGAGAGTATAGATTATAACTCTTTTTAATAAATGAAACTATCTGAAATAGTTTTAGAACTCTATGTTGAAAATCCACGTGAGTAGAGTGATGCATATTTTTCTTTAGTTTTTCCTGTTATTTATAAAATAACACAAATGCAACATGTGAAAGGGATGACTTAACCCAAGATGTTAATTCATTTGTACTGAAACAACTTTATCAAGTTAGTAAAAGAAGTAGTAGTGCCCTACTTGAATTACTCATTTATAATAGCTGAGCAGCAGCCTGCATGCGGACTTTGAAAATCCTGGGAAAATAAGACGCTTGCATACATTCTAAAAGTTTTTGCTCTAAACAGCTGGAAAATGTTCCAGCCAGCTACTACCTTTTATCTACATTTTGGTCTTTGGGGAGATGTGATCAGTTTAATTACTCACCCAGCTTTATTATTACATAGTCAAATTCTGAATTTTGGAACTTGCTTGGTTTATAGTTTCAAGATCCAGATGACCACATCATATAATTTTTCTTCACCTTTATTTTTAAAACGTGTGACTGTCTCAAGCCATGTGACTTCTTTACTAATTTAAACACAACTACACTTGAGTTTAACACATATACAACCAGCATGGAGTTTGTATACAGTAAGAAAATAAATATTTCCTTTTTGTAAGTATTATGGCACAGTATTAAAGTAAGCTAATGATACAGTTCATGGAAAATCTGATGTTTTCTATAAACAATATGTTTGGTGTGATGAAAAATATTATGGGTTGTAGCCATCTAACTTTTTGCTTAATTTGTCCTCTTCCTTGGTATGGCTTTGCGGCCTACATGTCCACGTGGGCTTCCATGATTTCCCATTATTTTATTGGTCAAAGGGGACTCCTCCTTTTTCACTAGTGGAAAAACTGATTGGATCCAACCCTTCTCTGTCCTAAAGAGATACAAAAATGGCTGAGCGCATAAATTCATAAAGCTGCCTTACATTGAGTCAAATCACTGGTCCTTCAAGGTCAGTACTTGACTGGTAGTGGCTCCCCCTGGGTCTCATCATCTTCTGACCTGTTTAATTAAGGATGCCGTGGAAATGAACATCCTGCAAGCAAAGTGGATGTTGGTACCAAAGTGGGAAACCAGAGGAAGGAAAAACAATCAAAATGGTTTCCAAAATAGTGGTTGGCTGCTTCAGAGGCCATTCTTTTCACTCCTCCTGCATGTTAAAAGACACAGCATTGTGAAATATATTTGGAAATTCATGATCTTCCAAGATGGCCCATTTCCTTACTCTGTTGTAATAATCAGCACGTGAAAGAGCCCACAAGGTGAAAGTTTGAAATGGTTGACTTTAGAGACTGGGGTCATGCATGTAGAAGAAATGAGATGGTAGAATTCTGAGGTGGAAAAACGGGCTATGTGATTTCAGAGAGCGGATGAGGTGGGGTTGCATATTTAATGTTCTCCAGGTCAAAACTCCTGAAAGATAAAAAGCTCATCTAATACTTCCACTTACCTTTTCCATTAACAGAGAAAAATTAATTCAGAGGAATTTTAGAAAAAAAATATAATTCTTTCTCAGTCTGAAGTGGCATAGTCCATTTTGGCCTATTCAGTCCTTCCACTTTCTAACTGGGCGAGAGGCCAGGACAAGATTATGTGAGTCTTACAGTGCTATACTAGGTATACATTGTGTTATTGGACTTCAACTTTTTTAAAAAGCTGCTGTGGGGCTTAAAATGATGTATACTGGATGTAGAGAGGCAGAAGGAATGGTGTCCCATAAACAGGTCTTTGGGAGAAGTAATAAGCATTTTTAAAACCACATCTGCTTTGTATTGTTGCCTGTTCTAGGAGGGGCTATTCAATGCAGTCATACATTCCTGGTTTCAAAGCCTGGTATCTCTAGTAAGGGGACCTTATGTAGCTGGGAATTCTGTCTGAGCCCCTGGAGATCTGCTGTTAGATGAACTAAAAGAACCACTGGTCTTGCTGAAGATGTGGTTTCGTTTTGGTTAGTAAGTAGCAATTTTGGGGGAGACAATAGAAGGTGAGTTAGAGTCTGGACGTGGGGTAGAGGCTCCAGACACTAGGTCAGCGGTTCTCAACCTGTGGGTCGTGACCCCTTTGGGGGTTGAACGACCTTTTCCCAGGGGTCACCTAAGACTCTCTGCATCAGTGTTCTCCATCTGTAAAATGGATAAATGTTAGGGTTGTGGGTCACCACAACATGAGGAACTGTATTAAAGGGTCACGGCATTAGGAAGGCTGAGAACCATTGCACTAGTTCTCATTCCCTGGAGCTCAGTGAACAAGTCCTTGGTTAAATAGGCAAGACTTTTTGAAGGAAACACTGTTGAAGACTACTAAATATGGATAGTCAAGGAGTTGCTGCAGTCACCTGCAATAGCTGTGGAATGTTGTTGTTGTTTTTTGCTGAGCGTTGTGGTTATTTACACCTGCAGCAAGTGTAAGCTGGTTGCTCTTTTGGAAGAGAAGGTCCAGAAGCTAGAGGCGCAAGAATCTGCACTTCAGAACATTAAGAAAATTGAAGATTTCCTGGACAGAACGGAGCAGACAGTAATAGGTCGGAACCCACAGGGGATCTCTCTGAGGAGGATAGCAGCTCTCAAACACCGAAGGTGGGCAATTAGAGGAATGTGAATCAAAGAAGTGGAGGGACCAGGGATCACTTAAATCCTGGAAACCATGTTGAGGGCATCTTGGTAAAAATTAAGGAAGAGGGAAAATAGCAGTGATCTCATTGTGGGGGTCTATTACAGACCTCCAAGCAAGGCTGAAGAGTTGGATGAAGCCTTCCTGGAACAGATGACCAAACTTTCAGAAAGGAAAAAAAATAGTAACAGGAGATTTCAATTATCCTGATATTTGTTGGGAGTCAAACTCTGCCAAGGTCCAACACATTTCTCACTTGCCTTGCAGACAGTTTCATGGTCCAGAAGGCGGAAGAAGCAATGAGGGGAACAGCTATTTTAGGTCTACTTCTAACCAATAATGATGACCTGATTAGTGGAGTGGAAGTGATAGGATCCTGAGGTGGGAGTGATCATATTCTCCTGGAGTTTGTTAACAGTGCAAAGGGGATGCTAAGCGTAGTCATACACGCATTCTAGATTTTTAAAAAGCAGACTTCAGAAAGCTTAGGAAACTACTGGATGGGATCCCGTGGTTAAAAATACTAAAAGGGAAGGGAGTGCATGATGGATGCATTCTTAAAATTGAGACCGTGAAGATACAATTTCAAACAGTTCCAATGAGGAGGAAAAATGGGAGGTGTCTAAGGAAATGAGGATGGATGTCTAAAGAACTTTCAACTGAGCTAAGATTTAAAAAGGACACGTACAAGAAATGGAAAAGGGGGGAAATCACCAAATCAAACAAATAGCGAGGGCATATAGGGAGAAAGTCAGAAAAGCTAAAGCTCACAATGAGCTGAGGCTTGCCAGAGAGGTTAAAAACAACAAAAAAGGCTTTTTTGGGTATGTTCATAGAAAAAGGAATAAAAAGATAGGACAGAGTCACTGAATGGAGAAGATGGCAAAATGCTGACAGAGCATGGAGAAAAGGCAGGACTACTTAATACCTTCTTTGCCTCGGTTTTTTCTCAAAAAGAAAACAGTGCTCATCCAGGGGAAAATGCAATGCAAGATACAGTAGGGGAAATTCAGCATAGAATAAATAAAGAGGTGGTACAGGAATATCTGGCTACCTTAAATGGATTCATATCTCCAGGCCCTGATGAGCTACATCCCAGGGTATTAAAAGAACTGGCAGAAGTAATCTCAGAACTACTTGCCATAATCTTTGAGAACTCCTGGAGAACAGGAGATGTCCCAGTGGACTGGAGGAGGGCTGATGTTATTCCCATCTTCAAAAAAGGGAAAAAAGAGAACCCAAACAGTTACCGTCTAGTCAGCCTGACATCAATACCAGGAAAGATTCTGGAGCTGATCATTAGACAGACAGTGTGTAAGCACTTAGGAATAGTGTGATCACTGAAAGTCAACATGGTTTTCTCAAAGCCAAATAATGCCAGATTAATCTCATTTCTTTTTTTGATTGAGTGACATGCTTGGCAGATGAAGGGAATGCTGTTGATGTAGTATACCTAGATTTTAGTAAAGCCTTTGATAAGGTGCCCCATGACATTCTTGTAAGTAAGCTAGTAATATGTGGACTGGACAATGCTAATATTAGATGGATTTGCAATTGGTTGACTGACTGAACCTAACGAGTGCTCATCAATGGGTCATCTTCATCCTGGAGAGAAGTGACTAGTGGGATGCCACAGGATTCTGTCCTGGGTCTAGTGCTATTCAATATTTTTATCAATGACTTGGACGATGAAATAGAGGGCATCCTAATCAAATTTCCAGATGACACCAAATTAGGATGAGTAGCTAGTGCCCCAGAGGAGAGGGTCAGGATTCAAAAGGACCTGGACAGGTTAGAGAGATGGGCCAAAGCTAACAAAATGAACTTCAACAGAGATAAATATAAGATACTCCACTTAGTCAAAAAATAATAATAATGAAATGCACAGATATAGGATGGGTGACACCTGGTTTGACAACACTTCATGTGAAAGGGATCTGGGAGTATTAGTAGACCACAAGCTGAACATGAGTCAGCAGTGCGATGCAGCAGCCAAGAAAGCCAATGCAATTCTGGAATGCATCAATAGGAATATAGTGTCTAGATCGAGGGAAGTTATTGTACCACTCTACTCTGCATTGGTCAGACCTCACCTGGAATACTGTGTTCAGTTCTGGGCACCACAATTCAAGAAGGATATTGACAAGCTGGAACAGGTCCAGAGGAGGGTGACCAAAATGGTAAAAGGTCTTGAATCCATACCTTATGAGGAGAGACTTAAGAAGCTGGGTATGCTTCGTTTGGCAAAGAGAAGGTTGAGGTGTGACATGATAGCCATGTTTAAATATTTGAAGGGATGGCATGTTGAAGAGGGAGCAAGCTTGTTTTCTGCTACTTCAGAGACTAGGGCAAGGAGTAATGGGTCCAAGGTGCAGGAAAAGAGATCCCATCTAAACATTAGGAGGAACATCCTGACAGGGCTGTTCGAATTTCCTTCCTTGGAGTGTAGTGGAGTCCCTGTCTTTGGAGGTGGCCATCTGTCAGGAGTGCTTTGAATGTCTATTCCTGCATTGCAGGGGGTTGGACTTGATGGCCCTCAGGGTCTCTTCCAACTTTATGATTCTGTGAGACGTTTAACTTCACCTTAGACTGGGCTCCTGGGTTAGCTGTCAGGTCCCCTGTGGATCCTTACTCCAACTGTGTTTTCTTCTAGCTGGGACATCTAGGTTGCTCTGATGCGCTGAAAAAGTCCAGGGTCACTGTAGAGAAAGAGATAAGCTTACTGCCTACTCTTAACAAAGAAACGTGGGTTAGGATTTTGTAAAAGTGCACGCATGAATGCAGAAACACAAAAACTTAGAAAAATATATTTTAAAGTTTATTGAGAGCTGCTCCTGCTCAATAAACAACTCAGCTGAAAATGCATGTGCAAGATATAATTATAACAGTTTAAAACATTCAGCAGCGTAGCTTTCCTTACAGCTAATGCAAGCAGAGAATAACAATAAATATTACAGATAAGACTAACTGGCAACAATTAACAAGTTGAAAATACTTCAGATAACAGTCAGTATATTGAAACAGAGTAACAGCAGTGAAAACAAAGAAAAAGAAAAGGATAGATAGATTCCAATGAGAGCATTGAAAGGTAATTATACACAAAAACTACCCGTCAGGTGGTATGAACAGACCAATAACGTTCTCATGGTAATTTGCTGAGTCAGCTTGGCCAACAGTCATGATTGCTAGCAGATGTAATTACTTACGAAGATGATTAGGGTCCCATTCAGAAAGAACATAGTTTTCAGCTGGGCATGACTTTTAGCTGACAGAGCTACAGATTGGAGAAATTAAAGTAATGTGACTAATTTCTCCACAGTCACTATGCTGAGGCAGGTAGTAGCAAGCCACCTGAGTTGGTCTCTTGGCTTGAAAACTCTACGGCAGGGGTCTTCAAACTATGGCCCTCCAGATGTTCAGATATTACAATTCCCATGAGCCCTACCATTTGGCCATGCTGGCAGGGGCTGATGGGAATTGTAGTCCATGAACATCTGGAGGACCATAGTTTGAAGACCCCTGCTCTACGGGGTTGTCCTAAGTCAGCTGCAACTTGACAGCACTTTCCTTCATCGGGGAACCTGTCCTCACATAACCTTGCCTTATGTTCTCTAGCCAGTTGTAACAAAATAGGGTGCACTTATAACATTACACACACGTGCACGCGCACATAGACAGACAGACATGAGGAAGGTTAAACCCCATTATCATTTGGCCTCAGGACCTTGGATAAAATTATTTTCCAGCCCTGTTTTCCTGAACATACCCTCTGGATTTAGCAAAGATGAAAAGCTGTGGGAAAGAGGATTGTTTTTGCTGACAGAGGGCACCCGATACCCAGCCTGCCTCCAGCTACCTCTAGTTCAAGGTCTAGTTCACACCAAAGAGGAGCAGTCCCCACTCCTATTTGTTGGTTCTGACCCCATCCCAATCCTGTATAGCTGGTCACAAGGGGCAGAGGTATGGGCAACAGCATGGGATTACAGAGTATAACCACCACATGATCTCCTGTTCCCTTTCCTTTTCTTCACAAGGCATAACAGACCCTCCAGCATGTGAGCGGGAGCTGGATTGCTAACCCCACTTCTTCTAAAGCACCAACATTACAAAAAATGATCCAACATTAGTTGACCACACAACAAAAACTAAAGTTTAATTATGGTAATTGATAAGAAATTAATAAATGGTCACTTAAATGTATTTGAACTTACCTTTGCGGTCTAGATTTACATAACTAAGTCTAATATACCCAGTATTATTATATACTATTTTAACTCAAAGTCTGTATTTAAAGAAACAGTTAAAAGCTACTCAGTAAAAAAGTTTGTGTTATTTTATAGCAGCCCAAGCAGATACTTTTTAGGGATTTTGTACATAATTGTTTTTACTGACAGTGCAATTCAATATGGGTTATCTGTGGTGCTCATTATACTTGTTATGCTTTGGATCAACAGAAAGATAAAACAGCTCATGTTACCAAGCACTGAATGATTTAGGTTTTTGACCACATGACAGGAGTAAGCTGAAGTTTAGACTTAACAGTGAATAACTCCAAGTAGTTTTCTGTGCCATTAGCGGAACAAATTAAACTTTCACTGGTTGACTGCATATACCTGAACAGTGCAGTGTGGGAGGATTATCAGCCAGTTAGTCTTATTGGTTTATTGGCAGCAGAGCAGATTTAAACCAAATTTTCCCATGGCAGAGGTACTACACTCAAAATTCCAGAAGTTGTGCTAGGAAATTTATGAAGTGGTATGAAAGTAAATTACTTGAAGAGCCATCAAAGTAAGCATGTTATTAATTGACAATTTATTGACTTCATCCTCAGTGCCAGTTTTTTTTTTTAAAAAAGAGGATTAACTTACAGAGACTTCTTTGAAAGCTGTGTGAGGTCTTCAGTTAAAATACTTTAGTTGAGCTGTAATTAATTAACTTAATTAAACAAATATTAGTAAAAAAACAACAGCACTCTTATTCTTTATGGATTTGGAAAAGAAGTAGTCACGGAATCAACATAAATACCTAATCGAAAGTGTGAATCTGGATTTGGTTAGGGCTGAATGCTACACTGGATATCTTTGATCTTCTGAGAAACTTGGGACTTGCTCAAGTGAATCAGTCTCTGACAGCACTTGACTAATTGCCTTAAACTGCAGGATAAGTATTCTGACTGGGCAATAATATATCACTTATTCATGCTGCTGAATGTACAATTTATGTTGGCAAACTGTAGAAGAGTTTAAACAACAAAAATAGCAGCATGTGCCTTGCTATCACACATGACTTCGCTGGAGCGTAAACGGTTGCAGGGAAAATCTTGCTTCATCAGATGGAAGACCATGATCTAATTTGCACATCTGCCGGTCAGCGAGAGGCTTTGCATGGCTGCCGCTCGACCACTGAACATACCTTAAGTAAAATAAGATGTGGGCGCTCCGTGGTGAAGTTATCACATTTTAGTGTGTGTTTTTTCTAAAAGAAGGATTGTTTCAATTGCCTGTCTGCATATATTTACACCTTGCTTGGAGTACTCACATCTTATGTCTCTTCAGATATGTGCTGCACAGGAAAGGGTCTGATTTGTTTTGGAGTTGTGGTGCAAACTAGGTTGAATGCACCCATCAACGACTGGGTGAAAGCAAGGAGTTTTGGTGAAAGGACACTTTCACCCACAGGTTATCTGTGAAGTCACAGCTTTGCAGGGCAAATGTTTAATAAGAGGTTTTGGTAATGCTCAGGGGGTAACTGAAACTTCCTTCCTAGGAAGAGGTTTGTAGGCAAAAGTTTTATATTGTCGAAGGCTTTCACAGCCAGAATCACTGGGGTGCTGTGTGGTTTCCGGGCTGTATGGCCATGTTATAGCAGCATTCTCTTCTGATGTTTTGCCTGCATCTGTGGCTGACATCTTCAGAGGATCAGCCCGGAAACCACACAGCACCCCAGAAAGTTTCATGGTTTGAGTTTAGTTTGCCTTTGTGAAGAGCATAGCATATGTACCCAAAAGGAAGATGACCCTGAATGCAAGAAAATTCCCCATTCCCCAAATGTTATGCACAAAGGACTCATGGACAATGGAATCATATTCTTTGGATCGGACAGGAGAGAGGGGACTTTGGAAAACTAGGAGAAAGAGATTATTTTGGGGAACAGGAAAATGTTAGAAAGAACTGACTTGGGATTTTCACAGATGGCTGGTAAAGAGGAAGCCAGTACCTGGCTGTCAGAAATCTCTTAATGAGAATACCTAGGGAGGAAAAGTACAAAAGGATGAAACAAATCTCTTAATTTGAAAGTTATTCTGCCATCTTCTTAATTTGAAGTCATGGAGAGGTAAGTTCTAGACCAAGGCGGAGAAGATAGTTTTTATTGTTTGTTTTATTTTTCCTATAATCAGCAGTGTAAACAGGTTTTTTTGTTCAATTATATGCCATTTGTTTTTGTAACCACTGTCAGCAAATCCATATAAAGTCCAGTTTTATGAAGCTGGTTGTAGGACTGTCTGCAACCACTGAAAAGTCTACCTTGGCTCATGGTTGTACCAAGGTGAGGAGGCTCATGCCTGGGTCTGTGATGTTCTGAGATTGCCAGGTCTTCCCTGGGGTGGGGATTGGAGATGGGGAGAACTCTCCTCATTTTCACAGGCACCCTGCTTGCCCCTCTTTGGCAAAGCTGGGATGTTTCAGGGTGCGTGCGTGCATACGTGCGTGCAATTTAAGTGTTTGTTCCAGGTGCCCTTTCTAATACGTATGCCTTGTTCATGTCTCCTGCCCTGGGAGAATTAGTTTTCTAGAGCCCGTTGTATTTTTTCCCCCACAACTGGCTTTATTACTAGTTTTCAATATTGCTGTAATTTCCACAATGCAAGTTCATCCATTAAACTAGTTGCAATGGCTGAAGAGGATAAAAGGTCTTGCTGATCTCATTTCTGAGTAAACCACTCCCACCTGATTTTCTTATTTTCTCCTGCAGCCTTCCATTATGTCATAGCATTCGCTAGGTAGGGTATTAGAACCATGTTGCCAGCATGTTCCATAATGATACACTTTCTTGCCACATCAATCTAAACCTGAAAAGTAAAATAAAAAGGCAACACTTTTCTACTCTTCTTTTCCAAAAAGAGAATTCTGGAAAAAGGACATTGCTTGGGAATCACCATCATATTGGCAAAACCCACAGCTTTAACATCAACTGGAAGTTCAGTTTTTGTGTGTGAAGAATATTAGTTTATAGTAGGTACATTTCTTCCTTGCATGTTGCAAGGAACCCAACACGGTGTAGTGGTTAAGAGCGGTGGACTCTGATTTGGAGAACTTGGTTTGATTCCCCACTCCTCCAAATGAACCTTTCTGGGTGACCTTGGAAGAGTCACAGTTCTTCCAGAATGTTCTCAGCCCATATGGAGGCAGGTGATGGCAGCCCACTTCCCAATGTGCCTTGCCTTGAAAACCCTACAGCGGTCACCATAAATCAGCTGTGACTTGATGGCAAAATCACACTTATGTTGTAGGGGTGTGCAGTGTGTAATCGTGTACAGTTTTCAATTTGTGTTGACTGTTTTGTAGGTAGTAGTCTTAATTTTGGCCTAAATGTTTAAGAGGCTATTTTTAGCATAACCGTAATACTCACCAGCTTAAATGATTGCTGCAGGATGCAGAGGTATCATGATTTCTGACAGATAATCTTCAGGTTTATTATGGCACATTTTAATTTTAGGGTCAGATGTGAGAGAAAGCCAGTGGAGATTCAAATAATTTAACAACCGGTTCTGGGGGTGGGATTCAAATAATTTAACAACTGGTTGTTTACAAGCACCATTTTAACAACCGATTCTGCCAGAGTGGTGCGAACCTGCTGAATCCCACCACCGAAGAAAGGTTAGGCACTGTTAAAACGGTTTATTTCATTGATTCCACTTTCAGTAAAGTTTCTGAGAGCAGCGTCTACATCTTGATTTAAAGATTTTATGATGTTCACAGCAGTGCTTGGTTTCTGAGGCTGGGTTATAGTAAAAGAATGTGACCCAAGTTCCCACTGCTTTTATCGATTAATAAAGCTACTGTGTACATGTGCACCCTCCCCTCTTTATGCCTCTTCTCCTCTTCCATCCCACCCAGCCCACATTGATTACATCAGCCGATGAAAAAGCCATGCAAAGAGTCCTCTAGTAGCTTTATGAGGCAGAACCACAAAACGTCAGGTTAAAAAAACCTTCTCCCAAATTTTTCCGCATAAAATGTTAGAAATTATGGTTAATGGAGTGTCAAAGTACATGAAAGCACTCCAGAAAAAAACACACACACGGAAGTAAATTGTAATTCATGAATAGTACTCTGCAGTGGAAGCTTGCTGGGATGTCTTTGGGCCAGTCACACGTGCTCAGTCTGGCCTACCATGTAGGGTTGTTGTGATGATAAAATGGAGAGGGGGAGAATGCTGTAAATTTTGGATTCTCATTGGGGGATTAAAGAGGTTGATAAGTTAAATAAATAACAGTGAAATAAGACAAATAGTTTAAATCTTACATAAATAAATACCTTCGACATATAGCCTATAACTCAGACTGGCCCTGTAGCATGGTAAGGGTTGTGGTGGGGTTAATTCTTCACTGCCACACATAGTTTTCATGATCTCAGTTGATCTCTGGGATACTATTTGTGCCCCAGATCATTGCTATATGTTCTCCTATATATTTTTCCCATGAGGCAAATAGGGGCAGGGCGAGTGGGGAGGGAGATTGTGATGGGGACAAAGAGTTGAATTAAATCCATCCTCAGTGTAGCATGTATACCTGTGAGTAGGATCAAAGCTTGCAGAGGTGGTTGATTTCGAATTGCATATGTCAGAGGGCTATAACGTCCAAACTTATTTTATCTGTGATTTTGACCCAGGTTACTGCTGGAGCTAAATCTCATGCAGCCTGAATTGCAAATTCAGACCGAGTTGACAGCTTTCTCTTTTTATGACTACACCAGGTATTTAGCTGCAACTGCTAAGGTCCTATTCCAGTAGGCAGAGAAAATCCATCTGCCATAGAGGAAACTCCTTATTAGTTCCAAATTATAAAGAAAACTGATCCCCTTTCAGTCTGTAAGCTACTTCCATCTGTAGTGAACTCTAGAGTTCCCCTCTGGCAGTCAGCTGGTATGATAGCCATCAGCTTAATCACCAGATATGCTCCATAGCTTTGGCCTTCTTCAGCCAGGGATAGGGCAGTGTCTGTTCTTTGAGCTAACAACCTGACACAGATAAGCCTTTCTTTTCTCTTCTCTGGAAGTCCACCATGTCCTTGGCATAGTGAAGTTGTGATTTAGTCACAGTTCTGTTCTGTGACTCAAAGCAAGCAAATACCCCCCCTTTTTTTTGTCTGTGCAAGTCAAACTTTAGGTCCCATCAGCTACAACAGTTTGTAAGGATATCACTTAATTATGTGCTTCTCCTTTAAAATGGAGTGGCTGTCGATTTTTCTCCATTAGACTGAATGGGATCGGTGGGTCCTTGCGTCTACTGATGCCCTGCAAGATGCCCTGCAAGCATCAACAGGTGGCAAAAAACCACCCCCTTTTTGTACCCACAGGAAGCCAAGATGGTCATATGGGAATATTTATTGAAAATATTTTTATCCTGCCTTTCTCTCTCAAGTCAGTGGGGTTCAAAATATTTATATCCAAGGGGAGACTAAAATGTTGGCCCTGACCTTGAAACTCCACTTAACTGACCAGTTGAGATGAAGTACTGCAAATTATAAAGAAAATTCCCAGACTTGTAGTTGAACGTTGGCTTCTTCCTCTCTAGTACCTAATATAATGTTCAACTTCTCCCATGTCCTGATATTTTCACAATGTGCATTTAACAGGGTCAGGTGAAATAAGTATTGTGAAGGGCAGGGGTGGCTCTGTACAGAGTTGCATTATGCTGAATAAAAGCTTTCGTCGACCCTTGTCCCTTCTCTCTGAAATCTTACAGTGCAATACTAAAATTGCTTTCTTCGGAGAAAGCCCCATTGAGTATTTTTGAAGACTTGCTTAGATTGCTGTCAACTGCCTATTTACACAATCCATGGAACTGGGTAAGCCAGTGCCTATCCTCACACTGAAGTCTCTGTATGTGCTGTGCTGTGTGAAATTGGAGATCTGGGTCTTCCAGAGTTGCAGATATAATATCAGGACCCAAAGCTTCACAGGTTTTAGGCATAATATAAATTAAACAACAGTTCTATTGGGTTCAGGCTTTTAAGTAGCTCTGTAGATCCAGTTTAGAAACAGTGGCGTGAAGAAAAAACGAACAAACAATGGCTAATCTGGAAACATAGCTTACAGAGCAACTCAGATGTAGAAATGAAGATTTAACTTCCTTAATATATCTTGCTGAGGGGAAAATCTACATACTCAGGAGGCATAACAGACACTGGGTGGTCTTAAATATAATTCTTCAGTGGTATTGTTGAGAAGAACAGTTTTATAGGCCGTAACCTTAAATGCTACATATTTTCTCTTTTCTGACTAATAGCTGTATATGTTTTTTACATTGGGAAAGTCTAAGAAGGTTCTCTGAACGAATTAATTAAGGTGACTATAGTATAAGTTTTTATTTTCTTAAGCATTACTGCCCCCATATGGACACATTAAGGAATATACAGTAACAATATAGAAGTATTTTGTATTCTATGGCGCTTTAATATGGATGCTGATTTAATATAGACAGATATCAAGAAGTTTTAGATAAAAATTAGACATTTATAATTTCCCTGAAGTTTGTATTATTGATGGCTGTTTAATGTACTTATTTTCTTGCATACAAAAATATACTTTTCAGCCTTAATTCTGATTTAGTCTGATTCGCATTTGCAATTAATAATGTTTGGTGGAGTGTGTGTGTGTGTGTGTGTGTGTGTTCTGTGAAGCTTTTTCATTCTCACTTGCATTTCTTCTGAGAATAAACTTACCTATTAATGTTTTGATATCCTTTTTAAAAAGAATTTGATTCATAACCTTCATGATCATTTTGCCAATGAATAACTTCTGGTTACTTTCTTGATACATAAAATCAGGTTAGTAAAGTCACCCATTGTTATCCATAGGACTAAGTAGCTGACAGTGATTTCTCTAAGGTCTATTCACTTGGCACTTCCTAGAGTTTTTGGAATTCACTGGGTCACTATAAAACTTCCAGGCTTGAACTGGTGGGAGTTTGAAGATTTTTTTTAACAATTTGTATGTGCATGAAAGGATTATAAGAAGTTAATAATGCTGAGATTTACTGGTACCACTATTTTGTGTGTGTGTGTGTGTGTGTGTGTGTGTGTGTGTGTGTGTGTGTGTGTGTGTGACTTTGTTTGAAAAATGGAAAGCTGAGGAACAATTCTTCTTTATTTTCAACCAGTTAGAAGTGCTGCATGCCAAGTCAAGTGTTCTTTATTTATTCCAAGTAGCTCATTCGCTGAATTCTTTAACTATCCCAGAGGGCCCAGTGTGGAAAGGATGTTTACAAGTGCAAATCAGAGCTATACACACTCTGCCTCCATAACTCCAGGTTTTGTTCCATATTCTTTGGAGTAGGTTGTTCTTTGCAACTTCATAGCTGCGTTCTCAAAGACATAGGGACAAACGTTTTTTGGCATCTGTAAATAACAACGAATCTATCATTCTTTCAGCTTCTGCTCAATTGGTGAGGTAGCATCCAGTGGAGTATCTGCCTAGGGAAGGGGGATATCCTCTCTCCCTGGATGCCACTAATCTGGTCATGTGGGGGAGGGTGCAAAATCGGCCCCCCACATGACCAGGAAGACGGCAAGGTAGCAGAAAGTCCTGGAGTTTTTTTCTGCACCATTTTCAGGTACAGTAATGACAATTCAACCTCTAGATAAATTGTTCCTAAAGCATTCTATTAAACAACCACACACCTTTATCCCTGACAATTATATACCTTAATTCAATTCCCTCCCCCCTGCACTTTTATAGGGTGTCCGTATTTAGATACAGTGGAGCTCTGGGTGAGGTTCCATATTCTGGAACAGCCATATATGTTTTTATATAGTGTATACAGGGCACCATTTAGAGACTGATCATGTTCCCCTTGATGAGGGTGTCTGGGGAACTTGAAGTCTTGTCCATTATTTATGATAGATTTCCATAAATTAAGGATACTGTCTTTTCCTACACCAGTGGTTCTCAACCTTCCTAGAGCCGCAACGCTTTAATATAGTTCTTCATGTTGTGGTGACCCCAAACCATAACATTATTTGTGTCTCGGTTCCTAAGACCATCGGAAATATGTGTTTTCCAATGGTCTTAGGTGACCCCTGTGAAAGGGTCGTTCGACCCCCAAAGGGGTCGCGACCCACCGGTTGAGAACTGCTGTCCTACACCGTAGTTTTGTTGTATTTCTTTTACTATTCTGCGAAACCTTTTGGTTGCTTTCACTAAGTAACCATACTGTCTTTATCCACATAGGTTTTTTTTTCTGTGGCAACTCCAAGCTTTGCAATGATCTCCTCCCACCCACAGGGTGTCAGAAACAGAGTTGCAGCACAGATGTGGCAAGTAGCAGAAGCATATCTTCCTTCTTTGGTCCAAATCACTCATAGCTAAAGCTGTTTTTCTCTCTCTTTGTGTTACATTTTTATTCTGCATGTTGTACAAGGATCTTGGGGTAGATGTTTCATTATTCTTCATTCCTCATTTATATTGAACCATAATCCTGTTGAGGTGCTTTAGAGTGAGAGAGTGTGACCAGTCTAAGGTTAGCTGAGAGCATCATGGGACTGTGGCAGATTGAACACAAATCCCTCCTCTCCTAATCCAGCTCTCTAATCGCTACTCTAGCACTTTAATCCCTGGAGAATTCTGTGTTACAAGTATTGGTGTGTCATATGTAGCTGTGCCGAAGTCCTAGATTTGCAGTGATGTCGCTGTGGGGGATGTGGAATTTATTAATTGCAATATGTCTTACCAGTTACCGTAACCTTTTCCATGTGAGAGTATGGCATAGTTTAATAAATAAGTAATGACCGATGTCATAACACATCTGACAGATCTATCCCAATACCTTGACACAACTTGCGATATTACAAAAAGTTCAATTGCATCAATATTTCCACTTTTTCATGATTAAAAAGACATATATTGATAATTTCTTAAAATACTTATATCCTGACTTTCTTCACAAATAGTGAACCCAAGATCAATGGTTCTTTGTGTAAAAGCTTTTGCTAGAAATCTTGCTGCGACAGATATTCGCCTCCATCCTGCAGCATAACCTCATCATGTGCATAACTGGCCATAAAGCAGTGGTGGCGAACCTATGGCACGGGTGCCAGAGGTGGCACTCAGAGCCCTCTCTGTGGGCACGTGCAAATAGAGTCCCCCCCCCACACACACACACATCTAGGCTGGCCTGGGCCACTGGGCTCGATTATTAGCATTAAACCTAAGACCTAGTTTTGGGGAAGCAGTGTAGGTAACCCTGTTAAGCGGTGTTAAACCCCACTGATTTCCATGGGAAGAACTAAAGCCCGATCCTTTACCTGGGAGTAAGCTCTGTTTCTGGCAATGGGGTTTACTTCTGAGTAAACCCTCCTAGGGTTGTGATTCACCCATTGGAAGAGTTGCACGGTTGCTTCAAAGCAAAGCCACCGACTACCACCAAGCTTACTCCCGAGTAAAGTACGCCTCGGAGCCAACCGTTTTTTCTAAACTAAAACCTCAGTATTCGGGTTAAATTGCCGTGCTGGCACTTTGCGATAAATCAGTGGGTTTTGGGTTGCACGTTGGGCACTCGGTCTCGAAAAGGTTCGCCATCCCTGCCATAAAGTCTTTACATATTTTTGTCATTTAATATATTTATTTACATGGCAATTTAGATATTGTAGAGCACTTCTCCAATATATTGTTTTTATTAGTTACTTATTCCTTTATTTAATAGTCCATAGACATCTACTGTTCAAAACAAAATAAAAATTTACTAGAAGATGTTAGTGTTTCCTACCATATTTGATTCTGAATTGGAGAAGTTTGCAAAGCTTGTGATTTCCTGCAGGGACTGGTACTTTCATACGTGTATCTCCAGCAGCAGAAGAAAAAGGAAATACAACTGGAGGTGGGAAAGGTTTTGCTATACATAAAATATCAACGAACCTGCTGCAGAAAAGCGTTACTTGTATCCTCCATATCCAGGAACAAAAAGGGAGTCAAACTCTTCCTCTATATCTTTAGAAGCTTCAGCAGATGGTTTTGGTACATGTCATAGTTGTGTGAAAAGGAGAAAAGTAAAAGACATCCTTGAGAAATGTCCATGGAGATGGGTATTGACTTGGTGTCATGAGCCAGCCCCTGGTACTTACCAGGACACAGACGCAGAACCTGCAGACGCAGTACAGCCATAGTTTGCTGCTCCTGAAGAAGACCAGGCAGCAGAGCCAACGCCAACCCTTCCCTGCCTGATGACTTACAGGTAGAGGAGCTGCAGATCTTCGTGGGGAACCCAGTGATTAGCCAGCTGTACATGGAAGGCAGAAGCAGAGGCTGTTACTGCAGAAGCAAAGAAGGAGTGCTTGTTTGGCAACAAGATATGGGAGATTAGAAGTCTCTGCATCTGATGAGGATTAACTCCTTGCAGAATCCCAGCCCCTTGAGCAATATAAGCCTTGCTGTGAGCTTGCTTCTGCATAGGTGCAACAAATGTGTTACCTGTCCCTGCTGTGTCCTGGTTCTTCATTGATTCCCAGCCTGCTTCTCAGTTCTCCCATGCCTTGACCTATTGGACTGTGACCTGACTAGGCCTTGCCTGCTGCCTGCCTTGACTTATTGGACTGTGACCTGACTACTTGTCTGCTGCCTGCAGTGACCCATTGGGCTGTGACCTGACCACGCTTCTGCTTGCCTGGCCCCCTTTTGGCCCTGCAGGGTCAGACCCGGCCACGCCCCTGCCTGCTAGTAGCACACTTTATTTGTCAAAGAAGACGTTCTTTGTAGAGCAAATTTTTTTTAAAATTTTATTAGACTTTTATACCGCCCCATCCCCGAAGGGCTCTGGGCGGTTCACAACATACAAAATACATTAAAAATGATTACAAATAAAAGCAGCGATAAAAATTCCCATTCCTGTTCCAAATTTAAAAGTTCAGAAGATCAAATTTAAGTTTAAATATAAAATATAAATATAAAGTGGCGTCCAGCGATCTAATAACATAAAGTCCCTCCCTCCCCGCAGAAAAGGGAGGCATGGCGAGTCACATGAGATGGTTAATGGCCCAGGTGTTAGGGGCCAGGGGGCACCATTAGCGGCTGGGTCCTCCAAAGGCCCGGCGGAACAGCTCCGTCTTGCAGGCCCTGCGGAACTCCCCAAGGTCCTGCAGGGCCCGGACAGCTGGTGGGAGAGCGTTCCACCAGGCCGGGGCCAAGGCCGTAAAGGTCCTGGCCCGTGTGGAGGCCAGCCGCATCACCGAGGGGCCAGGGACCACCAGTAGGTTGGCCTCCGCCGATCGGAGAGGCCGCACAGGGACATAAGGGGTGATGCGGTCTCGAAGATACGATGGTCCCAGGCCGCGAATGGCCTTAAAGGTCAACACCAGCACCTTGAAGATGATCCGGAACTCTACTGGGAGCCAGTGCAGCTGCTGCAGCACAGGCTGGATGTGTTCCCAAGAGGCGCTGCCTGTTAGCAGGCGCGCAGCCGCGTGCTGGACCAGTTTTAATCTCCGGATCAAACGCAAGGGAAGACCCGCGTAGAGCGAGTTACAATAGTCTAATCTGGAGATGACCGTTGCATGGATCACAGAGGCTAGGTCCGTTCGGGAGAGGAAGGGGGCCAGTCGCCGGGCCTGACGAAGGTGGAAAAAGGCAGCCCGGGTTGTATGGGCCACCTGGGTCTCCATTGAGAGAGACAAATCCAGGTGGACCCCCAGGCTGCAGACGGAGGGGGTCGGCGCCAATGTGACCCCCTCCCACACCGGCGGCTGGAAAGTCCCTCTCCCCCCCCACGGCCAAGCCAGAGGACCTCCGTCTTCGATGGATTCAGTTTTAACCTGCTCTGTCGCAACCAACCAGCAACCGCCTCCAAACAGTGCTGTAGAGCCGCAGGGGCGGCGGCTGCTCCCCCCTCCATCAACAGAATGAGCTGTGTGTCATCAGAGTACTGATGGCAGATCAGCCCAAAACTCCGTACCAGCTGAGCAAGGGGTCGCATATAGATGTTAAATAACAGTGGGGACAGTAACGCCCCCTGAGGTACGCCGCATTGGAGCGGGTACTTCCAGGAGGTCTGGTCCCCACACCTCACTTTCTGTTTCCGGCCCCGGAGGAACGAGGTTATCCATTGAAGGACAGTGCCCCGCACTCTGGAGGCGGCCAGGCGGTGGGTCAAAAGGTCGTGATCGACCACATCAAACGCTGCGGTGAGGTCTAACAGCACCAGCAGCGCCGATCCGCCTTGGTCAAGCTGAATACGGAGTGTATCTGTGACGGCGACGAGAACAGTCTCCGTCCCATGCCCAGCGCGGAAGCCGGACTGGAAGGGGTCAAAAGCCGATGCGTCATCCAGAAAACCTTGAAGCTGCTCCAGCACCACTCTCTCAATTACCTTCCCCAGAAACGAAAGATTCGAAATGGGGCGGTAATTGGCCAGATCACTCAGATCTAATGATGGTCTTTTAAAGAGTGGGTGGACCACTGCCTCCTTCAACCCATCCGGGAAGGTTCCTTGCTCAAGGGAACCATTGATTATACTCAACAGATGGGGTTGTAGCTCCGCCCGGCAAGTTTTCACAAGCCAGGACGGGCACAGATCCAGAGGACAGGTAGTAGGTCTAACAGCAGCTAAGGCTCTGTCAACAGCGGCTTCCGAGAGCAGGGAAAACTGGGTCAAACAAGGACCCGAAGACGGCAGGGGAGTCTCCAGTTCACTAATTGTAGTTAATGTGGAAGGAAGGTCGTGGCGGAGTGACTCGATCTTATCTGCAAAAAAGCTCATAAATGCCTCACATCTGATATCCAATTGGAGATTTGAAGATCTCTCCGATAAGGAGGTCAATGACCGAATTATACAAAATAATTGTGCTGGGCGAGAGCTAGCAGACGCGAGGGAGGAGGAGAAGAAAATCCTCTTCGCCTCCTTCGTCGCCATCTCATAGGCTTTCATAAGCGTCCTGTAAGATGTTCGCGCAGCTTCGTCGCGAGATTTCCTCCACACTCGCTCTAGACGTCTAAGCCCCCGCTTCATACGGCGCAGCTCCTCGGTATACCATGGAGCGCGCCGGGGGCGGGGACGTAGAGGGCGTCGGGGAGCAACAACATCGATGGCATCGGAGAGTTGGGAGTTCCAATCCTCCTCCTGCTCATCGAGTGTGCCGGCGGGTTCAGGGTCCCGCAGAGCGTTCAGGAAACCAAGTGGATCCATAAGTCTCCGTGGGCGGGCATAAATCGGCCCGTCGCCTAGACGGGGTTGGTGCGGCAAGTTCACCCGTACCTTCAGGGCAAAGTGGTCGGACCATGGCACTCTATCAATAGAGGATACGACCAGGTCTAACCCCGACCCGAAGATCAAATCCAGCGTGTGCCCAGCCTCATGTAAATGTGTGTTGGTTCTACAGTTGCAATATTACAATAATACATTTTCTACATTTGTTTAAAATGTAAGGAATACCACTACACATGCTTTCTTGGAAGTAGCTTCATTGCTCAAAAACAAAACACATGACATACAAAGCTGAGTCTTCATCCCACTGAAGTCAGCGGCACCCCCATTGAATTTTAATGGCATTGCACCTCAGATAAGTTGCAATTTACAAAGCAACCAAACTGAGGGAGGGAAAGAATTGGGAACATGTGAGCCGGCTGAATAAGACTTGGACTCGCCATCCGCCACGCCTTCTTGCAGGTATGTGGAGTTTTCCTGCGGCGCAAGCCTCATGGCCTGCAACCATAGCCCAGTGTGAGCCATAGTGATGAAACTAGCCCCAGCCCAAGATGGCCTTGTGGTTTATTCATTTATTTTTACATGCTACCCTTCCCTAACAGTTCAGGGCAGCTTCCAACAATCTATTAAATATCTGAAATGACAACCGCACACAATAAACACATTTAAAACCACATTTAAACCCAATGGTGACAATGTAAGTACAATAAGTAATTCCAAAACAGGAGGGGAAGATTGGGTGTGGGGAGGCTTGGAGATGGAAAAAACTATAGCTGCCTCTACCATGCACCTGGTAGAACAGCTCTATTTTACATACCCTGTGGAGCTGCATCAGGCCCTGCAGGGCCTGGGTCTTGCTACACAGAGCGTTCCACCAGGTTGGAGCCAGGGGCAAAAAAGCCCTGGCCCCTAGTTGAGGCTAGCCAGATATCGTTTGGGCCACAGTTCATCAGTAGATTTTCACCAGCTTTTTGAGGATGTGCAGTTTTTTGTAATCCCAGAGCAGGAGAAAATCAAGGTAAAAATCCTGGATTCAAGTCCAGTAGCTGCTTAAAGATCAACAAGATTTTTGGGGTATAAGCTTTTGAGAGACGAAGAAACCTTTGGCTTTCTAAAGCTCATATCCCCAAAATCTTGTTGGTCTTTTACGGTGCTACTGGACTCAAGGCTAACTATAGCTGCCTCTACCATACACCTGTTATACTGCAGACCAGTATGACTACCCTCTGAGACTGTCGTCAGAGTAAAAACGTATGGATAAATTGTTTGCACGTCTGATAAAACTCTGAAGCAGAATATGTTTTGGTTTCCATGCTGCGTGACTGAACTCCACTATAGCTTAGGGTGTAATTGCAAATTACCACAGTACTTTGGATTAACTAGTTGATGGTAAAACATGTTTGGAATGTGGATGTCAGAATTTTGGCAGTGAGCAGGAGCATCACAGTGGCCCCCACCCCCATCTTCCAGACTAAGATAGAAGGAACTGCATATTTTTCCATGCAGTGATTTATGGTATATCTGCTATGAATCAGATTGCCTGTAAACAGGGGAATTCTGCATGAGTGTTTTTAACAAAGTATCCTGTTCATGGGGGCGTACTGTGTGGTTTTATTCTTATTAGAAATCTACACATACCAACATGTGCTGGTGTTTAATTTTAAAATTTCCCTATTGAACAGATTAGACACTAATTTTGTACATGTGTAGCAGGTACTCATAATTCAAGAAGCCTTCATTTTGATGACTGCGGTATCCACCAGTTTTTATTCCTTCCTTCATATTAGCCAACCTTACAAATTTACTAGAATTACAACACCGGCTATTAAGTATAGAAAACAGTGACTTTTATCATAAATTCTGAGTTTCATGCTGATGATGGGGAAAAAAATTGAATTGCATTTAACATATCTTAAATATTTAGGAAGTCATTTGTTTTACTTTTCTCACTCAGTGTAACTGTACTTTTCCCCTTGTAACATTTCATTTTAGCAAGGCCAGCAGTGTCAGTCTAGTTTTTTATGAGGTGTAGCAATTGATATCACTGTAGGCTTTCTCTCCTGGAACACGAAAGAACACAAAATAGTTTTCAAGACTTCAAAATATATGAAGCAAGAAGCGTCGCCTCAAGGGATTGTGGAAGAGAAATAATTTGCCTACTTCCCTATGAGTGAGTGAGCAGGCAGCTTGCTGCAACTTAACAGAAGAAGGAAACCTGGGGTTGCCCCACAATTCCAACCCCTTCTGGAATCTTTTAAGCTTAAGGTACTGCCATTTTCACTGAATAGACCATCCTTGGGGCTATTTATTATGATCAGAGACTCCAGGCAGAACTAATCTTGCCCAAATCTCTAATCCATTTCAAAGTCCTGTGTAGTACATGATGGGAATGGACACCCAACTGTTTCACGGAACTGGGAAAAGGGAAGATGTTGAGCACAGGAGATTTATATCTAATGGCGGAAGGAAAACAGGTGGCTGTTATGCTGCAGGGAAATGGTTCAATGGCACTAAGAGGATACCACGCATGTGCAAGGTTATTTCTGCTGATTTGTTTGAGTTTTCTCAATGCTGCTTTTGAATAAAGGGGTGGGTGGTGGAAGACCTGTTTTTGTGTCTGATGGGGACATTATCTGGGAACTGGGAAATCTTTGTTCCCATGTTCCTTCTTTCATATCAGCAAATTATATAAAATTTATAAAAAATATGCTTTCAGGGTAGTTTTTTAGAAGCCTTTTTTTTAAATTCACAACTTAGAATATCTGTGTTTCCTATGGTTTGATCAAGACTACAGGCATTTTAGTTTGTAGAATTCCGCTTGCTGCTGTCCACTAAGCAACTGGGATGATTTCAGAATGCTGCAGCAGGGGCGGGGGATGGGGGCAGAAAAGGCAGAATATTGCAAAAAAAAAAAAATCTCAATACAACCCTAGATCTGTTCAATAAAAATATACAAAGTTATGGACCCAAAGGGGGTGCCCCCAACCCCCATTGTTTCCAATGGGAGCTAACAGGAGATGGGGGCTACCCCTTTGAGGGTCCATAACATTGGCTCCTCTGAACCTAACTTCATCAAACTTGGTTGGTATAATCAGAACAGTCTCCGGGTGATACCCTGAAATGTTGGTGTCACTAGCTTTAAAAATGCACCCCTAACAGGCACCCCAAGAAATTTGCCCAAGATTCTCTGTTCTGCAATGCCTTGGCTCCATTTTTTTAAAATTAAATTTATAAACCGTCCTCCCCCAAGGGGCTCATATTGTATAGTGAATGATGGAAAGTGGTTTTATGCCAGAGTAGGTGGCCAAGTTTGCAGATGATACCCAATTATGTAGGGTGGTGAGAACCACAAAGGATTGCGAAGAGCTCCAAGCGGACCTTGATAAATTAGGTGACTGGGCTCAGAAATGGCAAATGCAGTTCAATGTAGCAAAATGTAAAGTGATGCACATAGGGGCAAAAAATCCAAACTTCACATACACGCTACAGGGGTCAGTGCTATCAGTCACAGACCAGGAAAGGGATTTAGGCGTCTTAGTTGATAGTTTCATGGGAATGTCAACTCAATGCATGGCAGCTGTAAAAAAGGCAAACTCTATGCTGGGGATCATTAGAAAAGGAATTGATAATAAAACTGCAAAGATTGTCATGCCCTTATATAAAGCAGTGGTGCGACCGCACTTGGAGTACTGTGTCCAGTTCTGGTCGCCGCATCTCAAAAAGGATATTGAGGAGATAGAAAAAGTGCAGAGAAGGGCAACAAGGATGATTGAGGGACTGGAGCACTTTCCCTATGAGGAGAGGCTGCAGCGTTTGGGACTCTTTAGTTTGGAGAGGAGGCGGCTGAGGGGGGATATGATTGAAGTCTACAAAATTATGCATGGGGTAGAAAATGTTGACAGAGAGACATTTTTCTCTCTTTCTCACAATACTAGAACCAGGGGGCATCCATTGAAAATGCTGGGGGGAAGAATTAGGACTAATAAAAGGAAACACTGTGATTGGTGTTTGGAATATGCTGCCACAGGAGGTGGTGATGGCCACTAACCTGGATAGCTTTAAAAGGGGCTTGGACAGATTTATGGAGGAGAAGTCGATTTATGGCTACCAATCTTGATCCTCCTTGATCTGAGATTGCAAATGCCTCAATAGACCAGGTGCTCGGGAGCAACAGCCGCAGAAGGCCATTGTGTTCACATCCTATATGTGAGCTCCCAGAGGCACCTGGTGGGCCACTGCGAGTAGCAGAATGCTGGACTAGATGGACTTTGGTCTGATCCAGCTGGCTTGTTCTTATGTTCTTATGTTCTTAGTTTGCCATTTCCACCAGTGACTAGATGGACTCGACAGTTGCCAACCTGCAGGTAGGGCCTGGAAATACCCTAGAAGGACAATCGATGTTCAGAATACAGGGATCAGTTCCCCTGGGGAAAATGGCTGCTTTGGAGGGCATTAGACCCTGCTGAGGACCCTCACTTCTCTGTCCCTAGTCTCCTCAGGTTCCACCCTCACATCTGTAGGCATATACCAACCTAGAGATGGATGCCCCTAGGTGAAAAAGAACTATGTCTGAAGGCCAGTTATAAGGAGGATTGCTATGCAGGACTCCTGCAATCAGAATATCAATACCTTTTGAGTAAGGCACACAGTTCCTGTTCACCCTTGCACTTTGGGATCATTTCTCAAAAGCTCTGTGTTGCCCATTATCTGAACCAACTTCTTAATCACAAACTCAGATGGGCATTTTCAAGAGCAAAATGTAATTATTTTCCATCGTCACTATTTCAAGGCCGGTTCTCAAACATCCCTCGGCATGATCGACACTGTTCTTTCTGCCCGTCTTATATCGACTCCCTTGAACACATTTTGCTCTTCTGGCCTAAGTACAACAGCTTTAGGCCCGACTTCTCTGCCTTAACCACTGTTGGGTTCTCGGATCTTCCTATCAACGCAAAGATGACTTTTTTGTTCAACAATCCCAAGGTTGAAATGACTGAAACCGTAGCCAAGATTTTTTGCTGCGTTTTGAACTCGGTTCCCTTGGCTTCTGTTCATATTACTTTCATTGTTCTTTACTGGATTTACTCTTTTTCTTGGTCCCTATGTTGTATATGCCTAATAAAAGTCTCTGAATCTGACTCCTGCAATCACAAAACTTTAGGGAACCTATAAAGCATAGATGTCAAACTCGTGGCTCTCCAGATGTTAAGGACTGCAGTTCCCATCATCCGCTGGCAGGGGATAATGGGAACTTTAGTCCATAACATCTGGAGGACCGCAAGTTTGACACCTATGCTATAAAGGAACATGACACTTTCTTGTTAGTCTTCCAGGAGTGTGTGAGTGTGTGTGTGTCTGCGTGCACATGCGCGAGTGGGCGGGCGGGCATGGGTGTAATGACTGAAGCTAAAGTGCAAAAATTTAATGCGTATCTAGCATTCGAGAACATCTATTTACCTTTATGTTTATACATCCAGTTACAAAAATGTATTACATGAGAAGTTATACACAGGTGTATAACTCTGGTACTTAATGAATTAATAAATTTGCTGAATTCATGCTGGTCCTCAATTCAGATCAAGTCTTCCCCCACATCTAATTCACATTAACCCTTAGTGCAAGGTTGCAAAAATAAATAATTTTTTTTAAAAAAACCCTCACCAAAGGGATTAAGCTCTTTCTCATCCGTCCTAATACAACTCTCAGAAAGCATGGAGTTGAAACTATGCTGACTACTTGACTGCTTGGATTGAGTGAACAAAGGCATAAATAGTGCAGCATGCAGCACCGAGAAATGCAGAGAAATAAATCACCAACACAGCAAATGGTTTAAATAGGAAGACATACTGAGAAGAACACCTGTAGAAGGTTGTGATCAGATAATTTTAAATGTCAGTAATAATTCAGTTTGAACAGAAGCCAGATTTGGCCCTGAGGTTTGAACTCTATCCATTCAAACTGTCTCGCCTGTCCATGTTTGTTAACTTGATTCAGTTCTCATCCCCAAGTATGATCCTATTTGCCTTGATGGCTAAATTAAATCACCATACAGAAATACAGTAATGACTACAATAGGTTGTTGCCTTCATATCATTCTGGGGGACTTCTGTGTGGACAATGTGAGAAATAGCAAGCAGGACTAGATCAGCCAACACGAATGTAAGAAAGTGCAAATAAAACAAATAAGAAAGTGCAAATAAAAATTGTTAACCTCATTAACCACTAATTTCAGTAATACATAGTCGTTAATCAAAAAGTTGAAGGATCTGTTTCCATATTAAGGCAAAGTGCAAAATTCAGGCCACCTTAAGGGTGGTTTCATTAAAGCAGTCTGCAAGAACAGATATATAACATTTATGAGATCTGACTGGAAACCTGTATAAAATTGGAGAAATATGTAAGGAATGAATATCCCTATAAAATGAATTGTGAAATAACACATCTTCAACTGTTTCAATCAAGTGGTACAGTTATCTATATCATCATTGCTTTTGTTTTCCTTTTTGAAGTTACGAATACACAAGTAGTTGCAGTTGTGGATGAACTCCGGCTTCACTTGAACGAAGGTGGTTCAGTGCTGCTGGTGTTGTTAGATCTTACTGCAGCATTTGATGTAGCAGATCATGACCTTCTGATCTACCACCTCGCCGATATCAGAGTTCGAGGGTCAATCCTGTGTTGGCTGGCCTCATTTCTCCAAGACCGGGGACAGCAGGTGGCATTAGGGGGAGAGAACTCCAGGCGTTGCCCCATGGTATATGGGGTGCTGCAGAGGGTGATCCTCTCCCTGATGCTTTTTTAACATCTACATGCACCCCCTGGCAAGTCTAGTCCGGAGTTTTAGGCTGCAATATGTTGATGACACCCAGCTCGTGTTCACAATGGAGGGCAGCCCACGATGGAGGGCAGCCCTGGAGCTCTCCAGTGTGTTTAGAGGCTGTTGCAGGTTGGTTGAGAGCGAGCTGGTTGAAGTTAAATCCTACGAAGATGGAGGTGCTGTGGGTGGGTCGCGGGGAGCGACTGGAGGATTTTTGCTTGCCTACGCTAGATGGTGAGGCATTGCACTTGGCCTCATCTGTCAAATGCCTGGGAGTAATCCTGGACCCGGCGTTATCACTTGATGCCCAGATTGCTCAAACAGCCCGGGTAGCGTTCCACCATCTGCAGCAGGCACGGCAACTGGCCCCGTATCTCTCCCGTTCTGACCTAGCTACGTATCTCTCCCATTCTGACCATGCAACAGTCACCTCCAGGCTTGACTATTGTAACTCGCTGTATGCTGGCCTGCCTTTGACTGTGATCCAGAAGCTTAAACTCGTCCAGCATGCGGCAACCAGACTCCTTACAGGGACGTTCAGTCGGGACGGGATCACACCAGTCCTGGACCATCTTCATTGGCTGCCCATCAAGTACTGGTCATGTTCAAGGTGTTGGTTCTAACCTTTAAGGCTATAAGCGGCCTTGGGCCTGCATACTTGAGGGACCATGTCTCTCCATGTTGCCCTGTCAGGTTCCTCCAATCTTCGGAGGAGTACCTATTAGAGGTCCCTGGCCTGAAACACATCCGGCTGGCCTCCACTAGGGCCAGGACCTTTACGGCCTTGGCCCCTTTTTGGTGGAACAGGCTCCCTAGAAAGACCAGGGCCCTGCAGGACTTGCAGAGTTTCCGCAGGGCCTGTAAAACGGACCTGTTCTGCCAGGCATTTGGCCAACCAGGTTAAGTGTGATTCCATCTATCTAGGCCTCCGGGGGTGTGTGTGTGTGTGTGTGTGTGTGTGTGTGTGTGTGTGTGTGTGTGTGTGTGCGCGCGCGCTAATCTCCATCTATACTATGTGGTTCTTAATCAGAGTACTTATTGGGTTATTGTTATGGATTTTAATGATGTTTTATGCTGTTATGTTGTTATATTCTATGTTGTTCACTTCCCTGAGCCCTTCGGGGGAGTGCTGCCTATATATCTAAAATATAAATAAATAAAGACACAAATTCATTAGAACAATTCAGTCTGGATGTAAGGTTGTTCTATCTATGTGCTTCCTTATAACCCTGAACTAGCAAGCGTATTTAATATCAGCACTGGCTACCAAAATGCATATGTTAGTGAGAGGAATGCAAGGCTTTCATAGAAATTTTCATGGGAATGCACATCAAAAGATTAAAACATAAAAGAGTTCTAGGTCATGGTTACATAGTATCTAATTAAAATACCAAAGCTGAAGAGCTGATTCTGCTCTGCCTAGCAGCTAGTGCAAGGACCCCATTGGCTCCAGTGGATTCAGAGTCACATCATAAATTTACAGAAGAATTTTGGAGACAGGTGTTCAATTGACCAGTTTTCAAAACAAAAGCCATTTTTAAATAAATAATTATAATTGTTGAAATGTCCTGGGAGGCATTCTAAAACGTCTTCAGAATATTCATTCTTAATCAAGCAGGACTAGACTATTAATTTCCTTGAGAAGCATCTTCTAGTAATTTGTTCTCAGGATTGTGTACAGTGATCCTTTCCGTTCTCCCCCTGGAGTTTTGGGAGCTAAGCCCGGGGAGAGTAGAAAGTGGAGTTTGGAGGATAACCTCAGTGAGCCACAATGCCATACAGTCCACCCTCCAAAGCTTCGATTTTCTCCAAGAGTATTGATATCTGTTCTCTGAACATTATATCACCTTCATTGTGTCCCCCTTTCCCATAAGTCTGATTGGGTTCATATTTAGACTTTTCTTGTTTTCATGTGTTCCCACCAGTTTTCATGCGTTTCCAATAAACATTGACAGTTCATCTCGTACTTCCATTTCTAGCTGTGCTTTTCTGACATTATAGATTCTAGCATTAGGACAAAGCAGATCTACTATTTTTAAAGTTGGGCTTTGGTTTCTTTATGTTGCTCTGCATTTGAATGCCTTTGGATATGATCTCTATAGCAGTTCACTTCAAAATCTCTTAATGGAAAATAAGACGAACACATGCAACAGCACTTCTATGTAATTTGTTTCACCTGCATCTGGGGTTGGCATCTTCAGAGGATCAGATCCAGCCACAGATGCCAGCCACAGATACAGGTGAAACATCAGGAGAAAATGCTATTGGAACACGGCCATGCTGCCCAGAAACCCCACAACACTCCAGTGATTCCGGCTGTGAAAGCCTTTGACAATACAAGAAAGGAGTTTCTCAGAAAGACAGGTTGAGGAGAAGAGTTGTATGGGCATCTCTGAATGTATGGGACTGTTAACCCTGCAATAGTGTCAGCCTCGAGCCCTGCTGAATCAGACCAGGGGTCTACCTTAACATCTTGTCTCAGAGAGTAGCCACCCAACAGGGCACAGAGGGTGAGACTTTCCCTTAATGTTGCCTCGTGTCACTGGTATTCAGAGGTTTACCTTCTCTAAATGCTGATGTTTCCTTTAGTCACCATGACTAGTAATCACATATGGGCCTCTCCTGTACTAATTTGTCTAACTCCTGGTCACCCTCATTCCTTCAAAGACCAACTTATCTAGGCTCTCTTCTCTCCCTTTAAAGTAGAATCTAGGTCACATTACATTTTCATTCATATAATTCAATGCCAATATTTAGGTGATCATATTAATGAACATATGACAGCATAAAGAGCAGTTTCAGACATCATGAAGGTCCCCACTCTAGTGTCTCATGACTTCAATGCTGTAGGGCTTCAAGGTTTGCTACTAAGCTTCATTGACGTGGTGCTGCTGTTTGTGG